>NW_024070207.1:122112837-122264104 GCF_014754425.2 Oryx dammah
AGGACTGATGCTGAAGCTGAAACTCCAATACTTTGGCCACCTCATGTGAAAAGTTGAGTCATTGGAAAAGACCCTGGTGCTGGGAAGGACTGGGGGCAGGAGGAGAAGGGGATGACAGAGGATGAGATGGCTGGATGGCATCACTGACTTGATGGACATGAGTTTGGGTGAACTCCGGGAGATGGTGATGGACAGGGAGGCCTGGCGTGCTGCGATTCATGGGCTCGCAAAGAGTTGGACATGACTGAGCAACTGAACTGAACTGAACTGAGAAACCCAATTGCCTACTCTCTTGGTTCCAACAGGCATCATAAAATTAGTAAGGTTTCCTTCAATATAGCAAGTTATATTTGCCTCTGGTTTTGCTACAGTATCCTAGAAACCCCAAATACCATAGTTATTGGATCTGAGATGGAGAGGCAATGTACAATTAACAGCTTATTACTGTAACTCAGTCATGAGGAAGCAGATGGCTTGAGTAAAACTAACTGTACTTTAAATATTTCAGTGAGGGTTGGTGGGAGTGGAGAGAGGCAGAAATGGGGTTAAAATGGTTAAAGTGACCTTCTAAATCCAGAAAGCTAATTACCTTGACAGATGTCAGTAAGAATGAATTGACATGTTCTGTTCAGTTCAGTCGCTCAGTCATGTACGACCCTTTGCGACCTCATGGACTGCAGCATGCCAGGCCTCCCTGTCCATCACCAATTCCCGGAGTTCACCCAAAATCATGTCCATTGGTCAGTGATGCCATCCAACCATCTCATCCTCTGTCGGCCCCTTCTTCTCCTCCCTTCAATCTTTCCCAGCCATCAGGGTCTTTTCAAATGAGTCAGCTCTTCGCATCAGGTGGCCAAAGTATTGGAGTTTCAGCTTCAACATCAGTCCTTCCAATGAATACCCAGGAGTGATCTCCCTTAGGATGGACTGGTTGGATCTCCTTGCAGTCCAAGGGACTCCCAAGAGTCTTCTCCAACACCACAGTTCAAAAGCATCAACTCTTCGGTGTTCAGCTTTCTTTACAGTTCAACTCTCACATTCATACACGACTACTGGAAAAACCATAGCCTTGACTAGAGTGACCCTCTAAGTCTAGAAAGCTAATTACCTTGACAGATGTCAGTAAGAATACATTGACATGTTATATATGTTTAAATAACAATGATAATTTATTAAATCATACAGATTCGAGGCTTTCTACATCTCCCTAATACCAAACTTAGCCAGTCTTTCACAGACTACAACATTTCACATAAATTTATCAGTGGGTTTATATCAAGATGACCTTAGGCTCTTAACTATTTGATGCTGATGGTTACTGCCATGCAACTTTAAATGTGAACTCAACTTCCAAGATGCAGGACAACTGCCTACAAATGGTTTAAGGCCATTTGGAATCTTAATATCACTCAATAAGCATTCTTTTCCTCCCTGCCAACAAACTCATGGTTATCTTGTAATCCTCAGCACTACCTATGACTTTTTAAAGACACTTCTCTATAACGACTAAAAAATAGCTAATGTCATCTCCAGGGAACTCCCACTTATAGCATATTTATGAAAGGATCATATGTCAGTTGAAAGAATGTCTGAATTGGAATGAATACGATACAGAAAGGGGTGAGTAAAACTTTACTTAGCCTCAGTATCTGAAAGCAAACCCCCACACTGATTCCTTACTTCTCTCTGACCAGAAAATAAGAAAGAGGTTGAAATAGCAGCAAATGAGTTTCTGCCGGTCTATTTGTTAGGCCTCATGTGACTGCAAAATTCAGTTCAGTTCAGTCACACAATAATGTCTGACTTTTTGCGACCTCGTGGACTGCAGCATGTCAGGCCTCCCTATCCATCACCAACCCCCCGAGCTTACTCAAACTCATGTCCATTCAGTGATGCCATCCAACCAACTTATCCTCTGTTGTCCCCTTCTCCTCCTGCCTTCAATCCTTCCCAGCATCAGCGTCTTTTTGAATGAGTCAGTTCTTCACATCAGGTGGCCAAAGTATTGGAGTTTCAGCTTCAGCATCAGTCCTTCCAATGAATATTCAGGACTGATTTCATTTAGGATGGACTGGCTGGATCTCCTCGGTGTCCAAGGGACTCTTAAGAGTCTCTTCCAACACCACAGTTCAAAAGCATCAATTCTTTGGCGTTCAGCTTTCTTTATAGTCCAATTCTCACATCCATACATGACTACTGGGAAAACCATAGCTTTGACTAGAAGGACCTTTTTTTTGGCAAAATAATGTCTCTGCTTTCTAATATGCTGTCTAGCTTGGGCACAGTTTTCCTTCCAAGGAGTAAGCGTCTTTTAATTTCATAGCTGCAGTCACCATCTGCAGTGATTTTGGAGCCCAATGTCTCAATGTTTCCCCATCTATTTGCCATGAAGTGATGGGAATGTATGCCATGATCTTCGTTCTCTGAATGCTGAGTTTTAAGCCAACTTTATCACTCTCCTCTTTCACTTGCATCATGAGGCTCTTTAGTTCCTCTTCACTTTCTGCCATAAGGGTGGTGTCATCTGCATATCTGAGGTTATTGATATTTCTCCCAGCAATCTTGATTCCAGCTTGTGCTTCATACAGTCCAGCATTTCGCATGATGTGCTCTGCATACAAGTTAAATAAGCCAGGTGACAATATACAGCCTTGACGTACTCCTTTTCCTATTTGGAACCAGTCTGTTGTTCCATATCCAGTTCTAACTGTTGCTTGATCTGCAAACAGATTTCTCAGGAAGCAGATCAGGTGGTCTGGTATTCCCATGTCTTCAAGAATTTTCCACAGTTTCTTGTGATCCACACAGTCAAAGGCTTTGGCATAGTCAATAAAGCAGAAATAGATGTTTTTTTTCTAGAACTCTTTCGCTTTTTTGATGATCTAACAGATGTTTACAATTTGTTCTCTGGTTCCTCTGCCTTTTCTAAATCCAGCTGAGCATCTGGAAGTTCACGGTTCATGTACTGTTGAAGCCTGGCTTGGAGAATTTTGAGCATTACTTTACTAGCATGTGAGATGAGTGCAATTGTGTGGTAGTTTGAGCATTCTTTGGCATTGCCTTTATTTGGGCTTGGAATGAAAACTGACCTTTTCCAGTTCTGTGGCCACTGCTGAGTTTTCCAAATTTGCTAGCATATTGAGTACAGCACTGTAACACCATCAACTTTTAGGATTTGAAATAGCTCAACTGGAACTCATCTTCACTAGCTTTGTTTGTAGTGATGCTTCCTAAAGCTCAGGTGACTTCACATTCCAGGATGTCTGCCTCTAGGTGAGTGATCACACCATCGTGATTATCTGGGTCATGAAGATATTTTTGTATAATTCTTCTGTGTATTCTTGCAACCTCTTCTTAATATCTTCTGCTTCTGTTAGGTCCATACCACTTCTGTCCTTTATCAAGCCCATCTTTGCAAGAAAAGTTCCCTTGGTGTCTCTAATTTTCTTGAAGAGATCTCTAGTCTTTCCCATTCTATTGTTTTCCTCTATTTCTTTGCACTGATCACTAAGGAAGGCTTTCTTATCTCTCCTTGCTCTTTGGAACTCTGCATTCAAATGGGTATATCTTTCATTTTCTCCTTTGCTTTTCACTTCTCTTCTTTTCACAGCTATTTGTAAGGCCTCCTCAGAGAACCATTTTGCCTTTTTGCATTTCTTTTTCTTGGGGATGGTCTTGATTACTGCCTCCTGTGCAATGTCATGAACTTCTGTCCATAGTTCTTCAGGCACTCTGTCTGTCAGATCTAATCCCTTGAATCTATTTGTCACTCCCACTGTATAATCATAAGTGATTTGATTTAGGTCATACCTGAATGGTCTAGTGGTTTTCCCAATTTTCTTCAATTTAAGTCTTAATTTGGCACTAAGGAGTTCATGATCTGAGCCATAGTCAGTTCCCAGTCTTGTTTTTGCTGGCTGTGTAGAGCTTCTCCATCTTTAGCTGCAAAGAATATAATAAATCTGGTTTTGGTATTCGCCATCTGGTGATGTCCATGTGTAGAGTCTTCTCTTGTGTTGTTGGAAGAAGGTATTTGCTAGGACCAGTGCATTCTCTTGGCAAAACTGTGTTAGTCATTGCCCTGCTTCATTCTGTACTCCAAGGCCAAATTTGCCTGTCACTCCAGGTATCTCTGGACTTCTTACTTTTGCATTTCAGTCCCCCATAATAAAAAGGACATCTTTTTTGAGTGTTAGTTCTAGAAGGTCTTGTAGGTCTTCATAAAACAATTCAACTTCAGCTTCATCAGCATTACTGATTGGGGCATAGACTTGGATTACTGTGATACTGAATGGTTTGCCTTGGAAACAAACAAAGATCATTCTGTCATTTTTGAGATTGCATCCAAGTACTGCATTTTGGACTCTTTTGTTGACTATGAGGGGTACTCCCATTTCTTTTAAGGGATTCTTGCCCACAGTAGTAGATATAATGGTCATCTGAGTTAAATTCACCCATTCCAGTCCATTTTAGTTCACTGATTCCTCAAATGTCAATGTTCACTTTTGCCATCTCCTGTTTGACCACTTCCAATTTGCCTTGATTCATGGACCTAACATTCCAGGTTCCTATGCAACACTGCTCTTTATAGCTTCGGACTTTACTTCCATCTCCCGTCACATCCAAACTGAGTGTTGTATTTGCTTTGGCTCCATCTCTTCATTCTTTCTGGAGTTCAGTTCAGTTCAGTTCAGTTCAGTCGCTCAGTCGTGTCCGACTCTTTGTGACCCCATGAATCACAGCACGCCAGGCCTCCCTGTCCATCACCAACTCCCAGAGTTCACTCAAACTCACGTCCATTGAATCGGTGGTGCCTTCCAGCCATCTCATCCTCTGTTGTCCCCTTCTCCTCCTGCCCCCAATCCCTCCTAGCATCAGGGTCTTTGCCAATGAATCAACTCTTCACATGAGGTGCCCAAAGTACTGGAGTTTCAGCTTTAGCATCATTCCTTCCAAAGAACACCCAGGACTGATATCCTTTAGAATGGACTAGTTGGATCTCCTTGCAGTCCAAGGGACTCTCAAGAGTCTTCTCCAACACCACAGTTCAAAAGCATCAATTCTTCAGCGCTCAGCCTTCTTCACAGTCCAACTCTCACATCCATACATGACTACTGGAAAAACCATAGCCTTGACTAGATGGACCTTAGTCGGCAAAGTAATGTCTCTGCTTTTGAATATACTATTTAGGTTGGTCATAACTTTTCTTCCAAGGAGTAAGCGTCTTTTAATTTCATGGCTGCAGTCACCATCTGCAGTGATTTTGGAGCCCCCAAAAATAAAATCTGACACTGTTTCCACTGTTTCCCCGTCTATTTCCCATGAAGTGATGGGACCAGATGCCATGATCTTCGTTTTCTGAATGTTGAGCTTTAAGCCAACTTTTTCACTCTCCTCTTTCACTTTCATCAAGAGGCTTTTTAGCTCCACTTCACTTTCTGCCATAAGGGTGGTGTCATCTGCATATCTGAGGTTATTGATATTTCTCCTGGCAATCTTGATTCCAGCTTGTTTCTTCCAGTCCAGCATTTCTCATGATGTACTCTGCATAGAAGTTAAATAAGCAGGGTGACAATATACAGCCTTGACGTACTCCTTTTCCTATTTGGAACCAGTCTGTTGTTCCATGTCCAGTTCTAACTGTTGCTTCCTGACCTGCATATAGGTTTCTCAAGAGGCAGGTCAGGTGGTCTGGTATTCCCATCTCTTTCAGAATTTTCCACAGTTTATTTTGATCCACACAGTCAAAGGCTCTGGAATAGTCAGTAAAGCAGAAGTAGATGTTTTTCTGGAACTCTCTTGCTTTTTCCATGATCCAGCAGATGTTGGCAATTTGATCTATGATTCCTCTGCCTTTTCTAAAAAGAGCTTGAACATCAGGAAGTTCACGGTTAACATATTGCTGAAGTCTGGCTTGGAGAATTTTAAACATTAGTTTACTAGCATGTGAGATGAGTGCAATTGTGCGGTAGTTTGAGCATTCTTTGGCATTGCCTTTCTTTGGGATTGGAATGAAAACTGACCTCTTCCAGTCCTGTGGCCACTGCTGAGTTTTCCACATTTGCTGGCATATTGAGTGCAGCACTTTCTCAGCATCATCTTTCAGGATCTGAAACAGCTCCACTGGAATTCCATCACCTCCACTAGCTTTGTTCATAGTGATGCTTTATAAGGCTCACTTGACTTCGAATTCCAAGATGTCTGGCTCTAGGTGAGTGATCACACCATCGTGATTATCTGGGTCGTGAAGATCTTTTTTGTACAGTTCTTCCATGTATCCTTGCCACCTCTTCTTAATATCTTCTGCTTCTGTCAGGTCCATGCCATTTCTGTCCTTTATCGAGCCCATCTTTGCATGAAATGTTCCCTTAGTATCTCTAATTTTCTTGAAGAGATCTCTAGGCACCTACTGACCTGGAGAGTTCATCTTACAGTGTCCTATCTTTTTGCCTTTTCATACTGTTCATGGGGTTCTCAAGGCAAGAATACTGAAGTGATTTGCCATTCTCTTCTCCTGTGGGCCACGTTTGACAGAACTCTCCTCCATGACGTGTCCATCTTGGGCGGCCTTACATGGCATGGCTGATAGTTTCATTGAGTTAGACAAGGGTGTGGTCCATGTGATCAGATTGGTTAGTTTTCTGTGATTGTGGTTTTCATTCTGTTTGCCTTCTGATGGAGAAGGATAAGAGGCTTATGGAAGCTTCCTGATCGGAGAGACTGCAAATGGCAAAAGTAAATGGCTTTACTGCTTCCTATAATTGAGAAGGATGGGGCAGAGGTGGCAAGTAGCTTAAGTGAATTAGTGGCTTGTTGGTTGAAAACATGGATGCTGGAGCCAGGCTGCCTGGATTTGAATCCTCCTTGCCACTCATTACGCATCTTTAACTTTGGGCAAGTTACTTAAATTTTCTGTGCCTTGGTTACCTTATAATGGAAAAAAGATGGAAGAGGAAAAAATGTTAGCATCTCATTAGTTCACTTCGGTTCAGTCGCTCAGTCATGTCCAACTCTTTGCGATCCCATGAATTGCAGCATCTGCTAGGCCTCCTTGTCCATCAGCAACTCCCAGAGTTCACCCAAACTCATGTCCATCATATCAGTGATGCCATCCAGCCATCTCTTCCTCGGTCATCCCCTTCTTCTCCTGCCCCCAATCCCTCCCAGCATCAGGGTCTCTTCCAATGAGTCAACTCTTCACATCAGGTGGCCAAAGTACTGGAGTTTCAGCTTTAGCATCATTCCTTCCAAAGAACACCCAGGACTGATCTCCTTTAGAATGGACTAGTTGGATCTCCTTGCAGTCCAAGGGACTTTCAAGAGTCTTCTCCGGCACATTTCAAAAGCATCAATTCTTCGGCACTCAGCTTCTTTCACAGTCCAACTCTCACAGCCATACATGACCACTGGAAAAACCATAGCCTTGACTAGATGGACTTTGTTGACAAAGTAATGTCTCTGCTTTTGAATATGTTATCTAGGTTGGTCATAACTTTCCTTCCAAGGAGTAAGCGTCTTTTAATTTCATGGCTGCAATCACCATCTGCAGTGATTTTGGAGCCCCCCAAAATAAAGTCAGATACTGTTTCCACTGTTTCCCCATCTATTTCCCATGAAGTGATGGGACCAGTTGCCATGATCTTCGTTTTCTGAATGTTGAGCTTTAAGCCAACTTTTTCACTCTCCTCTTTCACTTTCAAGAGGCTTTTTAGCTCCACTTTCTGCCATAAGGGTGGTGTCATCTGCATATCTGAGGTTATTGATATTTCTCCCGGCAATCTTGATTCCAGCTTGTGCTTCTTCCAGCCCAGCGTTTCTCATGATGTACTCTGCATAGAAGTTAAATAAGCAGGGTGACAATATACAGCCTTAACATACTCCTTTTCCTATTTCGAACAACTCTGTTGTTCCACGTCCAGTTCTAACTGTTGCTTCCTGACCTGCATATAGGTTTCTCAAGAGGTAGGTCAGGTGGTCTGGTATTCCCATCTCTTTCAGAATTTTCCACAGTTTATTTTGATCCACACAGTCAAAGGCTTTGGCATAGTCAATAAAGCAGAAGTAGATGCTTTTCTGGAACTCTCTTGCTTTTTCCATGATCCAGCAGATGTTGGCAATCTGATCTCTGGTTCCTCTGCCTTTTCTAAAGAGAGCTTGAACATCTGGAAGATCACAGTTCACATATTGCTGAAGCCTGGCTTGGAGAATTTTGAGCATTACTTTACTATTGACAAAGCTAGTGGAGGTGATGGAATACCTCCACCAGTTGAGCTATTTCAAATCCTCAAAGATGATGCTCTGAAAGTGTTGCACTCTATATCGCAGCAAATTTGGAAAATTCAGCAGTGGCCACAGGACTGGAAAAGATCTGTTTTCTTTCCAATACCAAAGAAAGGCAATGCCAAAGAATGCTCAGATTACCACACCATTGCACTCATCTCACACACTAGCATCTCATTGGGCTGTTGCAAATATGAGTACAGTGTCTGGCATAAAACAATAACTTTCACCATGAAGACCCAAGGCTCAAAAACTAGGTTTTGGGAACTGGTTGACCCCAGCTGGTCACAGGAAAAGAGAATGCAAGAGCAGAGAGGGTGGAGTAGAAAGAGGTGGTGGACCTACCCGGTCAAACAGAGAAAACAGAGCACACAGAATTCTAGACGTTGGCCATATCCCTCAGTGAAGATTCCTGTGAATCTTCCACTTCTATGAGAAAAATCAACAGATCAGTCACTGTAGCATCTGCAATGAACTACCCACTCCAGCTGCCACACTCATCAGTCTTCTTAAAGAAACCACAATGCCCAGGAGTTAGCCACTTGTCAGTGTATCCCAGGCTCCTGTCAGTCTGGGTCTAAGCTGAAGGAAGTTGGAGAGCTTCCCCTCCATTCTTGAGTCTGTAATATCAGTTCTGGTCCTGATGCACTCCAAGGCCAGGTGTTCATTGTAAAAATGCAAATGATCAAGGCCCACAGTAAGAGCTCAAGTCACTGGAAATTTACAAATTCAAACCCTTATTCCTATGAATGCATTGTGCAAATAAAAGTCATTCAGGGACTCTTGGGAGGCACAGCTCTAATGGAGACAGCAAACTGCAACTCTAAAGCTAAACTAAGGAATGCATCCATCAGAGTTTCACAAGTCATCACCATATAACAGCACTATCCATGCAAAACCAGTCCATGATGCTGCACATTTTCCGCAGTAATGGGAGTGGCGGGAGGTGGCGTCTCCAATTTCTGAAGGCAATGAATTGGGAAGAAATCCCACCATGGATGAGATATATTTACATCTAAAGTCTTTGCTCGGTTCTAATTCCAGAATAGTAATAGCACTTTATTTTTTAAATGGCTATTACCTTTTGCCATGAAAAACATGAAAGAAACCCAAATAAATGACTAAAACTCACTCCCAAGCTACTCACTTTCTTATGGCTGGGGAAGTGGGGCCTGAAATGAGCACAATTAGAAGAGAATCCTCCAGTGTAATCCAAATAAGTATGGGCAAACAGAATATTTAATCTATCCTACTTGAAAAAAAAATCAGCTGTATTCATATTGAAGAAGGAATTCATAGGGCCTCGACTCCATCTTAGGCCTGTTCATGCTGATTATGCTCAGCCACCTTTCCAATGGACTCTGAACTCTGTGTTTAGTGCCTATGAAAACAATAACAGAAGGATAAGACCTCCTCCAGACAGGGGAACCTTGAAGATCGTATCCAGGTTACTCATCATTAGTGTAAGAGAAAACATACACTAATCACCCCTTCCTCCAGACAGGAATAAATTTTTCTGTATCTACTGGAGTATAACCTCAGGTTTATTGATTATTGGCTAATTGTTTGACTGTTTGATCACATGAGCACATAGCACGTGAATGATGGGGTTATTGGGATTGTATTTTCCTTGGTTTATGTAAGTCTCAAGGAAATTGGGGTGGTGGGTTCAGACACGTACACATGGGGTGTAAAAGATTTTCACAAATGCTAGTCGGGGTCCTTGGCTAAGAGGAGACTCTGCCTTGGGCCTGCCGGTGTAATAAACTGTACCCCACTATCTGCATCGTCCTTCTGAGTGAGTTTGTTTCCCAGAACGCGTGGCTACAATATTATAAGTTAGTTTGTTAAAAATAAATGAACGTAGAGACATAAAGGATGAAGCATTCAGGAGGATTATGGATCAAAACAAGAGTCTGTGAATTAAAGGATTTTCACTTGGCATTACTGGAAAGAAAAAAGAGAAAAAAAGCATATTCGACTTAGCTGGTGTTACTTATTGATTATGCTTTAGAAAATACTAGATTCATGAAAAATTAAGTCTTGGTTAAAGCATTTTGAAATCACAGATTATTTTTATATATCGATGCTATCTTTTCAACCCATTGCCATGGTCAATTGAGAAAAATTAAGGCTAAAATAGCATTATTATGATTAGATGCAAATGTGTCCATGCCATATAAAGGTTTCATTCATTCTATTCTTTGTATAAAAGCTTCTTTCCTTCCAACTTTGTATATGTTTTTACTCAATTTAAGTTTCTTTTGGGCAAGATTTGGGTCTTAGATAGATTTTCAAGTGCAGCACTTAAAAAATACCACCTGACTGAGTCACTAAATATAAAATATAGAGTTGAGGAAGTATGACAATATTGTGAGAGACTGTGAAATAAATTTCATATTTTAATGAAAGACAAGACAAATTTGTGAATGAAAAATGTTGCCTGCTTTATCAGTAAACAAAGGATGCTATAGCCATCAAGCTGCTTTGGCCTCCCCCACAGTGAGCCCTGAGAGGACCTGGTAGGAGAAAAATGGGCTGCTGGCTGCCAAGCCCTCAGCCACTGTAGTCATCCCCAATGGTACACCATAAGGGGACTCAGGAGGAGAACGAACAAGATACTGACCCTAGATAAAGTGCATATCAAAGGAATGATTTCAATGAGCCCAGACTCCTGCATCTCCCCATACAAAGAAAAGCGCCAAATTCATTATCTTGAGATATCTGGTTTTCTTTCATTAACAATAATCTTTTGACTTTCTGACCACCTGGTCTTTGCTGCAAAACTCCTATAAATCCTCCTCCTCTTACCTCTTTCCTCGGAGATATGAAAGTCCACCAAACAAAACATAAAACTCCACTTTTAGGTTGTGCAGTTTTTCAGTAGACAACTTTAAACATAAAAAAATTTCTCTGCCCTTTGGCCCCCTTGTTCGCCTCTACTGTGCACTGTGTATCTACATTTAGGCATCTACCAAACCTTCCCATCAGCAGAAACACCTGCTCAGACATAAAGGGCAACATTCTCCTAGCACCAAGACAACTCCTTAAAAGATTATCTTTTTTCTTGATCTTATAATGGCCCATGATGACCCATGACCTGTTAGACTGTGTAAACTGTCAATAATTCATCATTAATATACAGCCCTGTCTCAAAAACATATATCTGTGCTTTGACTCCTAATAAGTGGAACAGTTCTCAGAGCTTTCTGCAATGCTGTTTCCAGGTTGCAATCCTCAATCTGACTTGAATAAAATTTTCCATTTCTTTTCTTAGAGTGACTACTTAAGTTTTTCATTGACAAGATATAAGAAAACTATTATTTTCCCCTTATTAGAGAGAAAAGAACCTTCATTGCAAGACTATGGAACATAAGGAGTTTGCTTCTAAATAACAATCAAATCAAGGTACTATTCAAGTTCCATACTGGGGTGAAAACAACTAACACCATGTTCTTTTATATTCATGTATTGTTTGATTTTTATTTTCAATTTAAGATGCTGAGAGAGTAGAAAGCAATAGACAAGAACCATGTACAACTAGCACAAGAATACTAATTTCTATTCCCAACAACGATGAAACGAGAGAATGCTTTTCCTGGACTCATCCTGCCAGAGAGCCCAGGGACTCCTGAAGGAATGAAACACTTACCAAATCAAACAATAGGAAGAGCATGTGGTAAATGACAACATCTTTGGGAGCATGTGAATTGATATAAATAAGCAGATATAATATCTTTTTGGACACTGAGGTGAGTTACAGTAAATTGATGAGTCTTATTTCTGATTATCCATAACAAAATTATTCTGGGGTATGAAGTAACATGTAGAGAAAGAAAGCCACTTGTTAGCTTATGAAATTATTCAGCCCATATATAAGAAGCTTGATATTTCCCTTCCACTGCATCATAAAGGCCGGGAGAAATCAGTTCTACAACTGATCTTCAAGATAATGACTGTCCATCAAAAGAAGATGTCAAACAAGTTTACAAGAAAATCTGAAAAAGGCAAAAAAGATTATTGGGTATCTCCAATGGGAAAACTATGAACTGAGAAGAACAAAACCTTCTGGGTTATCTGATTCTAGCCTATCATTTTCTTTGAGCTATTTTACAACAGTAAATTGTAGATAACAGCAATGTAAAATAATTCTTGCTTCAGTTCAGTCCAGTCACTCAGTCGTGTCCGACTCTTTGCAACCCCATGAATCGCAGCACGCCAGGCCTCCCTGTCCATCACCAACTCCCGGAGTTCACACAGATTCATGTCCATCGAGTCAGTGATGCCATCCAGCCATCCTGTCCTCTGTCGTCCCCTTCTCCTCCTGCCCCCAATTCCTCCCAGCATCAAAGTCTTTTCCAATGAGTCAACTCTTCGCATGAGGTGGCCAAAGTATTGGAGTTTCAGCTTTAGCATCATTCCTTCCAAAAAAATCCCAGGGTTGATCTCCTTCAGAATGGACTGGTTGGATCTCCTTGCAGTCCAAGGGACTCTCAAGAGTCTTCTCCAACACCACAGTTCAAGAGCATCAATTCTTCGGCACTCAGCTTTCTTCACAGTCCAACTCTCACATCCATACATGACTACTGGAAAAACCACAGCCTTGACTAGATGGACCTTAGTTGGCAAAGTAATGTCTCTGCTTTTGAATATGCTATCTAGGTTGATCATAGCTTTCCTTCCAAGAAGTAAGCTTATGGACATGCAAATAAATTGTCTGGCGGCAGTTGAATCCCTCAACCACATTCCTCGAAAATAAGGAAGCTTTGTGTCCATTTGTAAATTTGCTTCAACACTTCTTTACTCCATACGTTATCAATAGTTCATTAATGCTACTTTGAATTGGCTGTAACATCTTTCTGGGACCCTCATTTAATTAATGAGTTACATAAAATATTTTACATGTTCAGTTTGTATTTGTATGAATCATGATTTTACCTTTTGTTTAAAATTATCCTTTAACAGGTTCTATGAAGGAGGTTGTTAATAGTCAAGATCTCTAGAGGGAGATGATACCAGCCAGTGAGTTCATTTACCTTTTTACTGCTCTAGTTCTCTGGCTTGCCAACAATCACAGCTTTTCCATAAGGGAGAAAAGGCAATACAACAGGCATTCTTGTCCTCTTACAAACTGGATTTCTTAGTGTGAACAAATAAATTTTGACTGACGATAAACCATTCTCTTGTGAGTATGATTAGGCTACACATAAGGCTGATTGACTCTGAGTACCACACAAGCCTCATTTCTGAAACTCCAAACCTGAGGGCCAGATACTAGAACATATGTTAGTAGCCAGCCTGCTTTCTTTGGCAACAATTCAACCTCAGTTCTCTAACTTTAACATGGAAAAAAATTTCTAATGCTCTTGAAATATTCTAAGTATATTTTCTGAAAGGCCAGAGATGAAAAGAACAAAGATGCTATTTAAAACTGGTACAGAAGAATGTTTCAAAGAGTTTTCTACACAAAAGAAAGCACAGTGATAAAACAGGAACTGTCCACAAGCAAGGAAGAGCTAGGTCACACTAGAGACTAATTCAAAATGTGCATACATGTATCATAGGACCACAACACCCATGAATTCCACTAAGGGTCAATCTAACTCTACTAACAGTAAAATGAGCTCTTATTACTACATTCAGCATCTTCTAATGTAATGGCTTTACCTGATTTTTGAGTAGCTAATGTCTCTAAAGCAGTCCTCCTCTCTTCGAAGCTCATGTACATTTTTCATTGAATTTATTACAATACCACCTTTTGGAAAGCTATAAATAGAATACATAGTGGAGGTAGCCTCCAGTCTCACTGGGGGAAATGGAATGCTTAGACATGGAGTAGAACTGGGCAATGAGTTCAATGCGTGCAGAGAGCTGGGGAGAATGGAAGCTTTGTGGACACACCAGCGATCAAGCACATGGTGGGCTGTAAGAATAGAGCACATCTTTCAGAGGGCATGAGCCATTGCATGGGAAGAAAAGTATCTTTTCCTTCTACTCTTCTAGGTTCTCAGCTGAGGCCACCATAACAAAAGACAGATTAACAAGAGAAAAGCAACCACATTTATGTTTTATGTGACCTGGAAGCCTTCATAAGGAAATAAAGACGTGAAGAAATATCAAACCTAAGTTCTAGTGCCCAACACAGAGAGCCCAAACCAACCAAAATGGAGTATGGAGCACAGAAAGGTTTATTGCAAGGATCATCCAAGGAGAACAGGTGGCTCATGCTCAAAGACCTGAAATCTCTTTGATGGGTTTCAGGGAAGAACGTTTCTTTCATAAGCAAAATCTCAAGGGAGGGCTGCAGGGTATGTAACCCTCCTCCAGTTGGTGGGGAGGTAAAAGAGTGGTGTTTCTGAAATCTCAGCTATCAGTCTTCCGGTTCCAACAGGTTTGAGGTGCACTTACTTGTGTTCAGCCTGGAGTTACCATCCTCCACCTTGGTGGGAGGCCTGCATTCCTATAGAACTCACAGATATGTATCAAATTGTTATGCACATCCCTGAGAAGGAACCAGGACCAGGCCAGGTGCCACTGGCTGCACTATTGTTTCTTTCTGCTTCCTCTCACTTCTCTAATTAGTAACTGTTTGAATCTGCCCTTTGGAACTCAGAGAAGGTCTAGGAGGTTGAAACCTTTGTCCAATAAACAAGAAATGGGGGACACAGAATACCCTTTGTATTCAGGAGGGCCCCATGAGGTCCTGCTTGGTTTCAGAAATAGAATGAAGTGTTTTCATACTAGGTCTGATGAAGAATGGAAAGTTGTGGAAACGAGACAGGACAAAGGGTATGAGCTGAGGGTGGTCAACTAGACAAACTGAGCAAGCACTGTTCCTTCAGATTCCCTCCAGCATCGTTCCACTTGCAGAGAAAGGAATGCTCCTCTCCTCGGGTATGGGGACCAGGGGCACCTCTCAATTGAGGGTCTTATGACCTGACTCAGGGGAAGGGCAGAGGCCTTCGTGCTCCTGCCATTTCTCAAATTTCTTCAGCTTAAAATGTTCAATATGCCAAGGTATCATAGTTTGAGGTAGAGTATCCTGAAATCTGTGGGCTTCCCAGATGGTGCTAGTGGTAAAGAACCCACCTGCCAATGCAGGAGACACAGGAGGCACGGGTTTAATCTCTGGGTTGGGAAGATCTCCTGGAGAAGGGCATGGCAACCCACTCCAGTATCCTTGCCTGGGAAATCTCATGAACAGAAAAGCCTGGTGGGCTACAGTCCAAAGGGTCACAAAGAGTTGGACATAACTGAAGTGACTTAGCATGCATGCACACCCTGAACCCTGTAACATTGCTATACTGCTTACCTCTGTCAGAGTTGATTTTGCAACTTGGCAAAGATGAGCCTGAAATGTGAAGCCACTGAGGCCCATAGCTAAGAGAAGCTGGGAATACCTTCACCCCCACATTGACCCCTTATTTGTCCTTCAGAAATCTAGGCTCAAAAGGAAATGGCAACCCACTCCAGTGTTCTTGCCTGAAGAATCCCAGGGACGGGGGAGCCTGGTGGGCTGCCGTCTATGGGGTCACACATTCTTTGCTATGTGTTTTAGAAGTTTCCTGTAGTGGAGTGATAAGACTGAGACTATCCTTTTGCAAATTCAATTTTGCATCTGTGGAGTGAAACAATATCCACTAAATTGGTTGTGAGGTTTAAATGAAACAAAATGTATAAACTGCTAGTAAGGTAAACTAGTTAAAGCTGAGTTGGAGGTCTGTGATTGGTATGAAGTTTCCCTGACCATGAGGCATGTAAGTGCAGGCTGACTTAGGTTTAGATTTGTGATGGGGATCAGGCCATGTGAACAGCCTCCATTTTGTGGGGCCCAATATAAGAATTAACTTTATCACTACCTAAGACAAGGTCTGGCTGATTGTCAACACATGGTTTTCTTGTTATTCTGTCACTGTGGTTTTTTGGGAGGAGTTGTAGCCTCCTCCTTGGTGATAAGACTTTCCTGTGAAAGAAAAAAGTGAAACTCTTTTGGGAGTCTATGGACTGTAACCCCCCAGGCCCCTCTGTCCACGGGATTTCCCAGGCAAGAATACCAGAATGAGTCGTCATTTCCTTCTCCAGGGGAGAATGTCATTTCCTTCTCCTTCTCCTTCCCCACCCAGGGATTGAACCCGGGTTTCCCACATTGTGGGCATATTCTTTACCATCTGAGCCACCAGGGGTTCCTACTCTGTTAAAAAGCCGCCAAGGACATGAGCAAGGTTAAGAACAAATTCTCAATGGAAATCAGCAGTTCCTACAAGCAATTCATGATCTTATAATGAAAAACAGAATGATAGCAAACAACAGTGCAAACTGTAGAATGCTATGTCAAGACTCCAGGATGATATTAAAAAGGATCTGCATTGTTTTATCAGAGAAGGCAATGGCACCCTACTCAGTACTCTTGCCTGGAAAATCCCATGGATGGAGGAGCCTGGTGGGCTACAATCCATGGGGTTGCTAAGAGTTGGACATGACTGAGTGACTTCACTGTCAGTTTTCACTTTCATCCATTGGAGAAGGAAATGGCAACCCACTCCAGTGTTCTTGCCTGGAGAATCCCAGGGACGGGGGAGCCTGGTGGGCTGCCATCTATGGGGTCGCACAGAGTTGGACACGACTGAAATGACTTAGCAGCAGCAGCAGCAGCATTGTTTTATAGAAGCTGTAGTCAGCTGATAGTCATAGTGGACCATGGCACTGAAAAATACAGTGTTAAAAAAATTAACCTTTTTTCCTCCCTCACCTCCACTGAAAGATTCCCCTGCTCTTAGTTGTGTTTCTTAATTTAAATTATTAAGCTTTTCATATAAAAAAAGCACTTCAGCCATGAGGATTATTTTTAGGAGATGATAATGGGACAACCTGTGAACACCTTCTTAGCCACAATGTTCTCTCATTACTGTAATTAATGACTTCCCAGCATTTCTTTGTTCACCAAAATCACATATTGGTGTACACCAGATTCACTGACATGGGGAAAATTATGTAATATCTTTTTCAGTTGCAACTCTTCCATCAAGCTTTAAATAGTTTACACAATTCTATCTATCCTCAAAGTATTTTTTAAAAATCTATGCTATATATTTCCATGTGTTTAATGCTAAGTTTGGTTACTGATTCTTCTCTTAAAAGAGAAATTCAGCATTCACCCCAAAAGGCAACATCTCTTTAATTATAAAACACATCAGTTAACTGAACAAAAGTCAACAAGTGTGTTTTGTATTAAAGAGAATCTTTTTATTAAATAAATGCTAAGAGGCTTGTGTTTTAAAATGTTCTAGTCACATACAGTGCCAACATTAGACTTTATCTGAGCCACAGGGGCTTGGAATACAGAAAAGGTTAAGAAATACCTCCATGCTTTTGTTTTCCAGGGAATGGCTTACTTAATATGGCTTCCCCATATGACTTCCATAAGACTTGTGCATTTACCTAGGACAATGTGAGACATGACCCTCCACATTTCCTTTTGTTGCCATAAATGATTAGCTGGACTGGGTTTACCACTGACTGGTCTGGACAAAATGCCTGCCAATAGCATCGGAATGCCAAGCCCTCTTGACCCTTCAAGAAAATCAGCTGACCCCAGAGAAAGACATTTCCTGCTCAACTGTTGGAACACACCACTTGCTCATCCCTCTCTACAATATTTGGGTTCTTTCTAGCCTTATTTACCTGTTCTTATATAAGAAAACTATTTTCTCCCCGGCCTTTGAGATCTTATAGTCAGATTGTTCTCTCTACTGTTAAGTTCTCTTTCCCTAACACAATGGTCCCTTCCACTTATTACAATAATCCTTCTGAATAAAGGTCTTTCCTTACCTAAATCTGGATTTGGTTTTTATTTGACAAGAGAAATCTGGGCAAAAGTTTTAAACAGTACCACGGTTAAGAATTTTTGACTCCTAAATTCCAGGATCCAAAAAAAGCTCCCTTTCTTTTTATACCCTCTCCACTATTTTTTAATTTCTTAATTTTATCTATTTGCAATGAAGTTAACAATAAAGTGCTTCTTGAAGGAAGAAAGATATTAACATAAATGATAAACTAACAGAGGTAGGTGGGAGACAGGAAGTCTCATTCACTTTTAGCCTAAATGAAAATGGTACTTGATGAAAGTAAAAGAAGGGAGTGAAAAAGTTGGCTTAAAGCTCAACATTCAGAAAGCTAAGGTCATGGTATCCGGTCCCATCACTTCATGGCAAATAAATAGGGTATCATTGGAAACAGTGGCTGACTTTATTTTTCTGGGCTCCAAAATCACTGTGGATGGTGACTGCAGCCATGAAATTAAAAGACGTTTGCTCCTTGGAAGGAAAGTTATGACCAACCTAGACACCATATTAAAAAGCAGGAGGAGAAGGGGATGGCAGAGGATGAGATGGTTGAATGGCATCACCAACACAATAGACATGGGTTTGGGTGGACTCCGGGAGTTGGTGATGGACAGGGAGGCCTGGCGAAATGCGGTTCGTGGGGTCGCAAAGAGTTGGACCCAACTGAGCAACTCAGGTGAGTGAGTGAGTGAGTGAGTGAAGTCGCTCAGTCATGTCCGACTCTTTGCGGCCCCATGGACTGTCCTGAACTGAAAATGGTACAGTGGGTGCCTATTTGTGGCCATGTATATGCAAGCTTCAGAGGTTTGGATTCATGTCACCCAATTTCTTTTTGTTGGTTTTGCACCAGCTTTCAGAGCCATCTCGTTATGTCTTGCACTCCGAACCCCACCTGATCTTGGTCTTCTCACTGCATTTCAAATTTAAATGTGCAAAAAGAATCTCCTGCAGTTTGTTAAAACACTGCTTGCTGGACACCACTCTCAGTTTCAGATTTTGGTGGAGCCTGAAATGTTGCATTCCTGATCAATTTCAGGGCAATAGTGATGCTGCTGATGGTCCCCACCTTGATTCTATTCATTATTTACCATCCTCAGGCAGGAAGTCCCAACCCCCTTGGCCAGGGCAACCATCCACAAGAGAGGTGTTGGTGACAGGGGAGATGCTGTATGAAAGTGGGTAGGGTGATGGCTGCAAATACATCCTCAGGGTTAGCTTTTCCCCTTCTAGAATCTCTAGGACAGGAAGAAATGCAAAACACCAAGGCCTTTCAAATACACTTTTTTGAGCTTTGAGTAACAGCTTCAATCTCAAGCATCTACTTCGTGCAATGGGAGGAGAAAGGAGGCATTGGTTGGACTGCTGCCAGTTCCCACTGCCTTTCAAAGATTACAATTGGGCTCTGGGGAAGGCAGATTAGGTTTTGCTCCCCTGGGATGCAAACTGCAGCATCTGCGATAAATTTGAGGAGGTGTTACCCTGATAAACACGACTTCCCTTGTATGCTCCAGCTGTGATTTAATGCTCCCATCCTGATGTACCAAGAAGTGTCGATTTTGTAGCTTCAAGAAATAAAAGCACCAAGCTTAGCCTGATGGGGAAGTAGTCTGCATCCTGTTATTCTCTTAAAGCTCCCGTTTGGGGGATAAGGCTCCCACAGGCCCTGGGTCTCCCTGAAACAATGACCAGTGGCTGGACTATTCATGAAAGCAGGACTGACTGACTCACTAGGCATATGAGGCTTGATGCCCAAGACTCGATCTTGTGAACATATTAAACACCACTGAACTGGACACTTTAAAAGGGTGAATTTCACAGATGTGAATTATATCTCAATCTTTTTGCACAGAGTGATCATAGTCCAAGGCCAACCACAGTCCTCGCTGAGCCTATCCTTGACTCCAAGTAAACTTATAATAATATTGTTCTCACTTAAGAGTCCTGGAAATAAGACACATTCTGGATATAAGAAAAGAGGAAAAGGGAAAAATTCCGTCCCCCACCCCCGCAAGCTAGCCTTCACCACCATATATGTACACATGTTTACAGAGTTCATTCTAGAAATGTCAACATTATCTGATCTCTTCTTTGGAAACTTGCCATCTCCCTGCAAGGCTCTAACTTGGATTAGGTGTTGGAAGCTGCTCCTCGCCCCAACTCTTCCCCTTCTGAACAAATACTCTGCGACTTTCCAGTTTCTTTTTTGTTTTTTGCCATAAGGGCTCCCAAGAATCTGAATCCTTGAAGTACCAACAGTGAATAAGGATGAGTAGGAAAAGCATCTTCTTACGAGACTTCATGGATCAGTCAGTGCATGAGAGGACAGCCATCTGTACATACACATACACCTCACAGCCCACACAATTCAAAAGCCAGACTGGGCTTTTGTTACTCAGTGACATCACATTTATCATATTAATGGGACTTCAAAAAGAGACTCTCCAACAGCCTTTTCTCAAAGCCTCTATTATACCTTAAAGTGGAATACTGATAGCCTCTCAGAGAACTAATTCACAAGCCAAAGAGGAAATTCTAGGAACTTTAAGTAATATCTCATTAAATTCTAGCTTAGCAGAACTCTCATATGATTAACCTTACACATTTTCAAGACTATTATTTGTTTTTTGAGAACACAGGGAAAATGTTGAAAGGATTCAAATGCTCATGATTGCTAGAGAATCAAATATTTTTTTAAATGGTATGTCCAAATGCTACATTAAAACCTTAATTAGCCAGAATACCAGGATACCACAAATAATTTGTTAATTCATTTATTTTAAAAAGAAATTTATCAAAAAGCCTTGGTTTTCAACACTAGCTTCTGAAGGTCTCTCTGAAATATATTTTTCCTTTATTATTTTATTTTCATTGAAGTGTAACTGATATACAATATTGTCTTAGTTTCTGGTGTGCAGTAAAGTGATTCAGTTTATATATACACAGTGCTGCTAAGCTGCTAAGTCACTCCAGTCGTGTCCGACTCTGTGCGACCCCATAGACGGCAGCCCACCAGGCTCCCCCGTCCCTGGGATTCTCCAGGCAAGAACACTGGAGTGGGGTGCCATTTCCTTCTCCAATGCATGAAAGTGAAAAGTGAAAGTGAAGTCACTCAGTCGTGTCCGACCCTCAGCGACCCCATGGACTGCAGCCCACCAGGCTCCTCCGTCCATGGGATTTTCCAGGCAAGAGTACTGGAGTGGGGTGCCATTGCCACACACACATATATATAAATATCTTATTTAATGATCTTCAAGGTTGTTTTTATCTATAGGACTCCTTCTTTAATCAAAGTCCTATGTGAAAGCTAACCCATGATGGCTGCAAAGCAGAGCTGTTGAGGTTAGAGTGGGCATTGATGGTTCAGGCCCTACCCACATAGCTGCCCCTTCCCCTTTCCAGGGTTGAGAGATAATCCACCCTAGAGGTATTAAAGAGGTGCTTCAGAATCCACTGAAGAGTAAAGTACAATTTGAAAGCCATAATTATTAGCCAGTTTCCCCTTTCCAATACAGTTTCAGGGGGATTGCTAGTTTTTTACGAATTGGATTTATTTATTTATTTACCACTATACAGTAGGTCCTTGTTGGTTATCTATTTTAACTCCCAATGTATTTTTAATTAATATTAATAATAGCTACATTTACTACAGCTTAACTATAAACCAGGACTTCCCTGGTGGCTCAGTGGTAAAGAATTCACCCACCAATGAAGGAGATAAGAGTTCAAGCCCTGGGTGGGGAAGATCCCCTGCAGAAGAAATGGCAACCCACTCCAGTATTCTTGCCTGGGAAATCCCATGGGCAGAGGAGGCTGAGGGACTACAGTCCATGGGGTCGTAAAGAGTTGGACACAACTCAGCAACTAAAACAACAACTGTAAACCAGTTCTGTGCTAAGAGCCTTACTTGTTCAAATTACTTCAATTAATCTTGACATCCACCCATGAGCATTAACTTATAGCCAGTATATGATCCTTTCAAACAAGATTTGCTCTGCCTCCAGCTCATTATTTGAACAAGGCAAAACCATGAACGAGATGAAGTAAATAACTTTTGCCTTCACCTCATATCTTCCTCTTTTGCTCTCTCTCCGAGCCTCAAAGTGAAAGTGAAAGTAAAGTTGCTCAGTTGTGTCTGACTCTTTGAGACCCGTGGACTGTAGCCCACCAAGTTCCTCCATCCATGGGATTCTCCAGGCAAGAATATTGGAGTGGGTTGCCATTTCCTTCTCCAGGGGATCTTCCCGACACAGGGATCGAACCCAGGTCTCCCACATTGCAGGCAGACGACCAGGTATTATCTGTCTTTGTGCCATTAATTTTTTTCAGTGCCTAATTACCAAGTGTTCACTTCATATCAGGCATTGAGGCTACCAAGACAATCTCTGACTTCCAAGAGCTCAGTCCAGAGGACATTGCCCAGATGCTAGTCTGCTCATCTCAGGAAACTGCTGGGCTCAAAGCACTGACACAGTTCAAATTTTTGGGGGGAAGCACCCAACTTAAAATATTTAAATAAAGATCCACAATATCTTATTTGAAACCCTTGGTGCCAGATGTGTTTCAGAATTTAGAAATTTTCAGATTTTAGAAAGGTAAAGTGGTACTTACACCACTATATTTGTCTGGATAGACTAGATTATACTCCAGGAAAGAGTATCTCCAAAATGTAAATTGATGGGGGCTCTGCTCTCCATCTCTTCAGGTCAGAACAGAGACTGTCAGGAGCATTGCTGGTCAGAGTTGGGGAAAGAACGAAAGAAACTGTCTCCTAAAACTTTGACTCGGAAGTGACATAGATTACATCTGCTCACTTTTCTTTGGCCAAATCAAGTCACATGGTCAAACTTAACTTCCAAGGGGAAGCAAAGTGCCAGCCTCACAATGTCCCCAAAGAGTGAAGAACAGGAAATGTCTGTTACAAAGTCCTTTGGATTTCCACATCATATATTATGTAGCAGAGCCTGCCACAGCAAGGAGTAAGAAAACCAATATCTGTGCCACAAAAACTGTGAATATTTACACTGGGGGTGGTTGTAAAAAGAGATGATGTATGACCTCACATTGGTTCAGTTCAGGTCTTATACACAAATGACTTTGGGGGCCAAACTTACAAAAGTCTCTGTTTTTCAAGCTTTGGGGATTTCAGATGTAAAGGATAGTAGACATGTGCTGTGATCAAATTTCTATTTTTGCTCAGTTTTATATTTATTTTATTATAATCTGATTCTTTTCCATAAAGACAGTGTCTATTTGCAAAATTAAATGTAGAGGGAGTGTGGTCATGACCTTGAATCCTGGAGGTGGACTTCCAGATCTGCTACTTATTTCTTGAGTATAAATAATCAGGGATGGGACCTGGGCATCAGAATTCTGCAAAGCTCCCCAGGTGAACCAAGTTTCAGTGCCATTAGAAAACTGCTGCTCCTATGGCATTTCCTGAAACAGGAAATCAGTATTCTCTAGTTGGAAAAAACAGTGTATTTGTTTTTTAGGTCTCTTTCCTCAGTAACAGCACACAAAGCTTTTGTGTCTTGCTCTAAGAGAGGAAGCCAGGGAGTTTTGGAGAATAATTGTGGTTTGTGGACATATGTGGTGCTCAGTTCAGTTCAGTTCAGTCACTCAGTCGTGTCCCACTCTTTGCAACCCCATGAATTGCAGCACGCCAGGCCTCCCTGTCCATCACCAACTCCTGGACTTCACCCAAACCCAAGTCCATCGAGTCAGTGATGCCATTCAGCCATCTCATCCTCTGTCATCCCCTTCTCCTCCTACCTCCAATACCTCCCAGCATCAGGGTCTTTTCCAATGAGTCAACTCGTCACATGAGGTGGCCAAAGTACTGGAGTTTCAGCTTTAGCTTCATTCCTTCCAAAGAAATCCCAGGGTTGATCTCCTTAAGAATGGACTGGTTGGATCTCCTTGCAGTCCAAGGGACTCTCAAGAGTCTTCTCCAGCACCACAGTTCAAAAGCATCAATTCTTCGGTGCTCAGCTTTCTTCACAGTCCAACTCTCACAGCCATACATGACCACTGGTAAAACCATAGCCTTGACTAGATGGACCTTTGTTGGCAAAGTAATGTCTCTGCTTTTGAATAGGCTATCTAGGTTGGTCATAACTGTCCTTACAAGGAGTAAGCATCTTTTAATTTCATGGCTGCAGTCACCATCTGCAGTGACTTTGGAGCCCAAAAAAATAAAGTCTGACACTGTTTCCACTGTTTCCCCATCTATTTGCCATGAAGTGATGGGAACACATACCATGATCTTTGTTTTCTGAATGTTGAGCCAACATTTTCACTCTCCACTTTCACTTTCTGCCATAAGGGTGGTGTCATCTGCATATCTGAGGTTATTGATATTTCTCCTGGCAATCTTGATTCCAGCTTGTGCTTCTTTCAGCCCAGCATTTCTCATGATGTACTCTGCATACAAGTTAAATAAGCAGGGTGACAATATACAGCCTTGACATACTCCTTTTCCTATTTGGAACCAGTTTGTTGTTCCATGTCCAGTTCTAACTGTTGCTTCCTGACCTGCATATAGGTTTCTCAAGAGGCAGGTAAGGTGGTCTGGTATTCCCATCTCTTTCAGAATTTTCCACAGTGTATTGTGATCCACACAGGCAAAGGTTTTGGTATAGTCAATAAAGCAGAAGTAGATGTTTTTTCTGGAGCTCTCTTGCTTTTTCAATGATTCAGCAGATGTTGGCAATTTGATCTCTGGTTCCTCCGTCTTTTCTAAAACCAGCTTGAACATCTGGAAGATCACGCTTTATGTGTTTCTGAAGCCTGGCTTGGAGAATTTTGAGCATTACTTTACTAGCATGTGAGATAAGTGCAATTGTGCGGTAGTTTGAGCATTCTTTGGCATTGCCTTTCTTTGGGATTGGAATGAAAACTGACCCTTTCCAGTCCTGTGGCCACTGCTGAGTTTTCCACATTTGCTGGCATATTGAGTGCAGCACTTTCACAGCATCTTCTTTCACGATTTGAAATAGCTCAGCTAGAATTCCATCACCTCCTCTAGCTTTCTTCGTAGTAATGCTTTCTAAGGCCCACTTGACTTCACATCCCAGGATGTCTGGCTCTAGGTGAGTGATCACACCATCATGATTATCTTGGTCGTGAAGATCTTTTTTGTACAGTTCTTCCTTGTATTCTTGCCACCTCTTAATATCTTCTGCTTCTGTTAGGTCCATTCCATTTCTGTCCTTTATCGAGCCCATCTTTGCATGAAATGTTCCCTTGGTATCTCTAATTTTCTTGAAGAGATCTCTAGTCTTTCCCATTCTGTTGTTTTCCTCTATTTCTTTGCATTGATCGCTGAGGAAGGTTTTCTTATCTCTCCTTGCTATTCTTTGGAACTCTGCATTCAGATGCTTATATCTTTCCTTTTCTCCTTTGCTTTTTGCTTCTCTTCTTTTCACAGCTATTTGTAAGGCCTCCTCAGACAACCATTTTTCTTTTTTGCATTTCTTTTCCATGGGGATGGTCTTGATCCCTGTCTCCTGTACAATGTCATGAACCTCTGTCCATAGTTCATCAGGCATTCTATCTATCAGTCTCAGTTCAGTTCAGTTTAGTCGCTCAGTCGTGTCTGACTCTTTGCGACCCCATGAATCACAGCACGCGATCATGTCCATCAAGTCCGTGATGCCATCCAGCCATCTCATCCTCGGTCGTCCCCTTCTCCTCCTGCCCCCAATCCCTCCCAGTCAGAGTCTTTTCCAATGAGTCAACTCTTCGCATGAGGTGGCCAAAGTACTGGAGCTTCAGCTTTAGCATCATTCCTTCCAAAGAAATCCCAGGGTTGATCTCCTTCAGAATGGACTGGTTGGATCTCCTTGCAGTCCAAGGGACTCTCAAGAGTCTTCTCCAACACCACAGTTCAAAAGCATCAATTCTTCGGTGCTCAGCCTTCTTCACAGTCCAACTCTCACATCCATACATGACCACAGGAAAAACCATAGCCTTGACCAGATGGACCTTTGTTGGCAAAGTAATGTCTCTGCTTTTGAATATACTATCTAGGTTGGTCTAGTACCTTAAATCTATTTTTCACTTCCACTGTATAATCATAAGGGATTTGGTTTAGATCATACCTGAATGGTCTAGTGGTTTTCCCTACTTTCTTCAATTTAAGTCTGAATTTGGCAATAAGGAGTTCATGATCTGAGCCACAGTCAGCTCCTGGTCTTGTTTTTGTTGACTGTATAGAGCTTCTCCATCTTTGGCTGCATAGAATATAATCAATCTGATTTTGCTGTTGACCATCTGGTGATGTCCATGTGTTGAGCCTTCTCTTGTGTTGTTGTAAGAGGGTGTTTGCTATGACCAGTGCATTTTCTTGGCAAAACTCTATTAGTCTTTGCCCTGCTTCATTCCATATTGCAATGCCAAATTTGCCTGTTACTCCAGGTGTTTGTTGACTTCCCTCTTTTGCATTCCAGTCCCCTATAATGAAAAGGATACCTTTTTAGGGGGTTAGTTCTAAAAGGTCTTGTAGGTCTTCATAGAACCGTTCAACTTCAGCTTCTTCAGCATTACTGGTTGGGGCATAGACTTGGATTACCGTGATATTGAATGGTTTGCCTTGGAAACAAACAGAGATCATTCTGTCGTTTTTGAAATTGCATCCAAGTACTGCATTTCGGACTCTTTTGTTGACCATGATGGCTACTCCATTTCTTCTCAGGGATTCCTGCCCGCAGTAGTAGATATAATGGTCATCTGAGTTAAATTCACCCATTCCAGTCCATTTTAGTTCTCTTATTCCTAGAATGTCGATGTTTACTCTTGCCATCTCCTGTTTGACCACTTCCAATTTGCCTTGATTCATGGACCTGACATTCCAGGTTCCTATGCAATATTGCTCTTTGCAGCTTCGGACCTTGCTTCTATCACCAGTCACATCCACAGCTGGGTATTGTTTTTGCTTTGGTTCCATCCCTTCATTCTTTCTGGAGTTATTTCTCCACTGATCTCCAGTAGCGTGTTGGGCACCTACTGACCTGGGGAGTTCCTCTTTAAGTATCTTATCATTTTGCCTTTTAATACTGTTCATGGGGTTCTCAAGGCAAGAATACTGAAGTGGTTTGCCATTCCCTCTCCAGTGGACCCCATTCTGTCAGACCTCTCCACCATGACCCGCCCATCCTGGGTGGCCTCACGGGCATGGCTTAGTTTCATTGAGTTAGACAAGGCGGTGGTCCTACTGTGACCAGATTGACTAGTTTTCTGTGATTATGGTTTCAGTGTGTTTACCCTCTGATGCCCTCTTGCCTCACCTACCGTCTTACTTGGGTTTCTCTTACCTTGGATGTGGGGTATGCTTATTAGGAGGTGTTGGTTCAGAGAGTGGCTTTCTGTCCTATTTGCCACCATGGCTCAAGGTTCAAGGTATAAGGACTAGCAATTGCTCTTGGTGGCCTCAGTTCTATCCCTGGTGGGTGGTCATGGAAGCAGCAGCCTCTGATTATCTAAGCATATTCTGGTGCTCCTAGTCTCTCCCTGGGAGAGCTGTTTTTCTCACCTGCCATTTGTAAGTTAGCCTTATACTGCCTAAAATCTATGTTCTATTAATTTTATACAAAATTACAAATGCATGGCCTAAAATCTATGTCCTATTATTTTGTGTGAAATTACAAATGCTAACATCCTACCAACTGCTGGAAACAGATTTCTTGATAAAAGCTGAAATGAGAGTACAATTTGTATGGCAAGAAAGGAAAACAATGATTATAAGCTCCAAATTAGTCAGCCCTGAAAAAGAGTGAAACAAGAAAAATCATTTAAATGGCCTACAATGTCTGGGTCAACTTACAGAAATGGAAACCCCTAATACTACCCTTTATTAATGCTTAACTGCCATGTTCAGGTAAAGGTGTTGGTAGAAACAAGATATTCCAATATTTATTTACGTTCACTCCTGAAACTCCAATAAAAGCACTGTAAAAACTATTTAAAACAACTAATCTCAAAATAGCAAGAATTGAACAGGGAACAACCAATAGCAACAAAATTCTGAAAGCTGGAAAGCAGATGGGTAAGAAGCAGAAAGTTAGCAGACCGAAAGACACTCCATCCTAACTTGACAGTGGGAAAAGCCACAATGCAGCTCAATGTATATCACAGACCAGGGGTCAGTAAATCAAGTTTGATTGAAACACAGATATGCCCATTTCTTTCAGTATTGTCTATGGCTGCTATCATGATACATCAGTAGAGCTGAGCAGTTGTGAGCAACTGTGATTTTATAGTTGAGCATTAATACAGTCCACAAAGCCTAAGATACTATTTGCCCCTTTCAAGAAGCTTGCTGATCCCCATCATACATTACTCCAGAAGGTCAGGAACTGGCAGTATCAAGTAACTCAGGGAGTTGGTGAGAAGGTGAAGTTATTAAAAAAAAAAAAGGTTGGTTAAAAGTATGTTTAAGAAGCAATTAGATTTCCAGTTTCCCATATCCTGTACAAAAGGGATATCCAGAGATTAAATACAAAAGGGGAAGGAGGTTCATAGAAACTAAAAATAGCTCAATGAATGGGTCAGAAGATAAAGATTAAATGTTCAAAAACCAGGGGAAAAATATAAAGGACTAGTCTAGTAGTTCGGTATCTGAATATAATAAGATATCTAGAA
The DNA here is from genome assembly GCF_014754425.2 of Oryx dammah. Taxonomy (NCBI): domain Eukaryota; kingdom Metazoa; phylum Chordata; class Mammalia; order Artiodactyla; family Bovidae; genus Oryx; species Oryx dammah. The sequence continues at coordinate 122,141,601 of NW_024070207.1, forward strand.
AGTAAAAGGAAAATGGGAGACAGGAAATCATTGATGAAATTATTTTTAAAATATCAGGTACTGAAGAGAATGAATGTTGAGAATGAATTTGCCCAGTGAGTGCCCAGCAAAATGGATGACCAGAGACCCAAACAAAGGCCTGTCAACATCAAAGAGTGGAACAGAAAAGATCCCTCCAGCTTCCAGAGAGAAAAACCAGGTCAAATCAAGAGATGAAGAATCAGAACAGCTTTGGTCTTCCCAACAGCAGTACCAGCTCCTGATAGATATACATGGAAGCAATGCCTTCAAAGTTTGAAAGGAAAATGGTGCCATCTGCTTGGCACAGAGAGATATTCAATAAATATTTATTAAGTTGCAGCAAATTACCAACCTTATTCCTGATTTGTACTTTCTTTGTTTCCAAGTCCCCTAGAGGAATATTACATGGACAAAATATGACAAGAATATGAACACCCATGCTCATTCCATCTTGCCTGGCACAGCTGTAGGACTCCAGATTAGTGTATAAATAGGTATATCTCCACCCTGTCTGGCCACCACTATCTTGCTCCCAGATGTTTTCATTACCCTCGTAACTCTACTCTTGCCAGCTTAGTCGCATCTTCTCACAGCAACAAGTGAAAAAACATGCATCAAGTCAATCTCCTACTTGGTATTGCCCAATGACTGACCATTGCTTTCATAATAAATTCTGTACCAGGGGCTGGCTATGCACCCCTGCATGACTGGCCCCTTGGCTACTTCTCCAGCCTCACCTCACTCACTAAGTTTCTGATCTTTTTTTCATAGAATGTGTTATGATCCTTCTTGCCATGGGGCTATTGCACATGGCTTTTTTTTAAACCTGGAACTGTTGTACACCACTTTCACACAGTTGCCTCCTTTGCGTCTTTCAACTCCTAGCTTGAATATGACATCCTTAGAGAGGCAACTCTTGAACACTTATCTAAAGGAGCTTCCTGCTTCAGTTATTCTCACTCGTATTATGGTTTTCTCTTCCTTCATAACACTTAAAGCACAGTGTAGCTATTTATTTTATTATGTCTCTCCACACAAGTGTAGACTCTGTGAGGGGAGAGATAATGCCTGCTTTGTACATCGTTGTTTCCATAGTGTTGACCGTGCTATGTGCTTAATAACACTTGTTTGACAAAGAAAATAAGGAAGGAAGGGTAAGAGACATGGAGAAAGCTGACTTCTCAGCTCACCATCGGTAGTTTCATGTACCATACTCAGGTCACTGTAATGACTTGAGATTCCAGTATGGAATTCTGCCCAGATTTCTGGTTTTGTAACACAGGAATTCACCTGAAATTCTAGAGTTTCATCCACAGTACCTAGGTATTCTAGCATTACTTTCTGCTCAATTATCAAGATTCTCCAGCTGGTCCTTCACTTTTGGCAGAAGGAAAGGTCGCAGACTGCAAAATCTAACCATGCGTTTTTAGCATACTTATTAAAGGATGATGGTTGCTGGCTTAGATTATCCTGTTAAAAAGTTGATCCGTTTACATGAAATGTTCAGAATCCATAAATCCGAAGAGAAAGCATATTTTACTGGCTGCCAAAGTTTGATACTCGGTTGCAGGAGCTGGGAGGAGAGGGAAAGAGGAAAGGACTGCTCAGTGGATATGGGGATTCCTTTGGGGGTGGTGAAAACATTCTGGAACTGACTCAATCTGATGGAATATACTAAATGCCCCTGAATTGTGCACTTTAAAATGGTTAAATTGGGGAATGAAAATGTCATTATTTACAAATTTTGCCAAAATAAATAAATGGATCCTATGTGATTTCCTTTTACTTATTCTAAAAATAAGAGACCAGGATTATTGAAGACAACCTAATCCTTAACACCCCTTTGTTAGACACAAAATCTGGTCCTAAATGGATAATAAATCTCACTATGTTTGGGGGGAGCTTTCATTTTCTCATTTCCAGTAGATTTTACGAGGTAGGAGGTTACTATTTTACCTTAATTCTACTATAGCCAGAATTTTACTTTGCTTCTTTTGTGCCTTAATTTGTAGTTAATGCTTTTTAAATTAAATACTATTCAGAAAACTAACATCATGGCATCCAGTCCCATCACTTCATGGGAAATAGATGGGGAAACAATGGAAACAGTGACAGACTTTATTTTGGGGGGCTCCAAAATCACTGCAGATGGTGACTGCAGCCATGAAATTAAAAGATGCTTGCTCCTTGGAACAAAAGTTATGACCAACCTAGACAGCATATTAAAAAGCAGAGACATTACTTTGCCCACAAAGGTCCATCTAGTCAAAGCTATGGTCTTTGCAGTACTCATGTATGGATGTGAGAGTTGGACTATAAAGAAAGCTGAGCACAGAAGAATTGATGCTTTTGAACTGGAGAGGACTCTTGAGAGTCCCTTGGACTGCAAGGGGATCCAACCAGTCCATCCTAAAGGAGATCAGTCCTGAATATTCATTGGAAGGACTGATGCTGAAGCTGAAACTCCAATATTTTGGCCACCTGATGCAAAGAACTGACTCACTAGAAATGACCTTGATGCTGGAAAAGATTGAAGGTGGGAGAAGGGGACAGCAGAGAATGAGACGGTTGGATGGCATCACCGACTCGATGGACATGAGTCTGAGTAAACTCCAGGAGTTGGTGATGGACAGGGAAGCCTGGCGTGTTGTAGTCCATGGGGTCACAAAGAGTCTGAGACAACTGAGAGACTGAACTGATTATTTAGGTAATGATCTATTTTAAAATCCATCTTGGAACTACAAATCAACATAATCATCCAGAAAATTTCCACAGGGTAAGAGTTTGAAGCAAAGTTACTATTAAAATGCAAAACGTAGCATAAATTTCCGCTACAGCACAACTTTTCAAAGATTCATTTACACTGGGAAAAATCGGTAGTAGCTTTTCCCTTGCTATTTTATATGCATCAAAACCAGAAACCAATTTGCAATAATGTTTAGCCTTTGTTCACCTCCAAAGGTTTAGCATTCATATGCATCTGGGTGGTGTGTTTTCCTCACTTCCTCACCACACATGTCCTTCCTGGAAGCCTCTGGTCACAACTGACTACTGGGGATTGATGTTTAACATGGCTCCTGTTGGCCTCACATGCACGGCCTTAGGAAGGAAGAAGCCCTGAAGTTCTCAACACAGGAGAAAAGCCTTCTCAATCTACAAAGCGATAAAGATACCCCTCCATAATAAGTGCTAAAAATAACTGCCATGCCTTCAATCTCCCTTGCCTAAGTCCTCTAAACTAGGGGATAAATCTAGAAGCTTGCTTGAAGTTGACTGGATTTCTTCCAAATTTGAACACTAGACTTTGTCCAACATAGTTGCTCTCTTTCAGATTCTGAATACTTGAGGCTGAAATGTTTCTTAAGCAAATGAAACACCATCCATGCTTCTCATTTTGTATTAAGCCTTCATATGTGTAAGCTGTTTTTCCCTCTCAGGAAGGGATGATGTGTAAGAATTACCTATGGATCTGAAGTGGCATATGGCTAACTGTGGGGAAGGATGGGGAGAATGTTTCTATATTTCATCTAGTGTTCCGGGCTGTGGGGAATGTGGTTACTAGCAAATACCAGAATGGCCTACAGGTAAACATATGGCATTGCACATAATAATCATCTCCTAAAACCTTCTGAATGTACTGTAAAAAAATTCAACATAACTTTATTGTACTGCTAGCAATTCAGTGTCACAAAGGGCCAAAGTTTACTGGCAAACTTGTATATATGGATGAACCTGACCTTCAGCATTCACAAGAAAAGACTAATCACACTGCAAGTAATTTGTCTGTCCTAGGTTGGGGATACAGAAGTGGAAGAGATAGTCATGGTTCATAACTTCAAAGAGTTTATAAGCTTGCAGATATGTAAATAATTACAAACAAATAATTGTTTTAGAAAAGACAGAGTCTTCCTTCATCAAGTTACAGTCTCAAAATACTACATACTACCCAATTATGTTTGTCAAGAACACATTACTTTCTCATGTGGGAAGAGAAAACACTTCCTCAAATGCTCTGTTTACATTTATAATGAAAGTCAGTCTCCCTCATGAATTAAGTAAACCACTCTCACCATGGAGACTTTCCTGGGGGTGGGGAGTGGGTAGAAGTATAGTTTAGAAACCACTGTTTCAAGCAGCCAGAGAGATGCTCTCCATTTCTCAAAAAATTCTGTACCGGTATTGCGCTTGGAGATGTTGAATGTCAAGATGTTCCTTCCAGCTTCAAACTTCCTGTTTCTGTTTTAGATAAACTGCCATGCAGGTTGGCAGAACTATGCTTAAGTGTGAACTCAAGCACACTTTCCTATTTTAAAAGTTAGGTGGACTCAAGTAAGGCAAGCAAACAGACAAAATCCTTGCAATTTCAAGTCTGAGTACCCAATGCAGTGACCCAGTCAGCATGCAGGGTTCTTTTCATCTTACCAGCACAGTAGACTAAATCCACACCTCTTGGTTGAAATTCTTTGAAATTAAGATTATCAGACAGCATTTATTTCCAGTATTCTGGGAGGTGGGTCATAGAGGATCCTGCTGAAACATGTATAATATCAATATAAGAAATGAATAGCCAGTCTAGGTTTGATGCAGGATACAGGATGCTTGGGGCTGGTGCACTGGGATGACCCAGAGGGATGGTATGGGGAGGGAGGTGCGAGGGGGGTTCAGGATTGGGAACACGTGTATACCCATGGCAGATTCATGTTGATGTATGGCAAAACCAATACAATATTGTAAAGTAAAAATAATAATAATAATAATAAAAGATTATCAGACAGCAGACTGGTTGCCTGGCATTGTCAAACCATCTTGATAAGCTCATCCCCCTTTAAGTATGACTGGCAATGGGCCAGGAGAGCTGGGTATATGCCATGAATAAGCCAGGACTACTTAACTGAAATAAAAATTCCACACTTTAAGCTTTCTTCTGAAGAGTTTAATTTAAAAAGAAAATTAGCACAGAGGCAAACATAAACAAAAGGGCAAGGTTATTGCATGCTTAGCACCAGACTGATCAACTGAATCATAATTAGAAGTTCTGCCACTGAAATAAAGTAATTTGATGCTACATTTATTCTAGCATTATATTGATCATCCCTAAAGAAACAAAACTAACTTCAATAATGTCACCAAATATTTTGGAAACTCAGTTTCAGTCTACAAATGCACACAATTATTCTCCCCAATTGAGAGTAGGTGGGTACAACTGGTTTCTGAAATAGAATTGATGGTGGAGGTACTGAGAAACAGTAAGGGTTTTGATTCTCTGGAATTTCTGGGCAGTGATTTGGGTGTAGGAAGAATTGAAAATCATTTTGCAGTAATAAAATATAATGTTTGATTTTCTGCTGACTTTTTCCTGGTTTACTGCAACTCCACACATCTGGAAAACTTTCAATGATCCAAATGAAAGATATTTCCAACGAATCATTTGAGGTTGCTGAGATTAGCTCATAGCTTAAATACAAAAAAGGAGAACAGCCAATGGAAGAGAGGGGACTGCTATGAAAGGCAGTAAGCCCATCTTCATGAGGAACATTGCAAGGGGATGGTTAGTACAAAACAATAAATACTGCTGACAAGCCATCTTCCGAGAGGAAGAAACAATTCTTTTTTATGATCCATGAATAATGAAGCCAATCTGAAACTGGCAGTCTTTTCCACAATTGGGGCAGATGTCTCCACGTTAGAATCTAGGACTTACACTGGCAGCGTTTATCTTTCTCTTTTGTGGAAACATGTACCTGAATTTGGAGTGTCTAAGCCCTCAACCCCTGTGCTGGCATTTGGGGATTTGGTCTTATGAATAATGCATAGATATTCACTGAGCAGCTGCTACATGCCAGGCACTATATGGTGGCAGTGGAAAGCAATGCCCCTGCACTCAGTGGAGAGAGACAAATTATAAAGAGCAAACCAATCATTCAATGTATACATCAAGAAGAAACTTAGAATCATGGGGATGATATTTTAGCAAGGGTAGTCAGGAAAGGTAACTCTGGTGCTACAGGCAGAATTTAAGCAGGCCTGTGAATGGAATCAGGGGCTAGTCCTGCCAAAGATGTGAGTTTCAGGGAGAGGAGGATATGGGCAAAGAGTAAGCGGGATGAAGGTACCCAGGAAAATGTGTGTCAAGTTCAAGGCATTTTTGAATATTTCTTGTATTATTCTCTGGTCCTTAGGAGACCTCCATTTGCTCAGAGAGGAGAACAATACTTGCCTTGGGTATTTAATATCTGGAACCTGGTTTGAGACACTCTACTCAAAGTAATGAATGTTGAAGAATTTCATTGCAGATTATATAGCTGGAGATTTCTGCTTTAAAATGACATAATCATTTGAACAGTTGACTAATCTCTCAATTTGAATAACATTTTCCCAAAAAGTTATTAATATTCCCCCAGTATTTTGATATACTTTAAAAAATATTTTTACAAATTAAAAAACTTTATTGAAGTACGACTGATTTATAATGTTGCTGATAAACTTTTTGTATGTTGCCTGAATCATTAATATAACTGGCAGTATTTAATTCATAAAATTAAAGCAATCGTGATATCTGAAAGTAGAAAATTTATGACTTCTAGGCTTCCTATCACAGGAAAGAGAGAAAGGTAAAGGTTAGAAAAAGTTAAGCAATGGAAATAATGTGATTGTGAATATAGAATTACTCAGTAAAGATGAAAATGTATATATCGATTTAAAAGCTTTTCTAATTCCATAAAGTTTTTCAGTGAATACTTCATCTTTCTTAATTCATGCCTAGAGTAGTTTTATCTGCTAGATTAGAATTCATTTTTAAAAGAGAAACTAAACGTCATTAATTTCCCTTTATAACAAGTTTTCCACCTAATGGCAAGGGGCACACACAGTGTTTTCCCTGGGCTCAGGATTGTGGTATATATAACCACCTTACAATTGACAACATGATTTAATTAATAACACTACCTCATGCTGATTATCATACTCTTAACAGGACAAGATCCATGGGGTCGAAAAGGGTCAGACACAACTGAGCAACTGAGCACACATATGCACACACACACACACAGACACACACACCAGGAAAAGAAGCTTTTCTGTTTTTTCTAATGTAATACCTAAACAATATTTCTGGCCAATTTCATTACAATGTTCTTGTTATGATCAAATCTTTTTAAAGTGACTTGGGAATTCTGAAACACAGGTGACTGTTCGCATGTGTGCATTCATGTAGTCATAAATCTATTAATCAAATATTCGCTGAATACTTACCCTGTGCCTCTTCTTCTCCCAATTGTTCTGCTTAAGGAAAATGAAAACAGTGCAACTTTTTAGAAAAATAGCCTTGAGACAGATTAAATATGGCTACCAATTCTTGGTCTTCTCTCATCAAGAAATGGAGGTTATTTCTCCATTTCTCATTTTCCGTTGAATCTGGTCTACTGTGACTGCTTTAAGAATGCAGCAGAAGTCAAGCCATTCTAATTTCAGACTTGCCTTTTAAGAGTACTCACAGTTTCTGCTTTCTGTCTCTTAGAACTCTCACATTTAGGACCTCCAAGTCACCCTGCAAGAAGTCCTATTGTCTTTCTGGAGAGAACACGTGGAGAAGCCAATGGAGGGGAGAGGTGAGACAACGTGCGGAGTGAGAGAAGCCTGGCCACCCCAGAGTCCCAGGTGAGCCTCTCGATGACTCCAGACCCAGCATTACCTGACCACAACTGTGAGAAACCCCAAGAAAGGCCAGCAGAAGAGCTGCACAGCTGAGCCCAGTCAACCAACAGCACTATGAGAGAGAATAAAAGGACTGTTATTTTAAGCCCCTATATTTTGGGATGGTTGGTTAGACAGTCATTAAATAATGAAATAACCCTCAATGGAATCTGGGGGCTGAGGTCAGTATTCCAGAGGAGACAATGTGTGGCCAGAGGGTTACAAACTTTCTGCCCTTTACAGAAGGGTCTCACTGAAAAGGATGAATTCTCCTTCCTCTAGTAATGAACTGGCTCTTCTGGAGCTACATAAAGGCAGCCTCTTAGACATCCCCTAGGAGGGTGGTGGGTTAACTCACTGTTTCAGAAGAGACTACGGGACCTCAGGGCCGAGGCACAGCGAGTGTCTCTAGAGGCAGATACGCAGCTCCAGCTCCACTGTACCTCGGGCTCGCCCACAGCCTTCATCACCCCCTCTCCCAAGCACAAGCAGGCTTACAGTAACTGTCTGATACCCTTCCAAGCCATGAGCATTGCCTTTTCTCTTTATCGATGTACAGTTGATTTGCAATATTGTGTTAGTAGAGTTCCATCTTGAAGATTATCAATAATGCCTCCTGCGCCCATTCCCTGCTCCCAGGATGACGTCCAAACTCCTCAGGAAGACACAGAACAGACTCTCCACATCTTCGTGTATTAGTTTCCTGTGGTTGTCATAATAAATTACCTATATATAAACGTCATCCCTAAAAACAATAGAAATTTAGTCTCTCACAGTTTTGGAAGCCAGAAGTCTGAAATTGAGGTGTCTGTAGGACTGTGCACTCTTCAAAGGCACAAGGATTCAATCCTTGCTTCTTCTAGCTTCTGGTGGCTCTAGTCATCCCTTAGCTTGTGGTTGTATCACTCCAATCTCTGCCTCTATCCTCACATGGCCTCTGTGTACATGAGTTCTTCTCCTCTTATGGGGATACATCACTGGAGTATAGCTGTTCACGCAGATGGGGACAAAATGCACACCAATATTTCATTTTCCTGGGCATTCTGGAAAACTGTTTCTAAGCCTCCCTTGCATTTAAGTTTGGACCATGAGATTAATTCTCATCAAAGAAATGAAAATAGAATGGTATATTCCATTTCTAGGCTTTTCCACTAAAATTTCTCAAGAAATCATTGGCTTTCTCTTCTTTCCATCTGTGTCTGTGCTGCTGCTGCTGCTAAGTCGCTTCAGCTGTGTCCGACTCTGTGCGACCCCACAGACAGCAGCGCACCAGGCTCCCCCGTCCCTGGGATTCTCCAGGCAAGAACACTGGAGTGGGCTACCAGTGCCTTCTTCGTGTGTGTCTGTAGCCTTGGGCAAATCTCATTAACTCTTTGAGTTTTACTTTGTCTGTCAAATAACACGGATAACTGTGTCCCAGGGTTGCTGTGAGAAATAAAGGAGAGAAAAATCCAAGCACAGAGTAGGTTTTCATTAAATGTTATTTTGTTTTCTTCCTACCATCCTTCTTAGGAACTGAAGAAATTCATCCTGAGGGGAAGTTAAAGTTTAGCCTGTATCAGTGTGATCAAAAGAGACATTTTCCTTTGCTGCCTAAATCATTATTTTGAATCAAAACTCATCTTAACAGGACTAATTACTGTATAGAGATATTGTGACTAATTGTATGGGGACTGTAGAGAGTGGAGATGGGGAAGGAAGAATGGAGGCTGTTGGAGCCAACCTGCAGGCAAGAAGACAGGGTCACTGCATTTGGTTAACAGGGCCACTGTGTAGCTGACTAGAGTTTCCTTGTCATAACAAAGCTGGCATTTAAATAAGTAAGTTAGTGTTAATCATCAATTTTGATTAAAACCTGCAGTTACTGCAGAAGCTGAAAACATACTTGGCTTTTTTTCCCCTCCCTTATTTTCCCCTTGGTCTTAGCAATGTAGAATCTCAATGGTCTGGAAGAAAATTTTTCTATTTTTATTAGAAACAAAATGAGCAGGGTGTGGAAATTATATAAGGAATTTAGACGGTGGAAGGGAGGAGAGTTTGGTGTGTTTGTCTAACGCTTCATAAAAGGATGCCAGCTGTGTTGTTTTTCATTCAGGAATTATAGGGCTAAAAAGAGATTTACTCACCAATAAATATCCATTTCCTTATTCTTCATGGCCATATTGTCCTCCAGTAATTCAGTACTAATTCCAGACCAGTTTAATATTAATAGTTACCCAGCAGATAACACAGCGCTGTCACAGATGCTGAGCTCTGTACCATGCATAAGCTGACACTCTGAAGAGGAGCGAGGAGGAGGAACAGAGGGCTTTTTCTAAAGTACTCTACACTGTTTAGCTTTAAAACCTCAAGAATAGGATATTATGAGGCAGCTTCAATCAACAGTCTTGAAGTAGAAGCATAAACTAGTTTTTGTAGTGGAATTCTGATTTGGGCAGCATTTTCCTCAGTCACTTCTCCTCAAATTCAACCCTTCAAGTAGGCAAGAACTGTCACTGGACCCCGCCAATGGTAACTGCCAAGCGCGATTTCTTGGTGCCCACTGTTGGCCCTGAGTTCCTAAGAGTTTTCTGAAACATCCCAGCCAGACCAGTCACACCTCCGCAGCACCTATGTCACCTAGCTCCCCGACCCCTGTGGGCAGCCTCCCACACTCCATGGGCCCTATCCTCCCCACCACGCAATCCTGTTTGATGGATTCTTATGTATTCACCGGTGATTCATAACAGACATTTGTGTAGTTCCTATTATTTGCCCATTTAGATTTTGACATATAATCACAGCATCTACCTAGAACAGCGGTTCCCAACTGGGGGACGTTTGCCTCTCAGGGGACAAGAGTAAGAGGATGTATGGAGTCAGGGGAAGTCTGAGGAGAAGGGCAGTCCATGTTTGGTCCAGAGCCTCAACAACATCAGGATTCGGGGTCAGCTTCTATGATCTATTCACACTTGCCCCACTGTGACAGTAAGGGCGGCCACAGCTCTATTATATTTCTATGGAACTATGTCTCAAAGCAGGAAGGAGAGAGAAGCCTCCCATTTCCATATGCTCCTCTGTCAAGGAAGAAAGTTTCTGTCTAGCCCCAGGCCCAATAGTTTTCTGAGGTCACTTTGGCCAGAACTGAATCACATGTCCATGTCTAAGCCTTAGTGGCAAGGGAGGCAGGGAACATAGGTTCTGGCATTTTAGTGGGTGGGGGTGTCTGCTGGCAAGGAAAAGGCCTTGGGAGGTTCCACAAGAAGGCAGAGAATAGTGTAGACACTGCCTGGCTCTGTCCTCAGAAAATTCACAGCCTATGGCAGGAAGAATCAGAATAGCACAAGGCCGCTGCTGCCATCTAGAGCTAGAAGGTAAAACACAAAACAGGAGCTGTCAGCACTGTCTGGAGAGGTCAAGGAAGGCTTCACAGGAGATACATGTCTGACCTTTGTCCTGAAATCCCTGTTTTAGAAAGAGCATCCTCACCCAAGTAGAAGCTCAGGGAGTTGTCTTTGAATCCCCCTTTCTACCTCTCCACGTGTGACTCACCCCCAATATGTGTCAACACTCCTCTCTCTCCCAGCTCCATACTTTCTCAGTCTTAATTCAAGATCACAGACTTAGTTCAAGATCTCATCCCCACTTTCCCTCCTGATTGCTGGACCCCTCGACTTTAATCCACACTACCTCCACAGTTATTGTTCCAAACCTTAGATAGGGTCACATCAAAACTGCTTGCTGACTCCTTACTTTTTAAATAAAATACAATCTGGCCTCCTTGGTGTGCCAGGCAGGGCATTGCAGTCTTTCCTCACCTGCCTTCCTAGCCTCACCTTCTGCCTCTAAGCTTTTGCACAGAAAAACAGGGTGATTTTACTATTACCCAGATATGCCACATAATTTCATGCCTCCATGCGTTTGCACAGGCTACTTGTCCTTCCTTCCCATCCACTTCCCTTATTTGTTAAAATTCATCATTTTAGGTCCAACTTAAATGTCACCATATCCATGAAGCTTCTTCAGTCTCTCTGTGGCAGATTTAATGTGCTGCCTCTTCTGAGTGTTCAGAATGTTCTGTTGAACCTCCACTATATTGAGAAATTCCCTCACTGTATCTAATATACACTTTCAATAGGCCAGGTACTTATAAAAGTTTTTTATATGAAACTCATTTAATCCTCACAGCTGCTGCTGCTGCCTCTGCTAAGTCGCTTCAGTCGTGTCCGACTGTGTGACCCCATAGACAGCAGCAGACCAGGCTCCCCCGTCCCTGGGATTCTCCAGGCAAGAACACTGGAGTGGGTTGCCATTTCCTTCTCCAATGTGTGAAAGTGAAAAGTGAAAGTGAAGTCACTCAGTTGTGTCCAACTCTTAGCGACCCCATGTACCGCAGCCTACCAGGCTCCTCCATCCATGGGATTTTCCAGGCAAGAGTACTGGAGTGGGGTGCCATTGCCTTCTCCGAATCCTCACAGCAGCCCTCTCTATAATTATCACCCATTTAACAATGGGGGAAGCTGAGGCACAGCGATCTCAAGAACTCTTCTTGGTTTCAAATGCAGTCAATGAGTCCAGAGGTGAGTTCATCATTTCTATACCAGCACTGTGTGATGGAACTTTCTATGGTGAGGGACACGTTGCCTATCTCCACTGTCCAATATGGTAACCATTAACCACACAGAGTATTGAGCACTTGTAATGTGACCAGGGTGACTAAGGAACTGGATTTTAATTAATTTAAACAGCCATATGTGACTAGAGGCTACCATACTGGACAACACGGCTCTGTACCATATTCTTCTCCATATAAGGGCAGAGACTACAGCTAGTTCATATGCCCCTAAGACCCAGCTTCAAGGCTTGCTAGATTGAAACAGACTTATTTCCTTTTCTGCCATAAAAATGTAGCGCAGCCTTTCTACTCCTACAAATGAGGGACAAGACTGTTTTGCTGAGTTCCATTCTGCAGCATATGTTAGGCAATTCCTATTATTAGAAAATTTGGTTAACCACTGTAATTGAAAATGTTTCTCAAAAAAGCTGTTTTATTACTTTTTGATACCATGAGCTCACAAAGCAACCTCATGCAGCTTAGAAGAGAATCCGACCTCTGTGTTCAGAAATACAATTCCACTTATTGACAATTCTTCTTTATATTTACAGGTCAACATCTATAACATTTTTAAGGTCAGCACATGGCACCAAGGAATAGGAAATAAAAGTCAACTGCAGTAAACACAAGCACATTCTGAAAGCTATTTGTTTTGCATTGCTAGAAGGCTATTTGTGTGTGTGTGTGTGTGTGTGTATGTGTATATCTCACCATATCCCATGAAGATTTATGCTTAACTTTGGAAGATATCCATATCAAGAAATAACATTAAATTAAATTTCTGAACACTATTCACAAATCAGTGTGAAAATATCTAAGTGACAAAGGCAGCATGTTATTGTCTTCACCATGTTATTTAATGTATACATTAAAAAAAGGTTAATTTTTCTCCCCCATTCAGCACAATGCACGGAGAATAATAATATCCATAGAAATAACTTTCCCACATGGTTAGCTACAGTTTAAAGAACAGGCAGGGTTGTTTGCACGTTTTAAGTTTTGTTTTCTTTATCAGGGAAAGAAGAGAGATGGCAAGAACGTGACTGTTAAAAGTTGTAAAGAATTTTCCAATAATCAAAGAATTGTGGCTTTAAAGCTGTATATAACATAAGCCTGCAGCAGGATACTAAATGGTTTTGTTGAATCAGGGGTTACAAAGTGGTGGCCCTGGGATGTATTTTATTTCACCCACACAATGTTTTTTTTTTTTTTTAAGAAATGTATTATCTGAATGCTTTCAGATAGGACCTGCATGCTCAAATGTTTCATTGTTCCCACCATTCCTTTTTGCTTTATATTTGTTCAGTACTCCCATCTAGTTCGCCTGTTTGGCCCTCTGGAGGCATTTAAGTTTGAACACCTGGCTAGGCGGTATTCCACTAACTCAGAGCACCCAGACACTTTCCCCTGCAGTCCGATTCTTACCTAGTTATTATTCAAATGATATTATAATTGAAGGACATCGTGTAATGTGCTGCTCGGATGCAACACACCATCAGTTCACCAAGTTAGATTTATTGATCTTTTAAACAAAAAGGACAAATTCACTTCCTGCATTTATGAACCTTCTCTAAATCTGGAGGAATTGATTCATCCAGGAAATATTTACAGAATACAGAGTTGTAGACCCATGTTCTTCAAGTCACAGAATCCTAGCAGAACTAGAATTCTGGGATGTATTGGCAGGTTTTACTGCCTACAGTAGTTAAAATGATTATAATTATCAAGTCTACAAATCCCTCCATTTTCTTTTCTCCACATCTGTTTTCTTTAGTGTTTGCTGGGAATCTCAGTGAAACAGGAAACTTGAATTCAGGTCTCACCACCCCTCTGCTGACTCACTCAATCTACCATCTTCAGCTGCTATCTTTCTCCTATTTCACAGCTTTGGGGAAATTCTTGATCTTTCTTCTACAGGAGGTGCTGAAACACAATCAGTTATAAACCTGCAAATACTGAGTTTTTCCTAATTTGCCAAAGGAAAAATGACATCAAAATGTTTAATTCCAGAAAGCAACAAGGTATTCGAATATTTACTGAACCATGAACCATCCAATATCAACTAGTTTTCTTCTAAGACTCAGGTAACCCAAAGAGATCTTGAAGGTCAAGTTCAGTATTGGTCAGGGTTCTCCAGAGAAACACAACCAACTGGATATGCAGAGATAATAGAAAATTTATTATAGGAATTGTTTCATGAGGTTATGGAGGCCAAGAATTCACTCTTCTGCCTTTTGTTCTATTTGGGTCCTTGACAGATTGGATGATGCCCACTCACACTGGCGAGGGCACACTTTATTTACCTGATCTACTAATTCAAAGGCTAATCTCTTCCAGAAACACCCTCACAGGCACAATCCGAAATAATGTTTTATCAGCTATCCCTTAGCCTAGTCAAACTGACACATAAAATTAACCATCCCAGTCCCATGCCTTATGAAGGAGCAAGGACTGTTAGTGATCATGTAGTTACTCCCTACCAAAAATGAGATTAAAAACATCTAGACCAGAGATTCACAACCCTCAAACCCATCAAAATGATCATGAGCCAGAGGGGCAGGACTTTACTTTAACATACAGATGCCTGGGCTCCACTCCAGAGGATCTGAGGTGAGGCACCAAATATTGGCACTTTGTAATTGAGGTGACTCAATGTGCAGCCAGCATGGAGAACCTCAGGTCCAGACTAGCACTCCTCCAAGTACTGGCTTCAGACAGTCAGCATCACAGTGGGAGGGGATTCCCAAGAAAACCAGAATTTCTGCCTACACTTCCAAAAGGGCAACAGAATTAGGATACCTGGGGCCAGGGCTCAGGAATTTGCATATGCCCAGATCTCTGAAATATGTAGGCCTAGTAAAACTGTAAAACACAGGCTAGACAAAAGTATAGAACTACAAGGACCACTGGCATTAGAGGCGGATATGGGTATTAATCTCAATTTGCCCACTTAAAAGCTACAGGCCCCCTTTACAGGTGAGTTTAATCTCCTAAGCATTAGTTTCTTTATCTCTAAAATGGGGTAAAGGTAATGGCCTCAGAATTAAAGGAAATAATATGTTATAAAGCCTCAGCATCACAGAGTTGGTGATCCATAAATTCCCTTCCCCATTTGCCATTGTCTAGAAGAAGCCTCTTTTGTGTAATCTCATTTATTCTGCCATAAATATCAGAAAACAAGCAACTTGGAGTCATGTCCTACAACCGTGATTGAGCAACAAAGTGCTTCCACATCTAGAAATATTGCAAGGATTGATGGAGTATTTTTAAATTGTCTATTTGACCAAAAGAAATCTGCAGGCAGGGTCCCAAATCTTGTTTTGTCATCATGTATACATAGAACTTTTTTACTCCATAGATCAAGATAAGTTCACTAGCTTGTCAGGCCAGTGGACTCAACTGTCAAGTGGCATTTTTGTCCTTGGAGAAATCTGAGCCTTTGTATTTTGTGTGTGTGTTATTATCCCAGCAAGTCATTTGCTATCTAACCTACCAGAACAGTAGTAAACTAAAACTGTCTGTTCACTGTGTCAATCATTTAGACATAAGGCAGGAGGAAAACATCTTTATGGTAAATGATCTTTTTGATCTCGAGAAGAGAAAACAATTTGTCCTGTGTTAACCATGCGTTTTCATTTCCAAGGTAACCTTCTAAGGCTGCCTGCTTGCATGCTCAGTCATGGCCAACCCTTTGTGACCCCATGGACTGTAGCCCGCCAGGCTCCTCTGTCCATAGAGTTTTCCAGGCAAGAATACTGGATGGGTTGCCATTTCCTATTCCAGGGGATCTTCCCAACTCAAGGATAGAACTCATGTCTCCTGCATTGCAGGAAGACTCTTTACCTCCTGAGCCATCTAAGGCTGAGCTAAATATAAAGATGTGAGGCCAACATAGTTACACTAAAACTTTCAAACTAAGAGGCAAAAAATAAGACAAGAGGCTAGGAGTGGTTGGGAGAAACTCACTTTCCCCCAACTGTCAGCTTCTACTGAGAAGACCAAGGGCCATGATTTTCCTTTCTTTCATGGTTTCTGAGGAGGAGCCCACCTTTGCAACTGACATAGTCTGGGAAAGCCTTCCCCTCTTCTCTGCACTGCTCACCTTCTTCATGCTCAATAACACTCATTTGTGAAGCACTGAAGTCCCCAACTCTCTCTCCTGCTATTATCATCACAGTAGCTCTCAGTTCCCACATATCCCCGAAATGGCTGTCAGCTACAGTCCATCCCGGCTGCCTACACTGTGCTCCACACTCTTGCTAACCTGGTCTCTGTACCCTATCCACTGAGTCTCTAGGAGAAGCCTCCCTGATGCCAGTACCTATCAGGTCCCACAAAAATTATGCCAAAGAGTCTCTCTTTGGCTGCTCTCTAAGGTGTCAGCATGGAGTTGGGGTCCATTCAGAAGGATGAAGAAGCCCTTTGCCCCAACATGGTGTCACAGTTTGGCATTCTGCACCACAAAGCTTCTGCAATTACTCCAGGGTCTCCTAGAGTACTTGAATGATTCTGTTAACCCTGGCCTCTATACTGCTTTCACTGTAGGGGGTTTAAAACCAGCTCAAAGTAGAGTATATGGATGATTTGCCTGAAGAATATGACAAAAGCTGAATCAATAAGGAAGGCTTCTTACTGAGGGATGGAATTATTAACCATGTGAAAGTAGATATAATTTATTACCTCAATAAAAGAAGGTAGGGAGTTCCTAGCTTGTTGCCTTAGATCAACAAAATCACCAAGGTCCCAGGATCATTTCTATCTTTCCACTTTGTCACTGTCAGCATTTTTGCCTTAGTTTGTAACCTCGTGGTTACAAGATGGATGCTACAAATCCAGGCATTACATCTTATAACCACATTCAAGGCAGTAAGAAGGGGGAAAGTGCAGTGTAGAGGAAGTGTCTTTCCAAGCTCTCTCTTTTGCCAGGCAGTAACATCTCTCCTGGATATCCCTTAGTAGTCTTACTCATATGTCTCATTGGTCAAAGGTCATATGGCCACCTAGTTGATAAGAGGGGCTGAGAAAGGCAGTATTTGTCCAAAGGAAAGGGAATTACCATGCATTTACTTAGACCACCAGTTTAGACCACTTTCTGAGACTCATCTTGTATAGTACATATTGCCATCTAAGTAAAATTGAGTTCTTGGTGGCAAGGGAAAGAGGGGAATACTATTTTGGATAGATTAGCTTAGCGTGCCACAGAAAGTAGGAGGAGAAAACACAGTCTTGTTACTTGAGGAGCTACTTCCATTATCACCAAAAATAGACTTACTCTGTGCATGTCAATAATACCATGTATCTTTAAACATAATCATAATATAAAAGTTCATAAGCTGTGAGGACAAGGTCAAGACTTCAGAGTCCTAACACTAAAGGGAGAACAGCAATCAAAGGATCAATAACAATTCTGTCTTAGTATGGTCACTGTTGATATTCCTAAAAGGTGCTGATGAGTATTGACCTCCCATGAGTGTTGGAGGTCAAGGCTGATGCAGAGTCAATTCCAACTTGCTTCCTGAGAAGGGTAAAAGTGAGGACCAAGACAGGAAGCTCAATATTGGTTTCAGCTAATTGTGTGAAACCACTTGACTTGATGTTGGCAGGGCAAAATCGAATGCTGAATTTAAAACCCAAATTCAACTCTTGCCTTCCTTTCAGCCATTATTTTAAGACTGCCCCTTATCCTTCATCTGAAAAGGTCAAGGATCAACAGGATTTGATGAAAGAGACATATACCCTCCTTAGCCTCAAGCTTAGTGGCAAAGTCTCTTCTTAATGATGTGAGTTAAGTGAATAAGACAACATTTTATGAAGTCTACCTTTCATGATGAAGATTCCTGTCTGGTTTTCATCAAAATAGATATTGTAATAAGCAAAAAATGACAACGGTTTAAACCAGATGATAATGATTTATACACCTACTCATTTGAAAGAGAAAGACAGAGGGGATAAGCATAACCACTTCAAAATAAATGACACCATTCTTGCAATAGTCTAATGTTTCACTTAATGGATGTCTGGGTCAAGAAATTTAGACTATATACATAAACATGTTTTAATTTGCTCTTCAACCAAAGTTTCATTCAACTTTTCTTCAATAAAAGTGCTATATTAGAATAAATATTAAAACTGAAAATATTGCACTTTAGAAAACAAAGGCAATATATTCCATTTTGGGGTTGATGTCTGTGCTCAGGACTGACATATGAAACACATAGCAATCATCTCTGCAGCCTTTTTCATTTACTAGAGAGATCTGGAAGATGCCCAGTGGTACATTAGACTAGTAATCACACTCAAAGACTAAAATGAAAAATGGCAGCTATCTCCTGCACAATGCCTTCCAAATCCTGCCTTCCTCAGTTTCCTTTCTATAGGCCTCCAAGAGTGCCCTGCTTATAAACTACATTCTTCCAGTTATTCAGGCCCCAAACCTCAGACTTATCTCAGACCCACACATGATATTTATCCTATCAGCAAATCCTGTTAGCCCCATATTAAAATCATGTCCAGAATCCACCCATCTTCTGTAAGCTCCACAACCAGGCCAATGGCTCCAGCCTCCCTATTCACTCCCCTGGATTCTTGCAATAACCTCCAGTCTCCTGACCCTTACTTTTACCCTTTTGTCAGCCACTCATTTTCCTTCAGGGAATTCTGCTCCATAGTGGGTATGATAGAGA
The DNA here is from genome assembly GCF_014754425.2 of Oryx dammah. Lineage (NCBI taxonomy): Eukaryota > Metazoa > Chordata > Mammalia > Artiodactyla > Bovidae > Oryx > Oryx dammah. The sequence continues at coordinate 122,160,591 of NW_024070207.1, forward strand.
AGTAATAAGCCACTACCATTTCCATTTCAATTCCATTTAACAAGATGATCTCCCATGCCAAGTACGAGTGGACACAAAGTAAATTCCTACCAATTCTATTTTTCTGGGGTGAGAGTTAAATAACAAATCTCACTGAAAAGAAATTTAATAAGTTGTTAAGTTATCATATCTTTTATATTGGATTGCTTATGATTGGATAAAAACAACAAAAGATAAACAAGGAACTTGGCACCCGTCAGACCTGAAGACTGTTGTTCAGTGGTTTGGACCCCTGAGTCACTAACAGAGTATTTTTCCAAAGACCAAGCATTTGGATACTTCTTTAATACCCAATACTTTTGCATTATTGTGAGGTTACGGTAATAGCAGAAAATGATTCAGGGAAGGATGATGCTATACTGGTAGCAAATAACAGAGAGATGGAAAGGAAGGACTCTTTGGAATTGTGTTCTCTATTTTTAGCACAAAATAACCCATAAACATTCTTTCACATAGTAGTCCATCTAAGTGCATGTGTACTCATGTTCAAAACTCCTCCTAAAAATAAAAGTATTATCAGGTAACTCAGTGATGACAACAAAATAATCATGAACATATTATCTATCATTTCAGCCTGAAACCTCAGCTTCCATGAGAAGAGAGAGAAAGATGTCAAGGGAGTGACAATCAAAAGCAAAAATAAAGAAATAAAAGTGAAGGATGATAGCACAAAACGTCAGCTGCAAAGAAAGTCAACATCACTTCTGAGTCAGAGCAAGTGAAAATAAGATTAGGATTGATATCAGGTTTTAATCCACAATAAACTTTTCAGCCATTTTATTCTGCACTAACAAATTATTCTGCAACATGCCTCTTGCTACAGTCACCAGCCATAGCCTGAAAGGAAACAAATACACTCTCTGTCACCCAGGTGCATTTTTGGCATGAACAATTACAGTGCCACAGAGAGAAATGTACAGCATGATGCCGTTAGCTGTTACATCACAGACATGTCCTACAAATTTATAGTTCAGACTCCCTGCATTCCTCAGTACAATGGAAAAGCCATTTTGTCATCTGTATGAAGCTGTTGCACAAACATAAGTCTGTCTTTAGGGCAGGTAGATGTTATGTTCACTGCAGAGTGGAGAGTTTGTCAAACTACCTCTAAACCCTTACTCAGACAACCAAAGCAGTCTTCTCATCTCAAAGGCAACTCCATTTTTTCCCCGTTCACTCAGACTCTAACCTTGGAGATATCCTTTGCTCACTGGTATTCTCACAGTCCACATACAACTGGTCAGGAAACCCTGTTAGCTCTACTTTCAGATGAGTTCTATAATCTGACTTCTCCCTGTCTCTAGAGCTGCCATTGTGTCCAACACCCCCACAGTCTCTCACCCAGATTAGTGACAGGGCATGTCTGAGGCTCCTCCTCCAGGTGAGGCTGATGTTGCCGATCCAGGGACCACACTTGGGTGGCTAGGCTTTGGGGTGTGTTTCCAATGGAAGGATATTGGAGAGAGGGGGAGAGATTGGAAAACAGGAGAGTATCCTTGGCTGTGAATAATAGGATATGGAGCCAGTGACACACAGCACGTGAGAGAAGGTACTGGAGACAGTCCAGGCTAGTGGAGTCACCTGCCTGCCTGCCCCCCAACCCTTACTTCTGCCCTTGCTCTGAGAGTCTCCTCTCAATACAAGAGTCAGATTGAACCATGCCCTGCTCAAAACCCGCAGGTGGCCTCCATCTGAGAGCAAGTTAGTCATTACAGTGACTGATCTGGACCCTCACTGACCGATTTCTTCTCTTATTTCCTTCTTCCCTCTTCCCCATAGGCCACTCAGTCACAAGGTCCTCTTCCTTTTGGCTTGAGCCTCAGGCTGCTCTTGTTGAGGTTTCTCACCAGGTGTTCTTTGCCTAGGATGTTCGGTCCCAACATATGTGTCCTCTGTCCCTCACTTCCTTCAGGACTTGATACAAATGTCATCTCAGGAAGGCCTATCCTGAGCACCCAACTCCTCAGTGAGCCCTCATCCGTCCCTCACACCCTTCCCCACTTCTGCTCCTCCTACCCTCTTCTAGTTTTCCCATGGCACTTATATCTTACACACTGTACAGTCTATTTACTTATTACCTTAACCAGTTACTGCCTGTCTTCTGCACCAGAATGCAAGCACTGTGAAGGCAGGGATTTTCTCAGCTCCATTCACTGATGTATCCCCGTTACCTAGCACAGTGTAGGGCACAACGAACATATGTTGAGTAACTGAATGAAAGTAATCTTTGGTAATAATATCGCCTACATGAAGGAAAAGCGAAGAGAAAATAATTTTTTTTTAAAAAGTCTGTGTTCAGGAAATAGTCACATATATAGAAATAGCGAACAGTATGCTGAAGGTCCATCTAGTCAAGGCTATGGTTTTTCCAGTGGTCATGTATGGATGTGAGAGTTGGACCATAAAGAAAGCTGAGCGCCGAAGAACTGATGCTTTGGAACTGTGGTGTTGGAGAAGACTCTTGAGAGTCCCTTGGACTGCAAGGAGATCCAACCAGTCCATCCTAAAGGAAATCAGTCCTGAATATTCATTAGAAGGACTGGATGCTGAAGCTGAAACTCCAATACTTTGGCCACCTGATGTGAAGAACTGACTCACTGGAAAAGATCCTGATGCTGGGAAAGATTGAAAGTGGGAAGAAAAGGGGACAACAAAGGATGAGATGGTTGGATGGTTGGATGGCATCACTGTCTTAATGGACATGAGTTTGAGTAAGCTCTGGGAATTGGTGATGGACAGGGAAGCCTGGCGTGCTGCATTCCATGGGGTCACAAAGAGTCAGACATGATTGAGCGACTGAACTGAACTGAACTGACAGTGAAGGCCATGTACCCAACACCCAGCTTCAACAATTATCAACACATGGCCACTTTTGTTTTAGTTATACCTCTATCCATTTCCCCAGTGGATTATTTTGAAGCTAGTCTCAGGAACTGTATCATTTATTTGTAAACATATCAGTATTATCTCTAAAATATAATATAAGGACTATTATCACCCCTAACAAATCCAGACAACCCCTCCATCACCAGAGGCCCAGGAAACCACTGATCTAATTTCTGTCACTCTAGCTAAATTTCACCTATTCTAGAAATTCATGTAAATTGAATCGGACTCTATGTACTCTTTTGTAACTGGCTTCTTTGCTAAACATACTGTTTTTGCAATTCACCCATGATCCATACCATACTTCAAAGTAGAACTGGAACAGCAATTGTCACCCAGGTGGCACTAGCAGTAAAGAACTTGCCTGCCAATGCAGGAGACATAAGATACAAGGGTTCCATCACTGAGTCAGGAAGATTCCCTGGAGGAGGGCATGGCAACCCACTCCAGTACTCTTGCCTGGACAATCCCATGGACAGAGGAACATGGTGAGCTACAGTCCATGGGGTAGCAAAAGAGTCAGGCACGACTGAAGAGACTGAGTATGCATGCAAGATACAGTAAATATTAAGTGATTTACATCCTGACGAAGTCAGATACTGAATTTAGCAGCTTCCAAGCTTCCAACCACAAAAAGATAGGGTTAAATCCTCACTGTCCAAAGTGTGTTCTGTTGGAGACCAGCAGCGCTGGCATCCTCTGGGAACCTGCTAGAAATGCAGGATCCCAGGCCCTACCCCAGACTGACTGAATTAGCATTTACATTTCAACAAGATCCCCAGGACACCTAGTTTCAGCAGTACCTGGTTAAGTAGTCTTTGGGGGAACAGTTCAGTAGACGCATCCTCATGTCACATGCAGACTGTTGTGTCAGGGCTCCCTGCGCTGGTCACTTGACATGAACTAATAAGCAAGGACTCCTAACATCACCTTGGCCTCTTTGCAAACACCAGCTTGGCACCAGGGGGTAGAAAGATCAGGCAGGAACACTGCAGGGAAAAACCAACTAATGTAGTCAAGTTTTAATTTCCTTCTTAAAAATACATCTACCACTAAGATTTAGGAAAGCTAATTGAATTATCTAAACCATGATAGCCTAAAGAGCTCAAGAAGGGTGTCTGTGCATTTACACAGGGGAAATCACTCAGAACTCAATGGCTGACAGTCTGAAATGCAGAAATCACATCAAAGAGCATCCATAAGACACAGTGTCTTTAGAGGAAAGAATCTTTGAATTCTTACATATTTACCTAAAGCAGAAGGGTAGCTTGATTACAGGGGATTACAAAATACTGGAAAGGATTTAGGTGCAAATATAAACAGTGACTTTAAAATGGCTATAAAATCTCAGGATGCTTACACAGCCCTGTCAGAACCATAAACATTGACCCAGCTGCAGGAAGGAAACAGACTATGTGAGGTGGAGCTCTCCCTATTACATGGTTGAGAGGTTTCTAGAACAACAAGGCACACAGTCCCTGGGTAGGCACTAATGGAAGACCGAAAGGCAGACGTTCCCCATCTTAACCTAAAGTGAGATGAACCTATGCACTGCAACAGTTTATCTGCCCATCCACTGGTCTCTGCAGTGTCACCATCAGCAGCCAGATAGTCTTGTTCTGTTGTCCTGAAGTTGCCCAATTCTGAAGTCCAGAAAGCTTTTTGTTGATTTTAACAGGGTCAGGAGGCGGTCCTGAGGTGGCAGAGGAATAGAACGGGGAGACCACTTTCTCCCCCACAAATTCATCAAAAGAACATTTGAACACTGAGTAAATTCCACAAAACAACTTCTGAATGCTGGCAGAGGACATCAGGCACCTAGAAAAGCAGCCCGTTGTCTTCGAAAGGAGATAGGAAAAAATATAAAAGATAAAAAGAGAGACAAAAGAGGTAGGGACGGAGATCCATCCCAGGAAGGGAGTCTTAAAAAAGAGAGAAGTTTCCAAACACCAGAAAACACTCTCACCTTCGAGTCTGTGGCAAGCCTTGGAAACACAGAGGGCAACATAACTGGGAGGAAAAGTAAATAAATAATAAAAACCCACAGATTATGTGCCCAACAGTAACTCCCAGTGGAGAAGCAGCACAGACACCTGCATCCGCCACTAGCAAGCAGGGGCTGGGCAGGGAGGCGCGGGCTGCATTGCTTAGAGTTAAGGACCGGGCCTGAATGCCCCAAGGGCAATCTGAGGGAACTAACTTGGGCTAGCAAACCAGACTGTGGGAGAGCTACCACGCGAAAAGCCCTAACCTGAGACACCGCCAGGCCCGCTCACAGAACAAAGGACTGGGCAGAGCTAGCAGGCTGCAGACCAGCCTATCCCTCTCCGGTGACAGGCAGGCAAGGGCAGCCAGGGCTGGAAGAGGGCAATTGCGGCTCCAGAGAGGCATTATCTACCAAACTGCAAGCAGGCTTCGTTGCTAACCGAGACTCCTTGGGATTCTGAACAGTCGACATCTGCCTGAGAAGGTGCGCTGGTTGTACATCCAGAAAACCGAGCAGGGACGGGGGAGGTGATAAGTTGCAGCAACTGTGCTCACCAAACACCTGATCACCTGAGCTGCTCGGACCTGGGAAGGACACAAAACGCAGGCCCAACCAAGTCTGTGCCTTTGTGGAGTACCTGAGTCCTTGAACCTGAGCGGCTTAGACCTGGGAAGGGCATACAACCCAGAGCCGGCCTCAGACGGTTCCCAGCAAAGCAACCTAGAGCCTGAACAGTGTAGACTGGGAAAGCACACACGCCGTGAGTGGGGGCAAACCCAGTGTGGCCGAGATACTGTGAGCACTCCCCACAGACACCAGTGATATTTGTTTGCAGTGTTCCTCCCTCACCACAGCACAACTCAAGTGAGCCTAAAAAAGTGATCACCACCGCCCCCTTGTGTCAGGGCAGAAATTAGACACTGAAGAGACCAGCAAACAGAAGAAGCTAAAACAGAGGGAATTGCCTTGGAAGTGACAGGTGCAATAAATTAAAACCCTGTAGTTAGCACTGACTATATAGGAAGGGGCCTATAGATCTTGAGAAGTATAAGCCAGATCAGTTCAGTTCAGCTCAGTTCAGTCGCTCAGTCGTGTCCGACTCTTTGCGACCCCGTGAATTGCAGCACGCCAGGCCTCCCTGTCCATCACCAACTCCCAGAGTTCACTCAAACTCAAGTCCATCGAGTCGGTGATGCCATCCAGCCATCTCATCCTCTGTCATCCTCTTTACCTCCTGCCCCCAATCCCTCCCAGCATCAGAGTCTTTTCCAATGAGTCAACTCTTCACATAAGCTGGCCAAAGTAGATCTTGAGAAGTATAAATCAGATCAAGGAACTATCTAAAAATGAACTGACCCCACACTGTCAACAACACCACCAGAGAAAGTCCTAGATATATTTTTACTATTATCATTCTTTAATTTTTTAAATTTTTTATATTTTTAAACCCTCTATTACTCCTTTAATTTTCATTTTTATAACCTACTATTACCTTGCAAAAAAAAGACCCTATTTTTTAAAGTAAACTTCGTATATATATATATTTTCTAATTTTTGTGACTATGTGTTTTTTTTTTTCTTTAATATTGTATTTTTGAAAATCCAACCTCTACTCTAGATTTTTAATCTTTGCTTTTTGGTATTTGTTATCAATTTTGTACCTTTAAGAACCCAATCTTCAGTACCCATTTTTACTTGGGAGAGAGATTACTGGCTTGACTGCTCTCTCCCTCTTTGGACTCTCCTTTTTCTCCACCAGGTTGCCTCTATCTCCTCCCTCCCCCTTCTCTTCTCTATCCAACTCTGTGAATCTCTTTGTGTGTTCTGAACTGTGGAGAACACTTAGGGAACTGATTACTGGCTGGATCTCTCTCTCTCTCCTTTTGATTCCCCCTTTTATCCTCCTGGCCACCTCTGTCTCCTTCCTCCCTCTTCTCTTCTCTGTATAACTCTGTGAACATCTCTGAGCAGTCCAGACTGTGGACCACACATAAAGAAGTGATTACTGGCTAGCTTGCTCTCTCCTCTTTTGTTTCCCCCTCGTCTCATTCTGATTTTAACAGGGTCAGGCTTGTTACATCAGATGAACCCAAGGCCCTCTGTACTCCTCTCCTTCTTCCCCTTGACCAAGTGCTCCCAGGGCAGTGACTGGATCTGTCACTCATTCTTTCTTCCTAACAATTTTCATTATGCTTGAAATATTTCCTCTTGGAACCGAGTGCAACAGCCCTGTGCTTACTTTCTATCTATTCCAGTGGATCTCCGCTGTGGGCAATTTTGTCCCCCAGGGCACATTTGGCAATTTCTGGAGACATTTTTAGTTGTTACAACTTGGGGGTGCTAATAGAATTTAGTGTAGGCTGCTAAACATCCCACAATGCATAGGATAGCCCTACAAAGAAGAATTGTCTGGTTCCAAGTATCAATTAGTGCTGCTGTTAAGAAACCATGCTCTTCTCTAGTCTGCTATCCAAGCAAGAGCAAGAATCATCTGGTCCAAAATAACTATCTGGGAATCTTTCTGGTCCTTTGAGTTCACATTTCTTGGACTGTAGTTGAGCCTAGCCAAGTTGACACATCCAAAAAGCCATGACAGAGTTAAATGCCTTATCACACCCAGCTCACCGGGTACAGTACCTCATTCATGGTTAGTACTCAATATGTGTGACAATTATCCTTAACAGAGCCATAAAAGTTTATTTAGTCCAAGATTCTTATACCAAACTGCTTTGTGCATGTAATGCATTTTGATATTTTGAAACTGGAATTCTCAATTTCAATTTTACATTGACTTATATTAGCTAAAACATATTTTCATCCCTAACCAAAAATAGATTATTTGTCATCAAGATGTCATAGATTCTTGACAGACAGTATGAAAGCTTAATAAAGAACTCAGGGGGAAAATATATGCAAAATAAAGTGCAAGCTCAAGCACCTGTATAGAAAGGAGTTCCTAACAAAAGTGTTCCTTATAGACAGAGTCAACTCCAAACTTTTAAAAAGTAAATATACTCTTAGCCAGGATTCCTCAAGATTCTCAAGGTCATGGAAAACAAGGAAACACAGACAAACTGTCACAGAACAGAAAAGACTGGGGAGACATGTCAACTAAATGCCATGAGGTATCTCAATGGGGTCCTTGAACAGAAGAAGGAGTAGTAGAAAAACTGGTGAAATCTAAATCTAGTCTGAAGTTTGGTTAATAGAAATACCATTGCAGCATGGAGATCTATGATGTTAACAGAGAGGAGATGGGTGAGGACTACATGGAAGCTGTCTGGGCTATCTGTGCAATATGCTTGTAAATCTGAAATTACTCTAAAATTAAAAGGGTTATTTAATAAAATAATAAACAAACATGAATGATCCTCTAGGAATTTTGATCAAAATCCTGAGGCCCAGACATGTGTACAGTGACAAAGCTGTCACTGACTTTGAAGCAAACCCCAGGACTGAGAGTCTTCCCAAGCTTCATTTCTGAAAGAGCATATCCTATTGCCATTTCTTTTATTTTTTGCATGGTATACAGGATTGCAGTTCTCTGAGCAGGGATTGAACTTGTGCCCCATGCACTGCAAGCACAGAGTCCAAACCACTGGACCACCAGGGAAGTACCCTGCTCCCAGTTCTCGTTATAAAATCATCCCTTCAGGAAAAGAGAGGATACCTGAGGGACAAGAGAGCAATGTCTGCCCAGGATCCTTGTTGGGCTCCCCAATCTCTGACACTAAAGCAGAAGACCCCTAAGAAATGCAAGGCTAGTCTTTTATTCTAGGCCCTTTCTTTAACTATGGAAAGTCCCCTCAGTCTCCCCATCTCAGAACTTGATTACTGAGCACAGTAACCCATTCTCTACACAGTAGATTTTTATGTACTGATTCTTGTGCCTCTGGTTGTGTCCTCTTGCACACGTATCTTTTTGCTCATCCTGTCTTCCTTCCAGCACATGCAGGAATGAAGGAGCAGGTGGCTGTCAGAGCCTTCTGGCCTCCAACAGCCCAGACTTGGAGCTCCACTCCCTCAGATGCTCATTCTCCCAAGGAGGGCTGCAGAAGAACTGTCCTGGTGCTTAGCTTGAATTACAACAAAAGCAAGCGCATTGTTGAAAAACAGAGCACGAAGGTTGTACTATTTCACTTGGCAAAGACCTTGGGTCTCCACCTATGTTATTCATTTATGCTCTATTGTGAGCATGAAAGCAATCTATTCAGATAAGCCCTGAGGCAGGATTTAAATGCCAAAGCCAAAATAAGAACAGGAAATAATAAGAAAAAGAAAGGAAGGAAGGGGAAGAGAGAAGGAGAAAAGGGGGAAAGTTAGTTAGCTTCCGAAAAAAAAGCAGTATCATTTTCGACCAACTTAGCAGCGTCTGAAAAATCTCTGTCTACTCTCATAGACACACACATACACACACACAATCACACATACATGCACACATATGGAAGTGTGCTCAACTCTCTACCTAAAGCTATTGAGCTGTCTGATCAAGCACAGAAATAACACTCAGAATATTATATTATAGTATTTGGTCAGTAACTCATTCATCAAATAACTCATTTATTTATCAAAAAATAAGCAACTACTATGTGCCAGGAACTGTCTTGAGAGCTGGGGATACAACAGTGGATGAGTCAAAGTTTCTACACTCACAAAAACTTTAGCATTACTAAATAACATTTATCAAAAAACATTAATTGCCAGTTATTGGCCTATGTATTCCCTTTACATGTATTTTTTTTTTCATTTTTTTCACAGCAACCATATGAGGAGATAAAATTATAACTCTTAGTTTTCAAATGAGAACCCTGAGGCTTGTCAAGACCTAGTAAATTACCCAAAGAAACTGACAGCACATAAATTTGAATCCAGAGAGGGTAATCATAGCACCAGGGCTAATATTGCACAACTAACATTAGATGTCAACTGTTCACCTATTCTGTGGTGGCATAAAGTGTTGATGGGACCAAAGCAAATGTGAATCTTGCTCTTTATTCCAATGTGGAAGAATTCTGGAGCTTTCTTTCTTTGCTCTCTCTTCCCATGGCTTCTGGGTCTGGGAAGAGGAGTGCCCTTGCTTGCACTTGGTCCTCATTCTTCATTCCTTCCTCTCTCATTCCTGGAAAGGGAACAGCAAGGAGGAAATTGCCTTTCCAGCCCACGCACAGCTGGTGGAAGGAAGCTCTGGCAGGCACAGAGCTCTCCCAGAAGCGGGATTCCAGGAGGAGCTGTTCCCTGCTCCTCTCCTTGGCTCGCCCACTTTTGGATGCACTTCATCCACATGCCACCTGTTATGTGCAGCTCAAAGATTGGCACTGGCTCCCTGTCAGAGCCCAAACAGGGCTCTCTGCTTCAGGTGGAGACCCGAAGAGTGGCAGGAAGATATGTCTGAAAGGGAAAGCAGAGAAAATGCTGGACTGCACTCTCTGAGCAATGGCTCTTGGAGACACCTCAAGAGGCAGCTGCCCAACAGGCAAGGCCTGTGTCAGGCAGCTGTGTGCCCAGGAATGAGGAGCAGTGCACATATGGCAGAGCAGGGCCGTACCATCTGTCACACACCCATGCCAGCCTCTTCATTTTAGGCATGGTGGGAGTGGGAGGCGTCAGGAGAAAAGCGGCAGCTCACCAAGCCAGCCACACACCAGGGCTCCCCTCTAACGGACTCTTCCTCTAAACATTTAGACTCCTTCACTGCTGCCATATGGCAGTTGCCAATGTATACAGTCCCATAATTAAGAGCATGGAGTCTGGAATCAGAAAACCCTAGGATTGAATTCTGCTCCACTAGGTACAAGTACAGGTGTTTGAGCATCAGTTTCCTCTTTTGTAAAATGGAAGTTATAATAATTACCCCTCAAGGTTGTTGTAAGGATTAAATTCAAAAGTAACTGTAAAGATCTAAGGGCAGTGCTTTAAAAAAAAACATAATAAGTACTAAGTAAACAAAGCCTTTTCCATGCTGAGTCAAGTCTCTGACTATAAAATATTCTTCTTTTGTAGGTGGTAGCTTTTCTGTCTCAATTTTTTAAAGAAAAAGAGCAACAGCACTTCTCAGTAAACTATAATGTGCCTTCAGAGCCCCTGAGGATGTGGGAAAAGACAGATGCTGGCTTAGTAGGTTTAGGGGAGCCTGAGAATCTGTATTTCTAACAAGCTCCTAGTGATGTTCACGCTACTGGTCCAGGGACTATAATTTGTATAGCAAAAGTCTCGGAAAACAGCTGTGGTACCCTGGGTAAGCAATCTAACTTTTCTATGCTTCAGCATTCTTAGATGTAAAATTTTTAAAGTTTTTTTAGATGATGTCACATTTCTTTCATGCTATCATGCTGTGATAGATTATTTGAAAAATGGCCTCCCACACTACCTGCTCTTCAGCAGTATGACTTTGCTGCCCCTCCCATTGAGAGGTGGAGCCCCTTCCCTTGAATCTGGGTGGTTCTGGGACTTGCCTAAACCAGGGGAACGTGGCAGAAATAAAGTTGTATGACTTGCAGTTTCTGGCCTGAGGAAGCTTAGCAGCTTTCCTTTTTGCCTTCTTAGGAACCAGATGCTACGTAAAGAAGCTCAGGCTAGACTGTTGTATGAGAAGAGGGGGAGGGTCACCTGCCCCAGCTCTAAGTACTACAGCTGAGGGGCCAGACATGGGAGTATAGCTGTCTTGAACATTGTAGCTCCAGTTGACCACCTAACTTTATGCAGCTGTACAAGTGACCCCAGCTGAGGTTTCATGCAACAGATGAACCACCCTGCTGAGCCCAACCCAGAATTATGAGAAATAACAAATCTATTTTTAAAGCCATTATGTTTTGGGAGGTGGTTTGTTACACAGCAATTGACAGTTGATACACATGTTTTACTCCCATAGGAGATAATACAACCTTCAAAACCAGAACTGCTGGAAGAACTACAAAGAAACATGCCTACCAACTGGACAGCAGAATGTATGCCAAGAGTTGACTTTTACATTTAGAGATCTTTCTTCTATATTCAGTTCAATTTAGTAAATACTTACTCAGGGCTACTGTGAGAGAATTTAGAGACATAATTTCAAGAAACTTGCAATATATTTGGGAATGGTAATATGTTACAAAGAAAACAATAAGAAAACATGCACCAATTAATAATAGTACAGTAAGCCTGAATTTGAATCCCATGGAACAGAAGACTGGTTCCAAATCAGGAAAGGGGTACGTCAAGGCTGCATATTGTCACCCTGCTTATTTAACATATATGCAGAGTACATTATGTGAAATGCCAGGCTAGATGAAGCACAAGCTGGAATCAAGATTGCCAGGAGAAATATCAATAACCTCAGATATGCAGATGACACCACCCTTATGGCAGAAAGTGAAGAAGCACTAAAGACCCTCTTGATGAAAGTAAAAGAGGAGAGTGAAAAAGTTGTCTTAAAACTCAACATTCAGAAAATGAAGATCATGACATCCAGTCCCATCACTTCATGGCAAATAGATGGGAAAACAATGGAAACAGTGACAGACTTTATTTTGGGGGGGGTTCTAAAATCACTGCAGATGGTAACTGCAACCATGAAATTAAAAGACACTGGCTCCTTGAAAGAAAAGCTATGACCAACCTGGACAGCATATTAAAAAGCAGAGATATTGCTTTGCTAACAAAGGTCCATCTAGTCAAAGCTATGGTTTTCCCAGTATGGATGTGAGAATTGGGCCCTAAAGAAAGCTGAGCACTGAAGAATTGATGCTTTTGAACTGTGGTGTTGGAGAAGACTCTTGAGAGTCCCTTGGACAGCAAGGAGATGCAACCAGTCCATCTTAAAGGAAATCAGTCCTGAATATTCATTGGAAGGACTGATGCTGAAGCTGAAACTACAATACTTTGGCCACCTGATGTGAAGAACTGACTCACTAGAAAAGACCTTGATGCTGGGAAAGATTGAAGGTGGGAGAAGAGGACAAAAGAGGATGAGATGGTTGGATGGCATCACTGACTCAATGAACATGAGTTTGAGTAAGCTCCAGGAGTTGGTGATGGACAGGGAAGCCTGGTGTGCTGCAGTCCATGGGGTCACAGAGAGTCAAACACAACTGAGTGCCTGAACTGAACTGAAGCCTGAATTTGAGAATCAAAATATTTTAATATCAACAATAAAATTCTATGGACACCTAAAAGGAGTTCAGTCAATGTATTCTAGAATTATCACAGAACAATTTACTAGAAGAAGTACAACTTAGGCCTGGATAAATGGAGGGGTAAAAAGAGGTATGTAAAGATTAAGTAATGATGTTCAAATCTGCTATACAAAAATGAAAAACTCAGTCTTATTGACAAATGCATTCTAGAAAGTTCTCAAAGTCCTTTATACAGAGAATGACAATTTTAAACAGACCTTTGAAATTATTTGGTATAACATATGGCATGTACACTTTCACTAAATTAGTAAATTGTGGAGATTCAGGAATGTTATAGAATACATGTGATGAAAATACAGTAGTAGAATTTCAGAGATGTTATACAGGTAAAAATTGGGATGGAATAGTGTGAAAGCCAAAAGATGATGACATAGAACTTTACAGGTGAAAAGTGTATACAAAATAGACTTGGGACAAATAAATATAAAAGATTCAATGTACGTAGTGATCATCTTTAGCTCTCTCATCCAAATTCCAAGTAGTAATACACTTCATTTTGAAAAGTATTTTCTATTAAGTGGTTGCTACTGGCAATGTGAAAACTCAGAATTAAAAATTTCCAATCATATTCCAATAAAATGAGTTCAGTGTTTAAAATGTGAGGAAAATAAAAGTATACTTATTTTCATAATATTCTTTCTAAACATTTTCTGTAAGAAAATTACGCCTTTAAAATCATATTTTAACTGTACTGGATAATAAATCAACCAATCTATTTTTTTAGAACAAGAAATTAATCTTTTAGGCATCCTCTCAAAACTCCATTTGTCTATGTTATCATTTTGCTACCTCTTCCCCCATGAAAATCCAAGGGAAAGAACAGAATCCTGACATACTGGTAATATGAGACCTCAGAATAGTACTTGTTTTAGACAAAAGCTCGAACCCCAAATCATAGCTGAGTGTTCACGTATTCACAGAGACAAAGCCTAGCTTCGTAAGGGTATAACGTTACTCTCCAACTAGCGTGTAGATCAGTGTCAGGTGCATAGACAGCACTCAACAGTTGCTACCTGAACACATGTCAATGCGTGCCAGCTTTCTCAAAGACAGCTTTGGAGAGAGGAAGTAAGAAAGTACAGGGCTTTTTTCTCAACCTCTTATAGTTAAATCCTTCGAACACTCTTTCATTTATCCATTTAACAATGAAGTTAAAGGCCAATACTGGAAATGCTACAGTCATTTAAACTCTAAATAAAGGGTTATTTATTTGTTGAGTACCTGTACCATGCTGGGGAGAAACAGACAATGACAACGTAATACATTTATGGAATGCTAAATGACTGCAAATACTCTGAAGAAAATTAAAGCTGCATTTAGAGGAGGAGAGCAGTGAGCATGAACAATTTTTAAGTCAAGGGTTCAGGAAAATTTTGTATCTGAGAAGGAGACATTTGAGCAGAGATGTGAGTGGTAAAACATTCCAGAGAAAGGGAGCCATTAGCACCAAAATCCTGAGTCAGAGACTCACTATAAAGATATGACTAACAGATTACAAAATTAAGACTAAAAAATAGAGAAATAGAATAAGCCAAAAAGTTTAATAATAAAAAAATCAAAGATGTGATCACTGGAGCTGGCTTTCTGTGAGTGTGTGTGTGTGTTTATATTCCCCACTTTGGGGTTTTGAGTTCTGTATTAGGAAGGAGAGATGACATTTCTCAGGGCAAATAGATTAAAGACACAGAACTTTCAACCCATTAGCTTCAGTCCCCTGGGAGGATTCTGTTCAATCCTGTCAGCCATTATCTATAATACAGGATAACCATCTTTACCTGAGTGGGCTTTGAAAAGGCAAAGCATAGTCCTTGTCAGAGAAGGGTCCTTCAAGTGCATGTTGAATTGCCTCGGGAAAAACCTTCTGACATCTCTGCTTTTCAAAACACTGAGTTTGTCTGGGCTTTGAAACCAGAAAAAAAAAAGGTTTATCTAAATCAATCTCTTCTCTATAATTCCAACATGTTTTCCAGCTGTTTCCTTCTAGAAATCCCGCTTATTAAGACAGTAGAAGACTCCTTAATTGTCATCTTAAAATATCTTCAGAAAATAGCAGTACATTTTGAAGAAAATTATGAATGAGGAGTATGCATTGGTGGGGCTTGAATTATTGATTACTATTGGATTCACTTTCTTGATTTGTGTCAGAAGAGCGGAGAAAAAGACAAATATGATTCCTCAGGGCAGGTGCATCTTTGCAGAGTAAAGCACTCTCTAATCTGGGCATCTCAGAGGGACACCCTGGTTTCGTAAGTATTTAGCCATAAATTCATCCCAGCTACTGAAAGTGTAGATGGAATAATCAATCACACAAATGAGCCTTAATAAGATTTTGCTTTATTTGAGTATATATTCAACTCAAAGCTTTGACATAATAGCTTTTGTGCACAGTTAATTTAATAAAGTCTATTAAATAGAGACAATCTATCTGGCAGCACTTCCAAGCCTTTTCTAATGGGGAGGGAGCTATATACCTCTTTGAGAAACTGAAGAAAGTAATGCTCTTTTCCTCAGGAAAAAATGCTTAAACAAATTTCCTCAGAAAAACACTGCTTAAACAAATAAGAATCTGAATTAAGTATGGAGGAGTTTATGAATTTCCTGGGTCTGTTGTTGAGGCCCCCCTGCCTCACAGACACTGCAAGATAAAGAATGTGACAACAGTAACATCTCAGGTCTGCTGTGCACTAGAAGAGTTTGAATTTTATAGGTGATGTATATACTCAAGCAGGCCATGTTGACATACAGCTTTTTTTAGCATTAAAAAAATTTTAAACTGTGGTAAAATATGCATAACATAAAATTTACCATCGTAGTCACTATTTAGTGTACAGTTCAGTAGTGTCAAGTATATTTGCATTGTTGTACAACCTCTGGAAGTTTTTCATCTTGTAGAACTGAAACTCCATATGCATTAGACAAAAGGACAACTCTCCATTTTACCTCCCTCTCCCTCCCAGGAACTACTGTTCTATCAATACTTTCTGTTTCTATGAATTTGAATACTCTAGGAACCTCATACAATAGTATTTATCTTTTTGTGTCTTTCTTATTTCACTTGGCATAATGTCCAAAAGGTTCATCCTTGCTGTAGCATTCATCAGAATTTCCTTCGTTTTAAAGGCTGAATAACGTTCCATTGCAAGTATAGACTTTGAGACCCCATGGACTGTAGCCCACCAGGCTCCTCTGTCCATGGGATTTCCCAGGCAAGAATACTGGAATGGGTTGTCATTCCCTTCTCCAGGGGATCTTCCCGACCCAAGGATTGAACCTGGATCTTCTGCATTGCAGGCAGGTTCTTTACCATCTGAGCCAGCAGGGGAGCCATATGTATAGACTCCGTTTTGCTTATTCATTCATCTGTGATGGACACTTGGTTTGCTTCCACCTTTTGGTTGCTGTAAATAATTTTTCCATAAACATGAGTGTATAGCTATCTCTTCAAGATCCTGGTTTCAGTTCTTTTGGATGCATACCCAGAAGTGAACTTACACAATGATTTTGATGGAGCTATTCTTACAGGTCCTGCTGACACAAGGAACACTTGTTGTGATCATTTAGTCAATAAGCCATCCAACTCTTCGTGATCTCCTGAACTATAGCTTGCCAGTCTTCTCTGTCCATGGGACTTCCCAGACGAAAATACTGGAGTGGGTTGCCATTTTCTTCTCCAAGGGATCTTCCTGATCCAGGGATCGAACCCACATCTCCTGCACTGGCAGGAGGATTCTTTACTACTGAGCCACCTATGACTCAGCGATTTTGAATCAGGTCCCTTTTTGAAAGGGACTCTTCAAAATGTATGATTGGCATTCTGTTACCAAGTCATGCATAGGACAGACTTCCCTGATCCTTATTCTATACTTAACCCCTCCACAATTTTGTGAATTTCACTTTTTACTTTATTCATTTGCTATTTTTTGAATTTTTATAAATATGCATTCATTTTATAATAAAAAGGCAAAGATTATCTAAAGTCTGTTAGAACTAAGTATCTAACAGTTTCTCAACTGTCTCTTAAAACCATCAATTCAAAGGAAATTTATAATGTGAATATTGGGAAATGAATTCTATAGAGAGAGAATATATATATATTCTAATATAATATATTAAAAGATCTGCTAGAAACTTTTATTTGAAGACTTTCTGTGCAGTGTGGAGCTAAGAATAGGAACACAAATTCCTCCTTTTCCCCCTAGTATCCAACATAACACTGACCAATAAAATTAAGTATGCTCAAGAAGCCTCCAAATATCAGAGATATATATCTTTTAATTATCAAATGGAAAAGGAAACAAGTCAAATTTTTAGTTGAGTATGTATAAGCCTCTGTTGAACATAAACAAAGTAGGGTCATTGTAATTTTATAGGTGAAACTAATTAACATGAGGTGCTCAGTGGTAAAGAATCCACCAGCCAAGGCAGGAGATACAGGAGACACAGGTTTGATCCCCGGGTTGGGAAGAACCCCTGGAGAAGGAAATGGCAACCTACTTCAGTATTCTTTCCTGGGAAATCCCATGGACAGAGGAGCCGGGTGGGCTATAGTCCATGAGGTTGCAAAGATTCGGGCATGACTGAGGGACTGAGCACGCACACACATAGACTGTTCAAGATGTCCATGTTAGCTCCAAGAATGAGTGGTCACTCAGCTGAGAATGGCCTTTAAGAGCCAAGGACAGTGGTTAAAAAATGACTCCCTGTTATGGGTGGTTTGCCTACCAGGAGATGCTGAACCTACTCTTTACCTCCTCACTTTTAACTCCCACCTTTTCTCAAGCCCACCACAGGGGAGATGAGGCCCTAAGATGGAGAAAGGGCATCCATTGGTTTATTTTTTGGTTATCAGAACAGCTGGAATTTTAATGATTTGTTCTTGGGGCCATGTCAACACCATGACATCAATAGGTACCCGAGTCACAAGAGCTCTAAAACACAGCTGGGTCTAAACTGCTTCAATAAAGTAATCTCTTCAAATACCAGTGTCCATTTATATTGTTCAAAGTGAAACCCAAGAACTTGCTATGGTATCCCAAGCCACTGTGGATTCAGGTCATCAATAACTGATTTCAGAACATACTGCTTTTAGAAGTGTACTCGATTACTTTAGAACTCTGCCTGGAAGATTCAGTCCCCTTAGCCAGTGAGAATTTGCACTTGTTTGCTTATGGCTGTTTTCAGGTACTAGGAAAGTTTACAAGGAGTCTGGAGGCTCTCTCTCTGTGTAGACTGGGAGTGTTTTCAGAACAGATACTAGGTCTACTCTTTTTTTGTTCCATCCTCTCTGCCCACTCTCCACCTACACATTAGTATTATGTTGTGCATAGCTAAAGTATTTGTAAATTTTAAGATGTAATTATCTTCTAGAAAGATTACAGAGCCCTTTACCAGGATGTCATAAAAAAGGAATATGGATGGATGAGAATCCTTGAGTTATAGCATATGCTAGATGTATCGCTCCTTTCTCTCATGTAAGAACAAATCCTGATAGCAAATTATTGAGAATTTTGGTGAAAAAATTAGAACTTTTCTCCAGATTTATTAAGGTATAAAAATTGACTATTTAACCAACTTCTCAGGTTCTAATTTCTATCTTTGTGCCAATGAGTCCTGATTTGTATTTTCAACACAGACTGCTCTTTACAGTTCCCATCTACTAGGTATTATTACCTCAGAGGCCCTTTACACTCCAACACTGTCCAAAGCTGAGCTTGTTTAGCCTCTAAAATATCAGCTTCATAAAAGCTGGAATGTTTTTTTTTTGTTTGCTGTTGAATCCCCAGGACCTAAAACAGTGTCTAGCATGCAGGTGGGTGCTCAATAAAGATTTGTTGAATGAAAATGAATGAATGAAAAGATCCTCCCAGAAGGCAGTCTTCCAGTAATGCTCCACATGTCACAAGAGGGTTTTCCAGCACTTGACAGTTAACATCGAACCCTATACCTCTTCTCATTATCTCAGCCCTCCAGCCTCCTCTCGTGAATCCAATCGCCCTCTCTGCTGCTTCATCCCCATTAACCTCTAAATATGCTCAAAATCTACTATCATAAAACAAACTGTTACTTTATTATACAAAGTTGTCTATAAATCTGTTCACTCTGTATTCCTATAATTTTGAATACCCTAGAGCTCCCACCTCACACCCTACTCTTCCTCTTCTCTGTACCTTTCTCAGGCAAGGAACGCCCTCCTACTCTCCTGGAAAAGCCCTTTTTGATCTAGCTAGCTTCGTCTTACTCCTTAATTTCCACTGCAGGTACTATTTCCCTTATGAAGCCGTTCCTGGTACCCGTCTCCTCCCAGGCAACCAGGCTAAGTGTTATTCCCCTGTGCTGTCATAATATCCCCAGCCAGGCCTTCCCAAATTTTTTCACATCTTGGTACACATGGAAAATGCTTGAGCCCGAGTCTCAGTCCACCACAGTCCTTGTGCAGCACCATGTGGGTACACTTGTGACTGAGTCATAGTATGCCAGTATGGCACATCACGATGCTTCAAACTCTGCTGGCAGGATGGCACAATCAGCACATGCACCCCATTGTACTATGATTATCTGCATTTGTGTCTGTCCCTCATTGCACCTGTGAACTCAAGGGCAAGAATTTTGTATTCTCATTTTTTACATTTTAAATGATCACATACTAAAAAATTGACCTTTCTCTGGATGTACAGTTCTATAACTGTTATCACATGTATAGATTCCTCCAACCATGACCACAATTAGGACATTGAATAGTTCCATCATACAGGATTCTATCACACCCTCCTTCTACTTCTAACCCTCATTGGTCTGTTCTGTCACTGTACTTTTGTTTTTTCACAAATGTCATATAAATAGAACCATACAATATGTAACCTTTTGAAACTGGCTCTTTCCACTTAGCATAATGTGTCTGACATTCATCCAAATTGTCATGTATATCAATAGCTTGGTCCTTTTAATTGCTGAGTAATATTTCATTGTGAGCATTTAAGACAGTTTGTTTATCCATTCATCCACTGAAAGATATATGGGGTGTCTCCAGTGTGGGCCAATTTCCAATACAGCTGCTATAAACATTTGTGAAAGGTTTTTCTGTGAACACGAGTTTTCGTTTCTCTAGGGTAGATACCCAGGAGTGGTATCTTATGGCTTTTATGGCAAATGTATATATACTTTTATGAGAAACCAACAAATGGTCTCCAAAGCAGCAATACTGTTTTGTTGCTACATTGTGCTGTGTCATACATCCTTTCCAGCACTTGGCATTGTCAGCATTTTTTTCCCCATTCTATTAGGTGTGTTGTGGTTTCTCACTGTAGCCTAGACATTTATTTTGGTACCCCAGCATTTAGCACATTGGTAGATCCTCAATAAGTATTTACCAAACTGAAATAAACATCCCATTTTTTGACTCCTGTTTCAAGTTCACTAACATTTTAATTATACTTTCTATAATGAAAGCTTTATGTTTAAAACCAAAGAAGCTGCACAGAAGTATTGAACTCCCTTGTACCCTCCTATACTCACTGCTCCCAAGTCCTAGAGGACCCACTGTTCCTTTTAGAAGATTGATATAGTGATATAATCTATAACTTTCTCTCAAACATAAATCAAACTTAAAGACCTGCTAACAAGACTGCTTTGAAAGGCTCACTATCACCACTACTAGTACTAACAATAAGAATCACCGTTGGTTATCAGATAATTGGGTGAGCCAGGCGCTGTGCTAGGAGCTATTCCTATAGTAATTCATTTACCCCACCAACCTCATAAGATAGGTATTATCTTCTCTTTACAGACATGGGGACTGAGGTTTAATGAAGCTGACAAACTTGCCCAAAGTCATACAGCAAATAAGAGAAAGCATCAGGGTACACACCCAGGTCAGGCTGGCTCCAGAAACCATAGTCCTAACCCCCATCCTGTGTGGCTCGCTCTCCTGGGCAAAGGAACCAGCTGCTCTCTAAACAACAAAAACTATCTCAAGTCACTTAAAATCTGAAGGATTATCAAAGTTCAAGAAAGCAAACCATTCTCCTCATCATATCAGTCTTATAATCAACAATGAGTTTTTGATCCTTCTGATCAACACTGAGGCACCCGGATGAGGGGTGCAAGGACCCCCAGTCTGGGAAGTCTGCTCTGCCTGAATGGAGGACAGACTCAGAATTTTAGATCTTATTCCTGTGAAGCCAGTAGCAGGAGTGGGACTCAAGTGAGCAGCACTTGTAGTTCTATGAAAATTATCCCCATCCACTGAATCTTGAGAGCATCCTCCACAGGAGACATGAGTTGAAGTTATAATAATGGTTGCTTTTTAGGTTGAGTCATAAAAATACAATGGAATTATATATGTATACATATAAAATAAAATTAGTAATGTACTAACCTGAATCATCTAATGACTAAGTACATCCAGAGACAACACAGAACTTCAGTCCTTAGAGATATATGTAGCATTAATTCTAATAAAACAAGACACACTAGACTTTTCACTGGATGCATGGAGTTAAAACTCTGGGCAACAAACCATCAAATTGGAATTCAGTGGTTCAGCTTTAGAATTTTTGATTTAAAATACTTCTTATCTTTTTTATTACCTACTTTCTCCCAAACTCATAAACAATATGCTTCAATGAGCTTGGAGCTGAATCTATTTCTTTTTATGTTATCGACCAGGCCAGAAAGAGACACAAGTCTCAGGATCCTGTATCTTAAGGAGTCACTTTCCTTAGCCCAAATATTCAATCATTTCATCCTTCAAGAATGAAATCAACAGGAAAATGTGTGCACTAAGAAGTTACCAGATGAAATTATGTCATAAGCAAACAATAGTTTGGAGGGCATAATAGCTAGTTCCAAAATGTCAGACCGTTCTGTGTGATTTAGTCCCACATAAGGACATAATTTTCTAGATTTTCCTTACAGTGAACTACATAACAGAGAGAGGTTTCATTTACACTCAGGCAAATGAGTTAAACTGGTTTTAAAGGAAGAGTGCCACCAAGTGATTACTGTTGTGGAAAATTTCGACTCTAAAAAATATTTGGCTCAAAGTCCCAAGTAGTAGAAGTCAAGGGTAATCAGTTTTGTCCATTTGGAGAGCTTCTTTAACCTGTGGCAGTTCCTTTATAGTCGGGCCTCCACACAATGTTCCTATAGCAATGCTTACACATTCAATTATCACATGGTCTGCCGAAAGAATATCATTTAAACAAATTCTTAAGTGGCTTAAAATACACAGTGCCAGTGATTAATGAGGAAGCGTTAAATAGCAGAATGACTGGAAACTTTCCAATCAGCATTCCAAAATGTATTCATTACTAACAAATTTCTCATCCTTGAAATTTTGACAACCTTGAGAAAGAATTTCGTATTTATATAAACCATAATCCGCTCAGCAATGATCTGAACTTGCTGTAAAATTGTGGTTTTTCTCAAAGGAGAAAACCTTATTTATCAAGACCACGGAACACAGAGATTAAATACAAACCAATTTGCATAGCCAACATAGCATTTTCTGTTTAAAGATCAAAACTTTTCATCCAGACAGATATATTTGTCTCTGAGAAGACACCTTTTTTAAAAAGAAAATAAACACAACATAATCCAATTTCCCTTTCAAAAAGGGCAGTCCAAAGTTTACCAAATTATAGCCTATTATAATACCATATCTAAGGACAAGCAGCTGAAATCAGTTTCTTTTCCCTCAAAATGCCTTTGGACATTCAGTCTTATGGTAATAACCAGAGTTGAGTAGAGTTTTGTACTTTTCTTTTACAGGATATTCCCGCCTCATCTGCAATATTCTTTTGAAATACTAGAATTTCCTGGACAAAAACTCAGAAACATCTCATCACTTTTCTATCAAAGGCATCATTCTTGTATAATTCTGACACATGGCTTTCAACCCTTGTGCAAATAAATTTGTCCAACCAAAAAACACGAGCTAATCTCTGAAAACAATGATAAGTCCCCTGCTATTTGCACTTGAGGACTCTTACTCACTGGCATATGTGTGCTCCTTCCTCCTCTACTGCCTTGCCGAAGCCCCAGGGAATGGAGAAGGTCTGCCAAGTTCCTCCTTCAAGATCCTTATCCATGGTAGGAAGCCAAAACAACCCACCTCTTCCTAAAGATAGAAAGAACGAACTCAGTTTTTGATTATTTTATAAGAAGAATGTTTGTATCATAATAAACAACTGCCAGACAAGAAGAGTGAGGGGGAAGGAGAGGCGGAATCGATGCTGAGAGGCCAATCGTATTTCATCACTCAGCTACTTGGAAACCAGATATGCTGAGATAATCACGTGCTTTGAGAGATTTGAAGATGCAAAAAAGGAGTAGCTCTGTCTTCTGTAAATTATTAACAGGGACCTTTTTCCCGACCATGAGCAAAGATTCACATGTTACAAATTTCAGAAAAAAAGCAATCACGTTTGGCAGGGAGCACATAAATCGACGAGCCAAGGAACAAGATTTCTGATCTGAGCTCTGCCACTGACCCGTATGAATCAGGACAACTCTGTGAGTTTAGAATCAAAGTGATATTACACTGGGAATAAAGCAGCACCTTCTGAAGAGGCCATAACTGCAGTTGCAGCATCTGCCTCTGATGAAAATGAATATTTGCTCCTCCCCATCTGAAAACTCACTATGGGCTATTTGGCACTATGAGCTGGAATGAAGCCACACCTGCATGCAATTCTCACAGCTCTCATAGATTTCAAAGTGCTGTGAACTTCTCTCATGGCTTTCTTGTGTTTCATCCAAATTTGAGATTTAACACGACTGTCTTAAAGCCATTTGAAGTTGCCAATGTTAATGCTAGAGCCTAACCGGTAATTTAAACTCAGTGGGAAAATGCTGATTCAGAAAGCTTTCAGAAAGCATCGGCTTCCAGTGACACAGATGGGGACATTTGGGGCACACTGTGTTGAGTGCTGTGGAATGTCTCTTTTTCTCTAGACCAGGATTTCTCAACCTCAGCATTATTAGCATTTTCAGCTGGATATTCTTTGTTGCCAGGCTGCCCGGTACACTAGGGGATGTTTAGCAGCATCCCTAGTCTCTACCCACAGATGCCAGCAGCACCTCCAGTTGTGACACCCCAAAATGTCTCCAGATATTGCCAAATATCCGGCGGGAGGTAGAATCACCAGGGTCAAAACCACTGCTATAGACCCAATTCTTTTTTTAAATTGTGCTTGTGCTTCATTACTCAGTCGTGTCCGACTCTTTGCGACCCCATGGACTGTAGCCCACCAGGCTCCTCTGTCCATGGGATTCTCCAGGGAATAATACTGGAGTGGGTTGCCATTTCCTCCTCCAGGGGATCTTTCCATCCCAGGGACTGAACCAGTGTCTCCTGTGTCTCCTGCATTGCAAGCAGATTCTTAACCTGTTGAGCCATTGGGGAAGCACTGGGCTGGGTCTTCGTTGCTTTGCACGGGGTTTCTCTAGTTGTGGTGAGCGGGGCCTATTCTTCATTGTGGTGCTCAAGCTTCTCATTGTGGTGGCTTCTCTTGTTGCAGAGCATGGGCTCTAAGCATGCAGGCTTTAGTAGCTGTGGCTCACGGGCTTAGTTGCCCTTCAGCATGTGGAATCTTCTGGGACCAGGGATCAAACCCATGTCCCCTGCATTGGCAGGCGGATTCTTATCCACTGCACCACCAGGGAAGTCCTAGACCCAATTCTTAACTAAAGCTTTTCAAAATAGGAGGAATGTTATTTACATCTGAGATAGGCTTATGCCAAAGACAGGTGGTAGGTAAATAGTCAAGGCTGTGGGTTAACCCGAGGACTCATATGCAGGTGGCCAATTGATTTGTTTTAATGGACATTTAAAGTGGAGAATACAGTGAATTCCCTGGCTGTCCAGTGGTTAGAGCTCTGCAATTCCATTGCAGGGGGCATGGGTTTGATCGCTAGCTGGGGAACTAAGAAAGCCACAAGTGGCCAAAAATAAATAAATAAAGTGGGGAATACAAACTCTACATTTATATTTGCCAAACTACTCCCTACTTGTGATGGTTAATTGTATGTATCAACTTGACTGGGCCAAGGGGTACCCACATATTTGGTTAAACATTATTTGGGATGTGTGAGATTTCATCTAGATGAGATTAACATCTGAACCAGTACTGAATAAAGCAGACTGCCTTCCCCAATGTGGGTGGGCCTCACCCCAGGGAGAATTCACTCTCCATCTGTTTCCAAACAGGGACATGGGCCTTCTCCTGTCCTCAGGCTAGAACTACACTATTGGCTCTCCTGAGTCTCCAGCTTGCAGATGGTGGGTCATGGGCCTTCTCAGCCTCCATAATCATGTAACCCTTTTCCTTATAATCAATCAGTAAATCTCTGTATGTATATATACACACAGAGAGACCTCAGAGATAATGTGCATTTGGTTTCCGATCACTGCAATAAAGGAAATATCACAACAAAGCAAGCCACATGAGTTTTTTGGCTTTCTAGTACATATAAGAGTGATGCTTATACTATCCTATAGTCTGTTAAGTGTGCAATAGCATCATGTCTTAAAAAAAAGTGTGTGCCTTAATTAAAAATAGTTGATTGCCCCCAAAATGCTATCATCTGACAACACAGGGTTGCTCTAAATCTTCAATTTGGAAAAACAAATAAACAAATGCAGTATCTGTGAAATGCAACAAAATGAGGTATGCCTGTAAACACAATAATAGCAGCCTACTTAAATTCAACACTGAGAAAAAGTAGGTGCATGGTTTCAAAAGCAAAAGTACAGAGCAGCCATTCCACAGGTATGGTGGACCTCTCTTCATTAAGAAGACTGGCATGCCTAGGAGAAACCCTGCAATGAGGTAGTTGTCATGGGAGAAGGAACAACCTTCAGAGCCTCAGAATTTCCTTTCTGAGTAGGAGCAATGACCTAGAGGAAGACTAATTTCTCACGTGGTACAGTGTGTCAGGACAGCTGGCTGTCCACTCCAGGGCCCAACTGTGGAAGTTAGTATAGAGGGGTCAGTCTCTGAAGGGTTGATGTTTGCGCTTTATGGTTTCTATGGGAAGGGGTATGAGTGCATCTGGAAAGAGAAATGCTGCATCCCATTTCCTTTGGGATAAGACAGAGAAAGAGTTTTTAATAAAGCAGAAGGGTGTTCTGAGATGGTTAAACCACACCCCCCTCTATGGACTTGATTGTACAAGGAGGAAACTGTATGCCTTGGTAACTGTCCAGGGTGCTCAATGTGGCCTGGATCGGGGAAAGACTCTCTCCACCTGAGCACTGGGACCCAGGAGCAGGTGCTTCAAGAAATAAAATCTCTTTATTTCTAGTCGATTTATCATATTTATTCCTTGATTTGGTGTTGTGAATTTTTCTTTTCTTTTTTTTAAACTTGGAAACACTCCTTAATAACGTCAAGAGCTACCAACTGGAGTACAAAAATTTTATCCATATGTTACAGCTGGACACCAAAGATCTATTAAATACCTACCAAACAGCCTGCACAAGGGCAAGTATGTATATGTTGCTATCCTCAAATACCTTACATTTGAGGATTGGAGAGAAATGATAAATATCCAAGAGCAGCAGATTTGAAAGATTTCAATTCATATTTTCATTTTATGTTTTTACATAAAGTTGAATTGCTTTGCTTAGTTTAAAAAACTAAAGGTACACTTTGAGTGACTTTAAAATTACGAACATATCATCTTTTCTGACTAGCCAACAGAAAAAGACTATATTCTATTGCCCAGTCAAAAAGAAGTAAGATTACTATTTGAGAGCTGAGAAAATAATTTTATACTCTTCTAAAGGAAGGTGTTGAGAATTATGTAGAATTGTTCAGATAAAGTCCTTAATTCTGGGTCTGACATTCAAGGCTTCTGCCATCTCTTTCCAACCTTCCTTTCTGGTCCTGCCTCTCTTCTGCTTTAACTCATACGTTCCGTGCTAATTACACTAAAGATAGCAATGAGCGCCCTGTGATTTTCCATCTCCAGATATTTGGGTTTCTTCTCTTCCTTCCCATTAGAACACCAATTCCCTTCTTCCTGACCAAAATCAATTCTTCCCCAAACACCGGGTTCACAACTCATCTATGATGCATTTCACTCTCTCCAGGAGAATTAATCTTCCCCCTGGGTATTTATAAAGGACATGGTGTATGCATGCATGCTTAGTTGTGTCTGACCCTTTGTGACCCCATGGACTGTAGCCCACCAGGCTCCTCTGTCCATGGGATTTCCCAGGAAAGAATACTGGAGAGGGTTGCCATTTACTTCATGGGGGATCTTCGTGATCCAGGGATCAAACCTACATCTCCCGTGTCTCCTCATTGGCAGGCAGGTTTTTTACCAATGTGCCACCTGGGAAACCCAAAGGACATGTTACCTCTGTAAAAGCAGCTATCACACTCTGCCTTCCACTGCAGGGACTTGTGCTCAATTTGCTAAACTCACTGACTGTCCTAATACAGTTTTTGCAGATACTTTAGGATTTTCTATATAGCTGATCTGCAAATTAAATCAGTTTTACTTCTTCCCTTTCGAAACCTTATCCCCACATCCCCCACCCCCACCTTGCTTTAATGCACTGGTTAGAACCTCCAGTATAATTTTGAATGGAAGTGGTGAGAGTGGAAATCCTTGCCTGTTCCTGACCTTATGGGAAGAGCATTCTTAAGTAGTACAAAGAATTGATAAACCAAACTTTATGAAAAATCAAAAAACATGTTCTTCAACAGTGTATGGAGTAGGGAAAACATTTTTGTGTTTTTGAATAACTTTTGCTGAAAACTTGGGATCCTGAGCTAAAAGCAACCCTTGGGACAGTAATTTAAAAGTAGGTACACACCAAGAGAACTCCAGAGAGATGGACCTAACTCTAGGGGTATATGTTTACATTTCAAGGGAAAATGAGGCTCAGGGCCTTAGAGAGCCAGAGACATTCAGGTTTATGCGGTCCTTGAAAAGATTTCACTACATTCCAAAAGATTAGAGTAAGAACCCAGGATTCTTCCATCCTATATCCGAGGAGCCAAAGTTTTATTCCCTCTTTTTGAGAAAAGAGGGAGAGGCAGCTGCCTCTTTCTCTTGTACACAAGCAGAGAAAATCCATTTTTCTCCATGCCTCACCTATGGATTATCTGGCCCCTCACATAAGACATTTCTCCATCTGACTTTCATTGTGATGCCCCAGGGATAAGGTCTGGGGTAAGGGGGCCAATGTAGTGATTATTCGGCAAGTAACACTAACGACAGTCTGTCTCTGATTCAGAAAGCCTCAAGAACACATTAAGGATAAAATTAAAGACGACGAATATTAAGAATGCAACAAAAAGACACTGGGCATGATTTCTGTCTCTCTTGTGGTAGAAGGCTGTAAAGAAAAGTTCTGAGAAATGGCACACACTGTCAGGTCAAAAGCAGTTTTTGTGCTCATTTACCTGCCAAGTTTTTTCATTTTTTTCTTTTATTGTGGTAAAATATACATAACATAAAACTTACTATTTAAAGCCACTTTTCAATTTACAATTCAGTGACACTAAGTACATTTGCAATGTGCAACTAGCACTACTATCCATTTCTAGAACTTTTTCGTTATCTGCCGAAGAAACTCTGTACCCATTCAACAATAATTCTCCATCACTCCCTCCCCCAGGCCCTGGCAATCACCATTATACTTTCTGTCTCTATGAATTTGCCTATTCTAGGTACCTCGTATAAGTAAAACAATACAGTATTTGTTCTTTTGTCTTTGGCTTATTTCACTTACCATAATGTTTTCAAAGTTCATCCATGTTGTAAGATGTATGAGAATTTCATTCCTTCTTATGGATGAACATACCCCACTGTATGGATAGACTACATTTTATTTATTAGTTCATCCACTGATGGACACATGGGTTGTTTCCACCTTTTGGATACTGTGACTAACGCTGTGAGTCTCTGCTTTCAGTTCTTTTGAATATATACCTGGGAGTGGAATTGCTGGATCACATGGTATTTCTATGTTGAACTTTTTAAGGAACTACCAAACTATCTGACACAGCAGATACATCATTTTTCATTCCCACCAGCAATGCACAAGGGTTCCAATTCTCCACATCCTCACCAACACTTGTTATTTTACAGTTTCCTTCACTTTTATACTTTTGTAAGCTGTGCAGTAATTTGGAGCTTTAATGAAACTTTTTTATCTAGAGAACTGGTCTCAATAACTGGCCCTGCCACTCTCAGAAGCAGGAGACCTTTTACTTCTTTTTAAAGAACAAATTTCCATGACAATATCACACACAGTTGGTACAATAAATCTCAAAGTAATCTCACTGGCTCTACAGAATCTGGGGAAACTTTTGATAGAATGCTAAGAACAAGTACATCATTAAATTTACATTAAAATATGTTATTTTCAATTCCTATGCTCATTTTTAGTACTTCTCCTTAAACAGATTTCTGCCCTTCTCATGTGGTTGACATGGTGTTAACATGAAATGAACATGTTAACTCTAAAAATAAATCATCCACAAAATAAATTATTTTAAGTTAAATCTACCCTTTGAAGAGCAGCCTCCTTGGTGTTTTGTAAAAATGTTTTTCTCCAGTAACAATAAAAGCTACTTTAATGAAAATTGAGGAAATGTTGACACTACTTTCCTGTTATCTATACACTGTCATTTATTTTTCTATTTTCTGTCATTTTCTCTGTAAAACAGTAAGGCAAATACCACACAGCTTGCTGGAATAAGAACAATCTTTTTCAACTTTGAACTTATAGTTAGAAATAATTGACAGAGAATGAGATTTTATCCTTCCTGCATAAAGAAAAGGAAATGTCATTAAAAACATAAATTGATTATAGCCTTTTGAAATTGAAGGGAAATTTTTCTTCCCAAACTCTTTCCCTCAATCTAAATGCTCCCAGTAATATTGTTCAAGGTTCAGATAAGTCGGTTATTAAGTAAATTAGCTTTGAATATATAAGTGGCATTCAAAAACCTGTCTAACCATGAAAGATTTAAATAAGTTCAATTGTACCTGCAACGAAAAATGAGGAAAAGATTAGAAAAGCTCATTACTTAGAATTCACATAGCAGTTCATGTTTTCTATGCATCCATAATCAGATGCAAGTCATTGCTCAAAAAGGATCTGCATTTTTCGTTGGGCTCCCTTCTCCATAAAACTCATAATGGCAGAATTTCCTATTTCCATCCATCTTCCTTCCCATCATTCATTCAATGTCTACTGACTACTAAGAGTGACCTAGGCATTGTTTTAGGCAGTAGGGCTAGAGAAATGAATGATGTCTGGGTAAGTGCAGTGACTTCAGCATTCCCTCCCTGCATTGTTTGAGACTGCTGGCTGTAGTTTTGCTACCCTTTCTGAACCCTTCAAATCAATAATTCCTTATCTACAACCCCACATCCATCTGTTGTTTGGTTCCTGACCTGGCTTTGGCGGTGGTGTTAGTCTAGTCGCTAAGTCGTGTCTGACTCTTGCAAGCCCATGGGAGCCTGCCAGGCTCCTCTGTCCATGGGATTCTCCAGGGAAGGATACTGGAGTGGACTGCCATTTCCTTTATCCCTGGGCAGTACTATGTAAGTGTGCTAAATAGCACTCCTTCCACATGCTGCATCTTGCAAGCCAGTCTCAATCACCCTCCACCTTCTCTCCAGCTCTGAAATTCTGTCTAGCTGTAATGCCCAATGTTCCCAATGAAAGCTGGGATTCAGGATGACAGATAAAACTTAGGACTCCCGTTATATTTGAATTTCAAATAAACAATGAATTTTTTAGTGTAAATATATCCCACACAATATTTCAAATGGGACATACTCATACTAAACAATTATCTGATATTATCTGAAATTCAGCTGTAACTGGAATCCTGTATTTTTTATTTGCTTAATCTGGCAACCCTAGTCACAGCAAATAAACTACATTCCTCAAGAAACTGACCACTGTGAATTAACATGCATGCTACCAGAGGAATCACAGCAGAATTTGCTTGGGATTGGTTCTAGGTTGAGTTCCCCTGGAAGCAGACCCTAAGACAAGAATCTGAGTGCAAGCAGTTTATTTGGGAGGTGACATAAAAGAGGGCAGGGAAGGAATCCAAAACAGTGTGCATTAACCAACAAGTTACTGCTCTGGATAAGTGAGAACCCACTTGAGATATGTGTCCCCCAGGAGACAGAAATGCTGCGATACTGTTTGTCAGCTCACGTTTGGCATCATTTAAGGATCACTCCTGGGGATTTTAACTCCCCTGCATTTCCAGCCAAGCGTGTCTGGGCAGCCAGCTAAAAGCCTCTGGCAGAGAGTGATAGGTGCTTGCAGCAAAGCCAGCAGAGATGGTGAGTGCCAAGCAGAGAGGAATAGGCACTGTCGTGACAGCATCTGCCACAGTGATATCTCTGGATGGTAAGCCCCGTATAAACTGAGTTAGTCTGGGAATCAAACCTAAGGCCAAAAATCACAGCAAGTAAGAATTGGGAAAGACCTCAAAGATAATCTAGTCTAATTCCTTACTTCACAGATCAGGAGGTTGAGTTTCTTATCCAAAGGAAAGAGTTACCTTTTGGCAGGTCCAAGATGCTGTTTCTATTACTATAGGTCACCATCAAAGAGTGATGAATGAGTTGCAAAGAATTTTCACGTTTCCTGACCCGGATCCTACCATTTCACACCCAAAGGAGAAGAAACTCTTTGAGCTTGGTCAGGAGTGGGGTGTTGAGCAAGGACCAAAGTGATCTGGGTATTACGTAGACTCAGAGGGTCCCCCTCACTGTGAACTGAGAAACCACCCTCCTGCTTGGATCTGGGAAATAGAGTAGGGTGTGCATTAGGAATCAGGCCCCCTGTATGCAGAGGTCACCCTGTCCTAGAGCAAGTCACTACCCTTTTTCTGTTTCCCACCCATCTAATACTTGGCCACCTCATGCAAAGACCTGACTCACTGGAAAAGACCCCAAAGCTGGGAAAGACTGAGGGTAGAAGGAGACAACAGAGGAGAAGACAGCTGGATGGCATCCTCAACTCAATGGACATGAATTTGAGCAAACTTTGGGAGATGGTGAAGGACAGGGAACCCTGGCGTGCTGCAGTCCATGGGGTCGCAGAGTCAGACACGACTTAGCAACTGAACAACAACAACAATGCTCAAGTCAACAAGACGCCTGGTCTTCCCCAGATCATACCAAAATCTCATATAATGAAAGTTGCCTGAGGAAAGATGGGACTTATCCAGGAGTGCCAGCTTAGGCTCACCTCTTTACTCCATCATCTCAGTATTCCTTCAGAGTGGTCCCATAGAAACTTTAGGGGTGGACAGAATTCTTGTTCTGATTCCTTCCCAAATTTGGGGTGAAAATAGAGTGGAATCATGGTGTGAAAACTCTAAATGTCTATAGGCTTGCAATCTACAAAAGATAACATAAAATAGATATTCCAGCTCCTGGCAGAACTACCACATAGTAGATGCTCAGTTAATGTTTAATGAATGAATGATAAGAGTCCTTGAATTGCAACTTATGGCTTGCTCTCACTGAAAAATAAATATATTCCACCTGTTGCTCAGGTTGCTAGGAACCCTCGACTACATGATTTGATGGTGATGTTCATATTCCATGGCCTGGGATAGAGGGTGTAACCAATAGTATTATGAGTAGTTAAGGAAGAGGATGGTAAGTATTGGAAGAAAACCCAGTGCAAATTTATGACCTGAAGAAAATTTTGACAGATCTGTCTTTGGAAAGTATCCATGAGGCTTTAATTTATTTAAGCATTTATAATTTAAACCAAAACAAGAAAACCAACCAAGATAATGTAATTGATTCTAACTTATAATTTATCTCCTGCCATATGTAGCAACTAATAATTTTCTTATCTGGTCCATAAATGACCTCACAGTAGGTCAAGGAAATTTGACTGGGATCTAATGTCATATTTAACATTATTTCTCACTTCTTAACTCAATATGCCAGACCTACACTTAAAGCATTACAGATTGTAAGTGAAGCCACTTATCAGAGTCACTTTACAAGGTCTTTACTCTTACTTTAGTAAAGCTGTTGGGGAAAGCAGTGAGATAGTAGCAAGCAAGATGATAACTCTCTTCTCTAACACTAAACACCAAACCATAGAAACAAATTCAACCTGCAATGCTCTGTATGTCTTCAAGATATCTGTGGTAAAATCTTTATGTCTATTTAATGAGAACTTTTATTTCTTGAAATCAATTGTTTTCTAAGAAGACAATGAGTATAACCTTAAGTCTCTATCACTCTGAGTTTTCTTTAGGGACATAGTGTCTTTTAAATCTTTTTTTATTTTTAATTGGAGGATAACTGCTTTACAATATCATACTGGATTCTGCCATACAGCAACGTGAATCAACCATAATGGACATAGTGTCTTAAATTCTAGGGAACTCAGACATGAGCTCTGAAAAGGATCTTGCACACCACTGAGTCCACTGAATTCATTTTACAAATGACACAATCAACGCCCAAAGAAGTTAAGTAATGTTCTCCAGCCCAGGGATCAGCAAACTTTTACTGTAAACTACTAGATAGTAAATATTTTAGGCTTTGTGGGTCCTATGGTCTCTGCCATACCTACCCAGCTCTCTCACTGTAGTGTGAAAGGCAACGTGGTTGGCCCTCCATATTCATGGATTCCACATCCTTGGATTCAACCAATCACAGATCTAAAATATTCACAGACAAAAAAATTCCAGAAAGTTCCAAAAAGCAAAACTTGAACTTACTGCACACTGGCAATTATTTACATAGCATTTACAACTATTTACATATCATTTACATTGTATTAGGTATTATAAGTAATCTAGAGATGATTTAAAGTATATGGGAGGATGTGCGTATGATATACAAATATGACACAATTTTACATAAGGGACTTGAACATCTTAGATCTTCATATCCATGGGGGTCTTGGACCTTATCCCCCAAAGATATCAAGGGATGACTGTACTTTGACAAATGAGCATGGCTGTGTTCCAATAAAACTTTATTTTATTAAAACTTTATTTTATCTGATTGTGTCATTTGTAAAATGAATTCAGTGGACTCAGTGGTAAACAAGATCCTTTTCAGAGCTCATGTCTGAGTTCCCTAGAATTTAGGACACTATGTCCATTATGGTTGATTCACATTGCTGTATGGCAGAATCCAGTACGATACATGCTACATGGTGACAAGGAAACTAGTGGGAGCTTGGACTTGGCCTCTAGGCAGTAGTTTGCCAAACCCTGACCTAGACTGCACAGCTGAATACTGTCATAGCCAGGCCAGACTCAGCTTATATAACCGTCTATGTTTATTTATTTAGTCATCTAACTAATACTTAGTAAGAATATACCGAGTGCAAGACATGAGGCAGAATGGTAGGGCATTCTGGTACAGTTGAATAACCCCAAGTTCAGACTGTAATATTTTGTCTACAGGGATAAAATCTAGCAGTCTCTACTAATTGTGTCTCAAGAAAACATCTTCACTTGGAGATCAAATTTTTGATCATTGAAACTGTCTATGAGAGACAAAAATTTGATCTCCTTTGGAGCTAACATCGTGATACACCTGCAGTTGTAAGTCTCTGTTCTCAAAAGCATAGGTGGCCTGATAATTTTAGTCCCAGAAACAAGCCATCAGGATTTCCACGATCAGCACCCCTACCTTCCTGCTGGATCATGAGCATTTCTTCCAGTGAGTTTTCACAGAATTTGGCTCACCCTACAACCAAATCCTCCTTTCTAATACAGAGTCTCTGCCAAAGGATATCATGGGGAGGAACCAGTTTCATAAACCAATGATCCAAAGGCACTGGTTCAAGTGAAGCAGAGGACAGGAGAAATGTTTTGAATCTTTCCACAAATATTTACAAGTCCCAACAACATTCTGGACATACTGGGTTGAACTGTAAAGACAAAATCCCTTTCTAGAGGGGCTTAAAGTAGAGTTTGGAACAGTGAAAAGTCCTGTGAAAATAAATAAATGAGAGTATTTGAATGCAGAGGGATGGGGGCTGTGGAGAGAGAGAAGGGGGCTACATAATATACAGTGATCAGGGAAGGTCTTTTTAAGAGGGTATCATTTGGGATAAATGCTACATGGTGACAAGGAGCCAGCCTCATAAGGATCATGGTAATAAGAACTGATTCTTAATGCACCGAGTTCAACTGTCCTGAGGTAGAAACTTGCTTGGTGTGAGTTCAGTGTGGTTAGACTAGAGAAAGCAGATAAGCACAAGAATAGTGTGAGATGATGTCAGAACGGGGGGCAGTGGTGTGCAATCCCTGGCCACTGTGCCTATGAGTCAGTGTTTACAAAGTAGGGTACATGTTTCACAGGGCAGGACCCCAGACCATCCACTGGGGTGAGGAATAAAGAAATCAGCATTTTTATTTGAATATATTTCTATCAAAAATAACAGGGAAGAAATTAAGCTTTGCTAATAGGTCATATAAAGACTGCCACTGGTGCTCTCTCTTAGTCAGGATGTCTGAACGTCATGAACCAGGTATGTTACTGGAAACTTTCTGAAGGAAAAGGGTTTTCAAAGGGTCTGTAGGACACCTGCAATGTTTTTGTCCTGTTGCAGTTGATGTGTGCCTTAAGTGAATTTAGATTATATTCCTCAGCTGTAACTAAATGAAATAAATACAATACATGAATGCTTAAAAAGCTCTGTGCAAAGGAATCAAGCACTGAAAATAAGTCAAATAATAAGAAAATGGTACAGTTTACATGGTTTCTCCTTTCACTAGTATAACCTCTTTAATAGCAACAACTCCTGGGTAAAAACAATAATGACAAAATTCAATACTTTCAAAAGTGTTTGCATGCCACATTTCACATCATGGTTCAGTATTTAGATATGTATATAGAGTCCTGTAACTATACACAGCCTTGTCTAACTCAATGAAACCAAGCCATGCCTGCGGGGCAACCCAAGACGGGCGGGTCATTGTGGAGAGGTCTGACAGAATGGGGTCCACTGGAGAAGGGAATGGCAAGCCACTTCAGTATTCTTGCCTTGAGAACCCGATGAACAGTATGAAAAGGCAAAATGATAGGATACCAAAAGAGGAACGTCCCAGGTCAGTAGGTGCCCAATATGCTACTGGAGATCAGTGGAGAAATAACTCCAGAAAGAATGAAGGGATGGAGCCAAAGCAAAAACAATACCCAGTTGTGGATGTGACTAGTGATAGAAGCAAGGTCCGATGCTGTAAAGAGCAATATTGCATAGGAACCTGGAATGTCAGGTCCATGAATTAAGGCAAATTGGAAGTGGTCAAACAAGAGATGGCAAGGGTGCACGTTGACATTCTAGGGATCAGCGAACTAAAATGGACTGGGATGGGTGAATTTAACTCAGATGACCATTATATCTACTACTGTGGGCAGGAATCCCTCAGAAGAAATGGAGTAGCCATCATGGTCAACAAAAGAATCCAAAATGCAATACTAGGATGCAATCTCAAAAACGACAGAAAGATCTCTGTTCACTTCCAAGGTGAACCATTCAACATCACAGTTATCCAAGACTATGCCCCAACCAGTAATGCTGAAGAAACTGAAATTGAACGGTTTTATGAAGACCTACAAGACCTTTTAGAACTAACACTCAAAAAAGATGTCTTTTTCATTCTAGGGGACTGGAGTGCAAAAGTAGGAAGTCAAGAAACACCTGGAGTAACAGGCAAATTTGCCCTTGGAATGCAGAATGAAGCAGGGCAAAGACTAATAGAGTTTTGCCAAGAAAATGCACTGGTCATAGCAAACACCCTCTTCCAACAACACAAGAGAAGATTCTACATATGGACATCACCAGATGGTCAACAGCAAAATCAGACTGATTATATTCCATGCAGCCAAAGATGGAGAAGCTCTATACAGTCAACAAAAACAAGACCAGGAGCTGACTGTGGCTCAGATCATGAACTCCTTATTACCAAATTCAGACTCAAATTGAAGAAAATAGGGAAAACCGCTAGACCATTCAGGTATGACCTAAATCAAATCCCTTATGATTATACAGTGGAAGTGAGAAATAGATTTAAGGGCCTAGATCTGATAGGTAGAGTGCCTGATGAACTATGGAATGAGGTTCGTGACATTGTACAGGAGACAGGGATCAAGACCATCCCCAAGAAAAAGAAATGCAAAAAAGCAAAATGGCTGTCTGGGGAGACCTTACAAATAGCTGTGAAAAGAAGAGAGGTGAAAAGCAAAGTAAAAAAGGAAAGATATAAGCATCTGAATGCAGAGTTCCAAAGAATAGCAAGAAGAGATAAGAAAGCCTGCTTAAGCAATCAATGCAAAGAAATAGAGGCAAACAACAGAATGGGAAAGACTAGAGATCTCTTCAAGAAAATTAGAGATACCAAGGGAACATTTCATGCAAAGATGGGCTCGATAAAGGACAGAAATGGTATAGACCTAACAGAAGCAGAAGATATTAAGAAGAGGTGGCAAGAATACATGGAAGAACTGTACAAAAAACATCTTCACGACCCAGATAATCATGATGATGTGATCACTAATCTTGAGCCAGACACCTTGGAATGTGAAGTCAAGTGGGCCTTAGAAAGCATCACTATGAACAAAGCTAGTGGAGGTGATGGAATTCCAGTTGAGCTGTTTCAAATCCTGAGAAAGTGCTGCACTCAATATGCCAGCAAATGTGGAAAACTCAGCAGTGGCCACAGGACTGGAAAAGGTCAGTTTTCATTCCAATTCCAAAGAAAGGCAATGCCAAAGAATGCTCAAACTACCGCACAACTGCACTCATCTCACATGCTAGTAAAGTAATGCTCAAAATTCTCCAAGCCAGGCTTCAGCAATACGTGAACCATGAACTCCCTGATGTTCAAGCTGGTTTTAGAAAAGGCAGAGGAACCAGAGATCAAATTGCCAACATCCGCTGGATCATGGAAAAAGCAAGAGAGTTCCAGAAAAACATCTATTTCTGCTTTATTGACTATGCCAAAGCCTTTGACTGTGTAGATCACAATACACTGTGGAAAATTCTGAAAGAGATAGGAATACCAGACCACCTGACATGCCTCTTGAGAAACCTGTATGCAGGTCAGGAAGCAACAGTTAGAACCAGACATGGAACAACACACTGGTTCCAAGTAGGAAAAGCAGTACATCAAGGCTGTATATTGTCACCCTGATTATTTAACTTATATGCAGAGTACATCATGAGAAATACCGGACTGGAAGAAACACAAGCTGGAATCAAGATTGCCGAGAGAAATATCAATAACTTCAGATATGCAGATGACACCACCCTTATGGCAGAAAGTGAAGAGGAACTAAAAAGCCTATTGATGAAAGTGAAAGAGGAGAGTGAAAAAGTTGGCTTAAAGCTCAACATTCAGAAAACGAAGATCATGGCATCTGGTCCAATCACTTCATGGGAAATAGATGGGGAAACAGTGGAAACAGTGCCAGACTTTATTTTTGGGGGCTCCAAAATCACTGCAGATGGTGACTGCAGTCATGAAATTAAAAGACGCTTACTCCTTGGAAGAAAAGTTATGACCAACCTAGATAGCATATTGAAAAGCAGAGACATTACTTTGCCAACTAAGGTCTGTCTAGTCAAGGCTATGGTTTTTCCTGTGGTCATCTATGGATGTGAGAGTTGGACTGTGAAGAAGGCTGAGCGCTGAAGAATTGATGCTTTTGAACTGTGGTGTTGGAGAAGACTCTTGAGAGTCCCTCAGACTGCAAGGAGATCCAACCAGTCCATTCTGAAGGAGATCAACCCTGGGATTTCTTTGGAAGGAATGATGCTAAAGCTGAAGCTCCAGTACTTTGGCCACCTCATGTGAAGAGTTGACTCATTGGAAAAACTCTGATGCTGGGAGAGACTGGGGGCAGGAGAAGGGGATGACCGAGGATGAGATGGCTGGATGGCATTACAGACTCGATGGACATGAGTCTGAGTGAACTCCGGGAGTTGGTGATGGACAGGGCGGCCTGGCATGCTGCGATTCATGGGGTCACAAAGAGTCAGACACGACTGAGCGACTGAACTGAACTGAGCTATACACAGGTACATAGATATAGGTTTATAAGTGAAATAAGAGTGTATCAAAACAATACTTATTAGTAACATATGCTGATATTTTACCTTGTTTTTTAAAATGTTTTATTTTAAGAGATAGTTATTATTAATATTATAATCTACCAATAGGTTACAATATGCAATTTGAAAAATACCAACACAATCACATGTGAGGAGAAATCAGCCACACAAAATTGAGTTCAGACTATCTAAATATTGATTGACTTCCATTACTGTTAACCATCAATCTCACCACAAAAGTATATTTTTCCCTTTAGAAGTTGGCTAATGGTAGCAATGATGTCATCAGAATTCACAAAATATTTTAAAAACCAGCATGCATGCAAACACCCAGGCCACAAAACAAACCACTACCACATTTTTCAGTACTATTAAAACAATGAGACAATACTGATATATCACTTAACAAAATCCTACTAAACTTAAAAGTCTCTTTAAAACCTGTATACATATATATACATATAAAGACACAGGCATATATAGATAGTCTTACCATTTTGGGGGGGGCTGAGGTGATATATAAACATTAAATAAGTTTGGAGATCACCATTATAGCTCACAGAATTTGTCTGCCCTGGACCTTCATTATCCATCTGTGGATCTTCAGGACTCTAGAACTGAAAACTGTGATTTTCCACCTTGTTTCTCCTACTATTGCCTAAACTCAATGGTTGCAGTGCTTTATTACCTAAACTACTAGCTTTTGCCTCTCTAAGGGCTGCTACAAAGCAAATGCTGAGCACTGTTTTCACTTTTTGGCTTTTTTTTTTTTTTTGTAAAAGCAGAAATCTTCATATTTCTTTAAGTTAGTGAAAACAAGTAGTGTAAAACATTGTAGTGTAAAGCAAACTTTTGAAAAGCAGGGGATCAGCTAAGCTTTTGCTCAGCATTTGCTTTGTAGCAGCCCTTAGAGAGGCAGTGTGGGGAACGTGTACCCACACTGTGAAATCCTTTTCCCCAGTGCAAGTAATTGATAGACATAAGACCTCTAAAGAGTAGGCCACGTAGT
The DNA here is from genome assembly GCF_014754425.2 of Oryx dammah. Lineage (NCBI taxonomy): Eukaryota > Metazoa > Chordata > Mammalia > Artiodactyla > Bovidae > Oryx > Oryx dammah. The sequence continues at coordinate 122,200,784 of NW_024070207.1, forward strand.
AGTTATTTTCATGCCAGACCCTTGTATGATTTGCCTTGTTTTGATTCAACTTACTCTACAATCTGAATATCTTTTTAAAAAAATCAAATGTGTGAAAGGATTTGGTATATCCCAATCAACACTCAGTTTATCAGTTACATAATTTACTCTAGTTACAACTATATTTGGAGAGAGATAAACAAGTCTTCCCTGGTGGCTCAGATGGTAAAGCGTCTGCCTACAATGGGGGAAACCCAGGTTCAATCCCTGGGTTAGGAAGATCCTCTGGAGAAGGAAATGGCACCCCACTCCAGTACTCTTGCCTGGAAAATCCCATGGACGGAGGAGTGTGGTAGGCTACAGTCCATGGGGTTGCAGTCAGACACGACTGAGCGACTTCACTTTCTTTCTTTTAAACAAGTCTAGTCATATTAGATATATGAACCTCAGCCAATGTCTTAGCCTTTCTAGACATGTTTCCATATTCATAAAATGGTGAAAATACATACCTCTAATTAATCCTACTACAGGGATCCCCTGCTTTTCAAAAGTTTGCTTTACACTACAATGTTTTACACTACTTGTTCTCACTAACTTAAAGATGAAGATTTCTGCTTTTACCAAAAAAAAAAAAAAGCCAAAAAGTGAAAACAGTGCTCAGCATTTGCTTTGTAGCAGCCCTTAGAGAGGCAGCATGAATCTCAAGCAGTGAGAATGGTACCACCAACCTCCTTCCTCAGGAACTACACTCAGCACCTCAGCATCAAGCCAACACAGTCTTGAACTATGTCTGTGAGCATCTGTGCTTTATCTTATTTTGTGCATGCATCAGTGAAATGTGTCCTAAGGTAACTGCCTCTTCGCTTTACATCATTTCAGCTTATGAAAAGTTTCATAGGAACACTTGACTTTTGGATAGTGGAAAAAACAGCATAAGGGTTAATCAGAAAATCTATAGAATGTACTTTAGCACATTGCTCAGTGTAGAATGGGTACTCCATAAGTTGTGGCTATCATTTTCTTGTGGAGATTCAGTTCTGTGTAGCACATCTTCATATGGTGTATACAACTGTCATAGATGTGCTTTAAAAAAATAATATTTTTCCTCTAAGATCAGGAACAAGACAAAGATACCCACTCTTGCCACTTTTATTCAACATAGTATGGGAAGTCCTAGCCAGAGCAATTAGACAAGTGAAAGAAATAAAGGGCATCCAAATGGGAAGGGAAAAAATAAAACTATCACTATTTGCAGATGACATATTACATGTAGAAAACCTAAAGACATCATCAAAAAAATTGTTAGAAATAATAAATGAATTCCGTAAAGTTTCAGGATATAAAATTAATACACAAAATCTATTGTTTTTATACACTAATAACAAAATATCAGAAAGAGAAATTAAGAATCCCATTTACAATTGCATCAAAAAGAATAAAATACCTGGGAATAAATTTAACCAAGAAGGTAAAAATCCTGTATATTGAAAACTACAAAACAATAATAAAAGAAATTGAAGAAGACACAAATAAATAGAAAGACAATCCATGCTCATTAATTAGAACAATTAATATTTTTAAAATGTCCATACCAAGTAGGCAAATTCGATACAATCTCTATCAAAAGTCCAATGGCATTTTCCACAGAAATAAACAATCCTTAAATGTGAATGAAAGCACAAGAGATCCTAATAGCCAAAGCAATCCTGAGAAAAAAAAACTAAACTGAAGGTATCATGCTCTCTGATTTCAAACTATATTACAAAATTATAGAAATCAAAAAGTATGGTTTTGGCATAAAACAGACACATAGATAAATGAGACAGAAAATAGACCACAGAAGTAAATCTGCACATAATGGTCAATTAATTTATGATAAAGGAGCCAAGAATATACACTGGGGAAAGGAGTAAATGGCACTAGGAGAACTGGACAGTCACATGCAAAAGAATGAAACTTGACAACTATCTTACACTGCAAACAAAAATTAACTCAAAATGAATTAAGACCTGAACATAAGACCTGAAATCATAAAACTCCTAGAAGAAAACATAAGCAGTAAGTTCCTTAACATAGGTCTCAGCTATGTTTTTTTGACACAAACAAGTGAAAGCGAAAAAGCAAAAATAAACAAGTGGGACTATATCAAACAGAAAAGCTCTCTACAGCAAAGGAAACCATCAACAAAGTGCAAAGGCAACCTACAGAATGGAGAAAATATATGTAAGGCATATATCTGATAAGGGGCTGACATCCAAAATACATAAAGAAGTCATACAACTCAATAGAAAAAACAATCCAATTTAAAAATGGGCAGAAGATCTGAATAGACATTTTTCCAAAGAAGACATGAAGATAGCCAACAGTTACATGAAAAGATGCTCAAAATCATTAATCATCAGAGAAATGCAAACCTAACCACAATGAGGTATTACCTCACAACTGTTAGAATAGCTGCTATCAAAAAGATAAGAAACAAGTGTTGGTAAGGATGTGGAGAAAAGGGAACTCCTGTATGCTGTTGGTGGGAATGTAAACTCTTGGTGGTGCAGCCACTATGGGAAGCAGTATGGAGGTTCCTAAAATTTAAAAATAGAACTATCATATGATCCAGCAATTCTACTTCTGATATTTACCCGAAGAAAAAGAAAACACTAACTCAAAAAGATATCTGCACTCCCATGTTTACTCCAGGATTATTTACAACAGCCAAGATACAGAAACTACCTAAGTGTCCATCAATGAATGAATGGATGAAGAAACTGGAGTATAAATACACAATGGAATACTCTTTGGCCATAAAAAAGAATGAAATCTTGCCATTTGTAACAACACAGATGGACCTTGAGGGCAATAAGTTGAAAAAAAAAATGGAGAGAAATAAACAAATACGTCCATCTATATGCACATAAGGTATGAATTTAACTAAATACATATATATGTTATATGCATATGGCTTTGAATATTTTGAGTGTATTATATAATACATATTATATATAATACACATACACACACAAAAAATTCTAGTCTTTAGTCCTGGTAGTGCGTGCAATTCCCAGCCAGGTGCGTGGGAGAGTTCAGCCTCTGGCACTCTGGCAGAGGGAAAGGCGGCAATGAAGCAAAGCAGGAGCAGCAAGCACAGGGGTTGGGTAGGATGAAAACCAGATGAGGATGACATCCTGGAAGGCCAGAGGAAGCAGGGAAGGCGTGGCAGATGACAGAACACTGCTGGGGCACGTGGCTCTCCTCTGCTCACTACCAGACGCTCATAAAATGGGAAGCCCAGGAGACTTGGGTGGAGAGAGTCAGATGGGCTGACTGGTCACCTGTGACTCAGGGCTGTAGTCTCATATCTCCCTAGCACGCAGATTTGTACACGGCCAGTGTTCCATCCTGCAGAATAATGCGGCAAACAGCTCTTCTTCCCAACGCCATTACCACAGGAGCGAGGGTGGCATATTTTGCCAACCTAGCATAACACAGTGCTCAGGCCAGGTGGCCCTCAGATGGTCAGACATTCACTGTGGGTGACTGGGAAGAGGCAAGGACTGGGGAGAATCTCCCAGAGGAGTTCAAATACAGGAAGCATTGGTCACTTGTCATATTGCTGGCAAAATCCAGACTAGCCTGGCAGTCAGACCCACCTCCCCATACCCTTGCCATTCTTCTTTGTTGTCAAGAGAAAAAAAAATCAAGTCACATACTTTTACATTCACAAATAAGAAAACAATACCATCCTAATGATGTTTGCAAGAAAATGAAAACAATCTTTCTGCCAGATCAGCACTGCCGTCTTGGTCACTTTCTGTTTCCATAGACACTAGATCAACTTTGAAAATGATTCATAAACATTCACCTGTATTTTTCAAAGATGAAATGGAAGGGCAGGGATTGGAATCTTGCATTTTATTTTCCACTCTCTGGATAAAGTGAGGTTATGAAGCCACTTATTTTTTTCTCTTGGTCTCATTTCCATCAACCTATAAGACAAATGACATCACGTTTGACTATCTTCTTTGCACAAAACACATTATGCATTTTTAAAGAACAGTGTGATTCACTCAGTTTTACTCACTGGCAAAAGTCCTTCTTTTGGGAATGTCACAGATGGATGTTCTTCAGACTTTTCCACCTCTACCACCCTCAATTTAAATAATGATTAACTTTATAAAACTACTGAGGACAATGAATGATAAGGTTTCTTTCACATTTTTCTGCACAAGAGTAAACATTTACCAGAGAAAACCCCATTTTACTATAAGCAGAAGTCAATACTGCCAACAACATCAAAGAGCAGTAAGGTCAATAGGAAGTGTCCATTAAATCCCTTCCAATTTTGGAATGCATTGTTGTGCCAGGGGATTAGCAGATGAGTGAAAGTCTTTGTGGATAAATGAGGTACCAATTTTCTAGAATAATCCCAGAGCAACGAAAGAATGATAGGACAGTTTTACATATAAAGACAAGAGTCCTGACTGCTGTTGCATTTGCTAAATAACCCCTCGGTCACTCAGAAGAAAGCATGAGTTTTCTCCAAACAATACTAAAAGCTCTTATTCTCCAATAGTGCAAGCAAATCAAAATCACTGGCCATTTCCCCCTTCCCTTCTACTTACCCTGTTCAAAGTCTTGGCTTACTCTCAGGACTGCTCTAGATCCTCTAGGCAGGTTCCTCTGTGCCTGGCCATCCGTTTAGTGCTGCCGATGCAATGCTCTTTAAGTGCCCTCAGTCAGCACCCAGGCTCCTCTTGCTCCCACATCCCTTCACTCCTGTTAACCATCTGATCAGTCTTCATTTATTTATTGCACGTATTCCCAGTATAAATTATTTTCACAGATGCATATAAGTGTGTGATTGCCAAGGCCGCAGTGTGTGTGGGAATCCAGTTCTCCCTTCCTCTGCTTCTGCCCATCAGACTATTATCTCCCCTAGTTAGCACCTGCAGCAAAGTCACAGCCTAAACTTGTGACAGTACCATGATATCCAAGGCAACCAACGGCAAGGTCCTAAACACAGAATTATTTCAATGCAAGACAAAGCATAACACAAAGCTGAGGAACAGGCAAACAAAGCGCATGCTTTAACATATGTCTTCATTAATATTAAATTGAGTTAGTTTCTGGGTGGCAAAGAGTTGTTTCACAAATTATACAAAGAAGGAACACTGTAAATTAAGAAGTTGTACGGCCATGTCATAATGCCTGATAAAATGTATTAAAAGTATACAGAGGAGAAAAAAATTAACAGAAAAAAGAATTTTTAAGTTGTTTTTCTCAAACACTTAAGACATCAGTTCTGAGTCTGAAGCACTGAACTAGAGGCAGAAACTATTAATATTATCCATTATTTTGAGCTTACATGGAATTAACTAAAGTTCAAATAATATTTTCTTTACTCATACATTACATATACAACTTTAATCATACTTTATGACTAAACTATGAAATAAACTGCATCATCATTCTTGTAATAAGTCAAAAACTGTGTGACTCCCCACCTACAAACATCCAGGGTAACCTAGGGAGTCCTACAGACTTCCATAGTTTTCACCAGTTTCACCAGAGTCTCCTCAGATATCCATGAAATCAAAACAAAAGCAGTGTGTTCACCATACAAACACCTCTTCAAGACAGTCTCCCCAGCCATACACCTCCAACCAGGTTACTATCCTTAAAAACTTTGACTTGGTCTTGGTCCCTTGTCTAAGATGTAGAAGTCAAGATGAGACTAAATGTACAAGGATTTTATTAGTGAAAATGCTTGTGCAAAGAGAAATACAGATGACACCAGGCAAGGCTAAGAGAGCTCATGCACCCACTTTCTTATGGATGGAAGACTTCCTTAATGTATAAGTAAAGGTTCAGCAAAACCGTCTGGGAGTTCTTGAGTCAAGGTCAACTGACAAAGGAGTTTGTGTCTCCTGGAACAGCATGCCTTATTGTCTTCAACCTGCTCAGTCACAGTTGGGGAGCAGCCTCTGGGAAGCAAGATCCACAGTGGATTCGAACTGTAGGAGCGCGGGCCCTGGGACAACTGTTCCACAGTGTAGGAAGGTCTACAAGGTGCATTCCCAGGGCTTAATGTACCATTACTACACAGAAATTCAAGTTTGTACCTATAAAATAAATCTTGAGCCTCAAATTTTCACTGATCACCACCTAACCCACCTGCAAACAATTTCTAGTATTTTGTTTTAGATACCTTTTTAGTAATTTAAGTACCATTTTCACCTGCCCCACAGGTGACCAAAATGCTTTCCCTCATGTTATTTCCTCTTTCTAATACCTTCTTCATCTCAAACTCTCTTTTCAAGATCCTACCCACTTTATAAAGTCCATATGAAATGTCAATCAACTACTAAGACTGTCCTCAAAATTCTTGCTCCCACCCTATCTGCTCAACCTCCACCCACGTTGACAGGTTCTCTCTCCTATCTAGGAACCTTCATGGGATTTCACCTACTTAGACATGAGCATTTAGAATGTTAAGCGCTGTCCATCGCTTTAGATGTTATAAATTCTATTACCATCACAACCCCCTGGAAGGACTGCACACACTTCAGATTTGTAGTCCTGTAATATTACACAAAAAATAAACTGAATAAATGAATTAATTTCTTACTGAAAGACCAATTCTGGCCTGGTGTATATCTTAAACAACCCAGGTCTAAAAGGAAAGCTAAAAGACCTTCTTTATATCTTAAGTTCTATGCTTGTGCTGATTTTTAAAAATTTTATAAGATAAACAGAAACTATTAAACCCAAGGGTAGCTCAGTGGTATAGAATCTGTCTGCCAATGCAGGAGACATGGGTTCAATCCCTGGGTCAGGAAGATTCCCTGCAGAAGGAAATGGTAACCCACTCCAGTTTCTTGCCTGGGAAATTTCATGGACAAAGGAGCCTGATGGGCTACAGTCCACAGGGTTGCAAAAGAGTCAGACACAACTTAGCCAGTAAATAAAAACAACAATATTGATTCTAACATTTGAGGCTAAAAATCCCGTAGACCTGGGAAAGGACAGCTGCAGTCATAGAGAAATACACAGTAAAATAAGCTGATATAGGAAGTTGACCCAATAAATGACTATTTTGTGAGAGGTTTAAATATAGAATCCTGTTAAATTAATTAAACAAGGCCATTAGATGGAGGTGACAATGCCCTTTCAGTATCCTATCATTTTGCCTTTTCATACTGTTCATGGGGTTCTCAAGGCAAGAATACTGAAGTGGTTTGCCATTCCCTTCTCCAGTGGACCACATTCTGTCAGACCTCTCCATCATGACCCACCGGCCTTGGGTTGCCCTACAGGCATGGCTTAGTTTCATTGAGTTAGACAAGGCTGTGGTCCTAGTGTGATTAGATAGACTGGATTTCTGTATGGTTTCAGTATGTCTGCCCTCTGATGCCCTCTTGCAATACCTACCATTTTACTTGGGTTTCTCTTACCTTGGGCATGGGGTATCTCTTCATGGCTGCTCCAGCAAAGCACAGCCACTGCTCCTTACCTTGGATGAGGGGTATCTCCTCCCGCCACCCTTCCTGACCTTCAGCGTCGGATGGCTCCTCTAGGCCCTCCTGCGCCCCGGCAGCCACCACTCCCTGGACGTGGGGTTGCTCCTCCCGGTCACCACGCTGGCCTCAGGCGTGGGGTTGCTCTTTCTGGCCGACATCCCTGGCCTCGGGCGCCACCCCTGGCCTCGGACACGGGGCAGCTCCTCTCCGCCACCATCCCTGGCCTCGGGCGTGGGTTATCTCCTCCCAGCCATCGCCCCTGCCCTCGGACACGAGGTAGCTCCTCTCAGCCACCGCCCCTGACCTCACCCCTCTCGGCCGCCACCCCTGACCTCCGACGTGGGGTAGCTCTCGGCCGCACTTAGTGCGCCGGCTGCTGCCGCCTGCACATCTTGGAATGTGAAGTCAAGTGGGCCTTAGAAAGCATCACTACGAGCAAAGCTAGTGGAGGTGATGGAATACCAGTAAAGCTATGTCAAATCCTGAAAGATGATGCTGTGAAAGTGCTGCACTCAATATGCCAGCAAATTTGCAAAACTCAGCAGTGGCCACAGGACTGGAAAAGGTCAGTTTTCATTCCAATTCCAAAGAAAGGCAATGCCAAAGAATGCTCAAACTACCGCACAATTGCACTCATCTCACACGCTAGTAAAGTAATGCTCAAAATTCTCCAAGCTAGGCTTCAGCAATACGTGAACCATGAATTTCCTGATGTTCAAGCTGGTTTTAGAAAAGGCAGAGGAACCAGAGATCAAATTGCCAACATCCGCTGGATCATGGAAAAAGCAAGAGAGTTCCAGAAAAACATCTATTTCTGCTTTATTGACTATGCCAAAGCCTTTGACTGTGTGGATCACAATAAACTGTGGAAAATTCTGAAAGAGATGGGAATACCAGACCACCTAACATGCCTCCTGAGAAACCTGTATGCAGGCCAGGAAGCAACAGTTAGAACTGGACATGGAACAACAGACTGGTTCCAAATAGGAAAAGGAGTATGTCAAGGCTGTATATTGTCACCCTGCTTATTTAACTTATATGCAGAGTACATCATGAGAAACGCTGGACTGAAAGAAACACAAGCTGGAATCAAGATTGCTGGGAGATATATCAATAACCTCAGATATGCAGATGATACCACCCTTATGGCAGAAAGTGAAGAGGAACTAAAAAGCCTCTTGATGAAAGTGAAAGAGGAGAGTGAAAAAGTTGGCTTAAAGCTCAACATTCAGAAAATGAAGATCATGGCATCTGGTCCCATCACTTCATGGCAAATAGATGGAGAAACAATGGAAACAGTGACAGACTTTATTTTTTTGGGCTCCAAAATCACTGCAGATGGTGATTGCAGCCATGAAATTAAAAGACGCTTACTCCTTGGAAGAGAAGTTATGACCAACCTAGATAGCATATTGAAAAGCAGAGACATTACTTTGCCAACTGAGGTTCGTCTAGTCAACTGTCTAGTCAAACTGTCTGCTATGGTTTTTCCAGTAGTCATGTATGGATGTGAGAGTTGGACTGTGAAGAAAGCTGAGCGCCAAAGAATTGATGCTTTTGAACTGTGGTGTTGGAGAAGACTCTTGAGAGTCCCTTGGACTGCAAGGAGATCCAACCAGTCCATTCTGAAGGAGATCAACTCTGGGATTTCTTTGGAAGGAATGATGCTAAAGCTGAAACTCCAGTACTTTGGCCACCTCATGCGAAGAGTTGACTCATTGGAAAAGACTTTGATGCTGGGAGGGATTGGGGGCAGGAGAAGAAGGGGTCGACCGAGGATGAGATGGCTGGATGGCATCATTGACTCGATGGACATGAGTCTGAGTGAACTCCAGGAGTTGGTGACGGACAGGGAGGCCTGGCGTGCTGCGATTCATGGGGTCACAAAGAGTCGGACACGACTGAGCGACGGAACTGAACTGAACTGACTGACAATGCCCTAGAGGCCCACCTAAGTAAACTGAAATCTAAGTTTATAAATGCCTCAAGGTTACAAGATCAAAATGCTAAGAATGACCAATCAGAAACAGCCAACTAGGCTTGAAGTTACAGCCAATCAATAATTTCCTTAGGGCACCTTATTGCTTTTGTTTTCTGTCTTTCCCCAGGCAGTCAGTGGAACGTCCCTAACCACTTCTGACATGGCCCTGCCCGATTCAAACTGATTTTGCTCAGAGAAATTCTATGAACTTTTAATATGCCTCAGTTTACCTTTTAACAGCTCTGGTATCAGCACAGGGAACCAAAGAAGCCCCGAGAGCCCCCGGGAGCAGTGAGCAAACAGGTACCTGTGAAGTCGCTGGACGGGCGGCCCGCTCGCCGCCTCCTGAGGAGACGGGCGAGTCCCTCTCAGAGCCTGGACCTTCACGCCTTGAGCGTTTCTTTTCTCACACTGGGTCCAGAAACTGCTCAGAATCAGACTGGATCCGACTTAGAAACCGAACTGAGTCCAGGCACAAACTGTGTCCACCTTAAAAACTGGGCCAGGACAGACCAGGTTCGACTTAGAAACCAAACGAGGTCCGATGGCGAACTGGGTCTGGCAAAGAACTGGGTCCGAATTAGAAACTGGACCGGGTCCAGGGACAAACTGGTTCTGACTTAGAAACCGAAATGGGTCTGGGGACGGACTGAGTCCAACTTATTAAAAGAAACCGGAAGCCTGGTCCAGGACGGACTGTTTGTTTGTTTAATTGTGGTAAAAGTCACATAATATAAAACATACTATTTTAACCATATTTAACTGTAAAGTTTAGTGGCACTACATACATTCACATTGTTGTGCAACTCACCATCAGGAGGGACTGGGTTTGACCTAGAAACCTGACCGGGTCTAGTATGAGGCCTCAGGTTAATAAAATGTTGTCTTGAAATCAACTTTACTGGACTTCACTGCTGGCCCAGGGGTGGTTAAGATTCCCAGCTTCCAATGCAGTGGGGTGGAGGGCAGGGTTTGACCCCTGGTGGGGAAATGAAGATCCTGCAAGCCTTGTGGCACAGCCAAATAATTTAAAATAAATAAATACAAATTTTTAAAAATGAAGTTAATTTTACCAAAGATAACCTTGACTTACAGTGGCCGCAGTGGAGAACTTTTAACCACCTGAGATGATCTTATCCAGTTACAAGGTGCCCTAGAGAAAATGGTCTCAGCCAGGCACTCACTATGAAGAGTCAAGAGAGAGTTACTTTTCCTCCTCTACGGTTTCTAGTGACCAGGATGAGACCCACTGGGACGCCCCACTTGCTCTGAATCCTGCAGACGGCATTATGGGGAAACTGGCAGAAGCCTGGCAAAGGGTAACAATTCTTAGCAAATTGTTGTCAGCTCTCCTGGATCTGTGGAGCGTGGGCGAGAGAAGAAGGGGAAATTTCACCTTGTCCTTTCCTTTCCAAATTCACAAAGGCAGGAAAACACATTGGCTATCGATCCTTTCCTTCCCAGGAATAGCTACTGCCTTCTTGTTTGTCTCATTTTGTGCCCTGAGAACTCAGCTTGGCCAACTATCAGGTTGGGGACCTTAAACATATAGCCAGACAGAAATACTGTCTGCCAGCTGTCAGAGGAAGTAAGTCTTTCTTTCTTTTGGTTATTTTGGGGAGTGGCTCTGTATCTCCAGAGGGTAGTCTTATTTACATCCTCTCTGAGAACATCCCTTGTACCCATGGGGTTGCTCAACGTGCTGAGAATATTTACTCTTCGATCAGTTGAAACCTCCTGACAATATACTCAAGAAGTTTCTGTGGGGTTTTTTTGTTGTTGTTGTTCATTTTTTCTAAGTAGCTCTATGGTCAGAAGTTTGCCAAATTGGAAGCTGATATTCAGAGCCTGGTAAGAACGTTTTTTAGGCCTTTTGCCCAAGCACTATGCACCAAAAGGGAAAGAAGGGAAAGAAAAACATTTTGAAGCCATGGTGGAAGGGTTTATTAAAACATCTCAAAGACATACAGCTAGAAATCAATGATGTAATCTCTGTTACATAATTTGTCAGCAAGAAAGGTAATTGAAGATGATGGCTGGCAGTTCAATGTCTCATGAAATTTTCACAACTAATCTAAACAGTGCTGCACTCAATATGCCAGCAAATTTGGAAAACTCAGCAGTGACCACAGGACTAGAAAAGGTCAATTTTCATTCCAATCCCAAAGAAAGGCAATGCCAAAGAATGTTCAAACTACCGCACAATTGCACTCATCTCACATGCTAGCAAAGTAATGCTCAAAATTCTCCAAGACAGGCTTCAACAGTACATGAACCAAGAACTTTCAGATGTTCAAGCTGGATTTAGAAAAGGCAGAGGAACCAGAGATCAAATTGCCAACATCCGTTGCATCATCAAAAAAGCAAAAGAGTTACAGAAAAAACATCTACTTCTGCTTTATTGACTATGCCAAAGCCTTTGACTGTGTGGACCACAATAAACTGTGGAAAATTCTGAAAGAGATGGGAATACCAGACCACTTAACCTGCCTCCTGAGAAACCTGTATGCAGGTCAGGAAGCAACAGTTAGAACTGGACATGGAACAACAGACTGGTTCCAAATAGGAAAAGGAGTATGTCAAGGCTGTATATTGTCACCCTGCTTATTTAACTTATATGCAGAGTACATCATGAGAAACGCTGGGCTGGAGGAAGCACAAGCTGGAATCAAGATTGCCGGGAGAAATATCAATAACCTCAGATATGCATATGACACCACCCTTATTGCAGAAATTGAAGAGGAACTAAAAAGCCTCTTGATGAAAGTGAAAGAGGAGAGTGAAAAAGCTAGCTTAAAACTCAACATTCAGAAAACTAAGATCATGGTATCTGGTCCCATCACTTCATGGCAAATAGACGGGGAAACAGTGGAAACAGTGTCAGACTTTATTTTGGGGGGCTCCAAAATCACTGCAGATGGTGATTGCAGCCATGAAATTAAAAGACGCTTACTCCTTGGAAGGAAAGTTATGACCAACCTAGAGAGCATATTGAAAAGCAGAGACATTACTTTGCCAACAAAAGTACGTCTAGTCAAAGCTATGGTTTTTCCAGTAGTCATGTATGGATGTGAGAGTTGGACTATAAAGAAAGCTGAGCACCAAAGAATTGATGTTTTTGAACTGTGGTGTTGGAGAAGACTGTTGAGAGTCCCCTGGACTGCAAGGAGATCCAGCCAGTCCATTCTAAAGGAAATCAGTCCTGAATATTCATTGGAAGGACTGATGATGAAACTCCAATAACTCAGCTAACTAATGTGAAGAACTGACTCATTTGAAAAGATCCTGATGCTGGGAAAGATTGAAAGTGGGAGGAGAAGGGGACAACAGAGGATGAGATGGTTGGATGGCATCACCAACTCAATGGACATGAGTTTGCCCCAACTCCGAGAGTTGGTGATGGACAGGGAGGCCTAGCGTGCTGCAGTCCATGGGGTTGCAAAGAGTTGGACATGACTGAGTGACTGAACTAAACTGAATCTAAACAGAATTAAGAACAACTAAATTAAAGAAACAGAAGTAACGTAAATGTTTATAAATGTACTTTTCAACCATAATCATGCTTTATGGTATGTCTGCTTAAAAATAGCTTTCACAGCCACTATGGAAAACAGCATAGGGATTCCATAAAAAAGTAAAAACAGAGTCACCATATAACCAGCAATTTCACTCCTGGGCATGTAGCTGAAGAAAGCTCTAATGAGAAAAGATACATGCACCCCAATGTTCATAGCAGCACTATTTACAATAGCCAAGACATGAAGGCAACCTGTATGTCCACTGACAGATGAATGCATAAAGAAAATGTGGTACATTTATACGGCGAAATATCACTCAGTCATAAAAAATGAAATAATGCCAATTGAAGCAACAAGGATGGACCTAGAGAGGATCATATTTAATGAAGTAAGTCAGATAGATAGACAAACATCATATGATATCACTTATATGTGGAATCTAAAACATGATACAAATGAAAAGTGAAAGTGAAAGTGGCTCAGTTGTGTCCAACTCTTTATGACCCCAAGGACTATACAGTTCATGGAATTCTCCAGGCCAGAATACTGGATTGGGTAGCCTTTCCCTTCTTCAGTGGATCTTTCCAACTCAGGGATAGAACCCAAGTCTCCCACATTGCAGGTGGCTTCTTTACCACCTGAGCCACAAGGGAAGGAAGCCCAAGGATACTGGAGTGGGTAGCCTATCCCTCCAGATCCACTAGAAGGTCCAGTGGATCTTCCCAACCCAGGAATCAAGCTGGGGTCTCCTGTATTGCAGGCAGATTCTTTACCAACTGAGCTATGAGGGAAGCCTTGATACAAATGAACTTATTTACAAAACAGAAACAGACTCACATAGGTAGAAGACAAACTTATGGTTCACTTCAGTTCAGTTCAGTTCAGTTCAGTCGCTCAGTCATGTCTGATTCTGCGATCCCATGAATCACAGCACACCAGGCCTCCCTGTCCATCACCAACTCCTGGAGTTCACCCAAACTCATATCCATCGAGTCGGTGATGCCATCCAGCCATCTCATCCTCTGTCGTCCCCTTCTCCTCCTGTCCCCAATCCCTCCCAGCATGAGTCTTTTCCAATGAGTTAATTCTTTGCGTGAGGTGGCCAAAGTATTGGAGTTTCAGCTTTAGCATCATTCCTTCCAAAGAAATCCCAGGGTTGATCTCCTTCAGAATGGACTGGTTGGATCTCCTTGCAGTCCAAGGGACCCTCAAGAGTCTTTTCCAACACCACAGTTCAAGAGCATCAATTCTTCGGCGCTCAGCTTTCTTCACAGTCCAACTCTCGCATCCATACACGACCACTGGAAAAACCATAGCCTTGACTAGACGGACCTTTGTTAGCAAACTAATGTCTCTGCTTTTCAATATGCTTGGTTACCAAAGGGTAAAGGGAGGGGAGGGTTTACTTTGCACCAGAAACTAACACAACATTGTAAACCAACTATACATCAATAAAAACAGTTTCAAAAATACTTTCGGTAACTTAAAACCCTAAATTTTCCTGAGATAAGTTAAATGATGGCTACTAATTGAACATCTAGATCATTTTCAAATACGATAAAATGCTGAAACATTAATTAATGAATGTAAGTTTATTCACTTTTGGTTTTCTTTTGCAGAAAAGAAAGATATTTGGTTCTACTAGTAACTTTGTTTTGTGTCCAAAATTGCTAAGAAGAATATACTTCTAGAAACTGTGAAAGGTATTTATAAATTTGCCAATCCACAGAATGCTAGTATAAGACATTCCACACTGCTTACTTCAGTTTTCACTAGGGATAAAGGATTCTAAGGGTCAAGAATTTTAATAAATATATGTAATTAAAACCACTTAGAAATAATAAAGGTGAGAAGAAACAACTGTACCTGTAAGCTGAACTTGATCCTGAATTCTTTTAGTTTCCTCAAATATCTGCTACAACTCTCCAAACTAATGTTTCCAGTTTTCTCCCACTCTTCTGACTTGGAATCACTGAGAACAATGACTACCCTTGAACCTCCTTGGAAGGGACAATACCGAGTCCTTCTCACTACCCAGATGGCAGTCAAACTTCAGGGAACTGAACCTGGGTACATATCTCCCACTTTAAAAGGGTTTTTCCAGACCCTTAGCATGCACACCAGCTGGAGATGTAAAATTCCCCAGAAGCAGATGGCATCTTGAGGGAGACAGCTCTCCCGAAATCATGGATCAAGATCTTCATCCCCAATATGAAATCTTTATTCCTTTGCCTTCCTGCTACTTTCATTTTCCCTCTGTTAATGCTGGGAAGACAATGCCCCTTAATTCTGAGTGCTATTGATACATCTGGGGCTAAGGCCACAGCGACACAACAAAGTCACAAGACTATCTCGCTAAGGTGGTTTAGATACTATAATTGCTATAGATTACTTGTTGGCTGAACAAGGAGTCTGTGGCATAGCAAATATCTCCTGCTGTACCTGGATTAACACCTCTGGTATTGGAGCAAATACAATAAATTAATCAAGCCACCTGGCTAAAACTGGCTGATACTCCTTTGGGTACATTCGTTAATGTATTTGATACCAATCAATCTGATTCATGGAGGCCCTGGTTAAAAAGTATACATCAGGCTCTTGGTATTATCCTCCTATAGTCAGCATTGTAGAGCCCCTGATGTGCTATGTTCTCTCCAAGTTCTCAAATGTGTGTTCACAGCCATCAGCAGTACATCAGATGGTCTACTGCACTTAGAGAGACAAAAACAAGATGATCATAAAAAATAATTCTCCCACAGATCAGACATCATAACTGATGAGTTTCACAGTAAGACAAGAGCAACTTAAGTCTGTTGGTGCCTGAAAGTGGCTCCAATACCAAACTTTAAGTCAATGTCTCCTGCATGAGAGGATGACCAAAAGGGGGGAATAGTTTCATTAAAAAGAAAACATTATTAGAACTGAGGTGGCTCGAATGCCTTGGTAGCCTAGTTAAGCAAACAAAATCTAAGCTTGTAAGTTCTTCAAGGTTATGAAATCAAAATGCTATGGACTACCAATCACAAACAGCCAGCTGGGCTTTAACTAATAGCCAATCAATACTTTCTTTACTTTGCTTTCCCCATTTTCTCTATAAAAGTCTCCCCGAGAGTTCCTGTTAGTGGAGTACTCCTAATCACTTCCAGTTTGGGGCTTCCCTCTTCCAACTGACTTTTGCTCAAAAAAGCTCAGAATGTTTAATATGTCTCAATTTATCATTCAACAATCTTAATTATACCTCTTCATCTATCTATCTCCTTTTTCTTGATTTCTTTTTTCAGATATCACTTATCTCAGCTATTGGGCTTCCCTTGTGCCTCAGCTGGTAAAGAAGCTGCCTGCAATGTGGGAGACCTGGGTTCGATCCCTGGGTTGGGAAGATCCCCTGGAGAAGGGAAAGGCTACCCACTCCAGTATTCTTAGGCTTCCCTTGTGGCTCAGCTGGTAAAGAATCCGCCTGCAATGCAGGAGACCTGGGTTTGATCCCTGGGTCAGGAAGATC
This sequence comes from Oryx dammah, assembly GCF_014754425.2. Taxonomy (NCBI): domain Eukaryota; kingdom Metazoa; phylum Chordata; class Mammalia; order Artiodactyla; family Bovidae; genus Oryx; species Oryx dammah. The sequence goes on from NW_024070207.1 coordinate 122,217,278, forward strand.
CCCTGGAGAAGGGAAAGGCTACCCACTCCAGTATTCTGGCCTGGAGAATTCCACGGACTGTATAGTCCATGGGGTCACAAAGAGTCAGGCACGACTGAATGACTTTCACTTTCACTCTCTCAGATATCATAGTCAACCTCCTATTTGAACTTGTGACTCTTGTTTCCTTTATACCAAACACAGCTAACCTTTGAATAATGTGGGGGTTAGGGGACTACACAGTTGAAAATCCAAGTATGACTTTATAGTTGGCCCTCTGTGTCCACATTTCTTTATCTACAGAATCAAACAACTGCACATCGTGTAGCACTGTAGCACATATTTATTGAAAAGAAATCTGGTATAAGTGCATCCACACAGTTCAAACTTGTGTTGTCCAAGAGTCAATTTATATCCATAATTAATACAAGGAAATAAAATCATTAAATGCTTTTAAGTTGCTTAAGAGTCCCATAGCAGAGATTGAACTGTGACTGGAGTCCCTCAGACAGCAAGGAGATCAAATAAGTCAATCTTAAAAGAAATCAACCCTGAATACTCATTGGAAGGACTGATGCTGAAGCTCCAATATTTTGCTCACCTGACACAAACAGCCAACTCATTTGAAAAGACCCTAATGCTGGGAAAAATTGGGGGCAGAAGGAGCAGAGGGCATCACAGGATGAGATGGCTGGATGGCATCACTGATGCAGTGGGGATGAACTTGGGCAAACTCCAGGAGATGATGGGGGACAGGGAGGCCTAGCGTGCTGCATTTCATGGGGTCATGAAGAGTGGGACACAACTGGGCAAGTGAACAACAGAATGTTGTAAAGTTTTCAATAAAAAACAACCAGCAGTAAAAGATAATCAATCTTCATATCTGAGAATAACCAGGAATTTGAGCTTTATGGAAGCCCCTAAAACTCATCTCACCTTACCTGCAGCAATGAAGCAACCATCTATTCCTAAGTTGGTGCAGGAAGAATCCAACTGACTTATGAAATTGTTATCTCTTTCATGAGTTCATCTGTAATCAGGTTTCAAGAACCTCGTAAGATGCTTCCAAGGCAGAAACATTTCTCCAAGAAATTTGTCTCTTTTAAATATCATTAAAGCGTGATTGGCAAGGAGCCCTTAAGGATCAGATATCCAGAGGGAGAAGAACATATTACTAATAGCTAGTCAGGTGCCAACTGGCTTGATATCCTGGGAAAACCAAGGATATCTAAGCAAAGGGAACTTTGATGATAATCAGGAGACATTCTCTGGCCTCAATAAGCTGCTTGATAGGAGATGAATCAGGATTGCAAATGCCACCTAGGTCATGGTATGACTTCAATCACACAGTCTAGATACATCCTGGAAGAAGCTGAACTTCAGGCCAAGATTTCATAGAAAATTCTCCAGCAAGAAGTTCTCCTTAGACCCAATCTCCAAAACATGATTAACACAAGAGATAGTAACCATGTGTAGAAGGTTTGCTTAAAATTGACAACCAAGAACCACAGCAATAGAGTCCCTTGGACTGCAAGGAGATCCAACCAGTCCATCCTAAAGGAGATCAGTCCTGGGTGTTCATTGAAGGGACTGATGTTGAAGTTGAAACTCCAATACTTTGGCCACCTGATGCGAAGAGCTGACTCATTTGAAAAGAGCCTGATGCTGGGAATGATTGAGGGCAGGAAGAGACGGGGACGACAGAGGATAAGATGGTTGGATGGCATCACCGACTCGATGGACATGGGTTTGGGTGGACTCCAATATTGGTGTCCAGTTGGTGATGGACAGGGAGGCCTGGCGTGCTGTGGCTCACAGGGTCTCAAAGAGTCGGACACGACTGAGCAACTGAACTGAACTGAACTTCTAAAAGATAAAACAATAAACTGAGAAACTCTTCTTTCCAAAATACATGCCCATTGTTGTAGATTGCCAGTGTTCTGGCAAATGTGTTCTTACTTTCATATTGTCCTAAGAAATGTCTCTGTTGCATTTAATTGATAATTTGACTCATCTAAGTCAACAATAATACTCAGTAATTTGCAAGGCAAAAGTTGTTGCTGTTTAGTCGCTAAGTTGTGTCCGACTCTTATGCCACCCCTTGGATTGCAGCACACCAGTCTTCTCTGTCCTTCACCATCTCTCAGAGTTGGCTCAAATTCATGTCCACTGAGTTGATGATGCCATCATCATCTCATTCTCTGTCGTCTCCTTCTCCTTGAAGTGTCCACTCCATCTCAAGATTCTGTCTCAAAGGATCATCCCAAGTTCAAAAAAGCAGAAGTGAATATATTTTGTAAAATTTGTTCATGTGAAAGCCTGAAATTCCTTTTTAACACTGCAGGAAAAACCTCAAAACACTGCATAATGCTGTACTTTCTTGCTTTATGCTTCCTCTTTTTAGCTATTATCAACTTCATATTGCAGACAATAAAAATTGATGGCCTGGATAATTTTGTCCTTCTCTGCGAGTGTATTTCTTCCCATGTGCCATAAATGAATACTATTTTAATTAAATAAATGTCAAATAGTTCAGTTCAAGCGTAGGAATGGTCTTAATAAGTCTCTATTATGTACACAAGTATTGAAGAACATGGTGAAGGAACAAATAATATTTTCACATCTTCAACTTTATTAGAACCAGGGTAAGAAAAAATAAATTATTTTGACAGCTACATTTTTAAGGATTTCTGCAAGTATATTTGTTTTCTTAATAATCTATATTATAAATATGCAGCATTTTGTTAAAGTTATCTTAGGATAGGAAGAAGGCTCATTTACACAGGGGTGTTATAAACTGATTCAAAGTACATTTCACAGAATATTTCTTTTCAGAATCAACTTATTTTTTTCTACAAGAGTCTTCATAGTAAGTACTCTTTTAATGTACACATGGAACATTCTACAGGAGAAACTACAGACAGGGCCAGCATACCATTCCCCTAAATTTGAAAAGGCTGAGATCATACAAAATGTGTTCTCACCACAGGCTCTGAAAAAGTACTGAAGTGTAAGCCACTTTACTGATGAAGTCTGCTGCCTCCTCCTCCTGACACATAAGTAATTCCCAAACAGAAAGTGTGATTGTAGGGTCCAGATGGCACAAAATGGATGAATGGGAATATCCCAGGCCCCAACTCACCCATCATCCATTTTTTCTGCCCAATGGGCTGGACTCTTATTTTCAGCTAACACCCAGTAAAGAAACAGGTTTGCCACCAAAACTAGGACTGACTCCTTAGGCATACCAGACAAAGATGTTTCACTAACCTCCTTGTGATAAAGAATTAGAAGTTGGTAACAAAATCTCACTGTATATCTGTTAGAGGGGGTTTCTGGTATATATTTATACCTAAGTCGCTGTGGGTACACTGCATATAATTCGCATTCCATGTGGTCAGTTTCAGTTCAGTTCAGCCACTCAGTCGTGTCTGACTCTTTGTGACCCCATGGACTGCAGCACAGGCTTCCCCATCTATCACTAATTCCTGGAGCTTACTCAAACTCATGTCCATCATTTCAGTGATGTCATTCAAGTGTCTCATCCTCTGTCACCCCCTCCTCCGTCCACCTTCAATCTTGCCCAGCATCGGGGTCGTTTCCAATGAGTCAGTTCTTCACATCAGGTGGCCAAAGTATTGGAGTTTCAGCTTAAGCATCAGTCCTTCCAATGAATATTCATGACTTATTTCTTTTAGGATGGACTGGTTGGATCTCCTTGCAGTCCAAGGGACTCTCAAAAGTCTCCTCCAACACTACAGTTCAAAAGTATCAATTCTTCGGCACTGTGCTTTCTTTATAGTCCAACTCTCACATCCATACATGACCACTGGAAAAACCATACCTTTGGCTAGATGGACCTTTGTCAGAAATCAATGTCTCTGCTTTTTAATATGCTATCTAGGTTGATCATAGCTTTTCTTCCAAGGAGCAAGCATCTTTTAATTTCATGACTGCAGTCACCATCTATAGTGATTTTAGAGCCCAAGAAAATAAAGTCTGTCACTGTTTCCATTGTTTCCCCATCTATTTGCCATGAAGTGATGGGACCAGATGCCATGATCTTAGCTTTCTGAATGTTGAGTTTTAGGCTAACTTCTTCACTCTTCTTTAACCTTCATCAAGAGGCTTTTTAGTTGTTCACTTTCTGCCCTAAGGATGGTGTCATCTGCTTATCTGAAGTTACTGATATTTCTCCCAGCAATCTTGATTCCAGCTTGTGCTTCATCCAGCCCAGGATTTTGTATGATGTACTCTGCATATAAGTTAAATAAGCAGGGTGACAAAATACAGCCTTGATGTACTCCTTTCCTTATTTGGAACCAGTCTATTGTTCCATGTCCAGTTCTAACTGTTGCTTACTGACCTACATACAGGTTTCTCATGAGGCAGGTCAGGTGGTCTGTTATTCCCATCTCTTTCAGAATTTTCCACAGTTTCTTGTGATCCACACAGTCTAAGGCTTTGGCATAGTCAACAAAGCAGAAGTAGGTGTTTTTCTGTAACTCTTTTGCTTTTTTGATGATGCAACGGATGTTGGCAATTTGATCTCTGGTTCCTCTGCCTTTTCTAAATCCAGCTTGAACATCTGGAAGTTCTCGGGTCATGTTCTGTTGAAGCCTGGCTTGGAGAATTTTGACCATTACTTTGTTAGCGTGTGAGATGAGTGCAATTGTGCGGTAGTTTGAACATTCTTTGGCATTGCCTTTCTTTGGGATTGGAATGAAAACTGACCTTTTCCAGTCCTGTGGCCACTGCTGAGTTTTCCAAATTTGCTGGTATATTGAGTGCAGCACTTTCACAGCATCATTGTTTAGGATTTGAATTAGGTCAACTGGAATTCTATCACCTCCACTAGCTTTGTTCACAGTGATCACTGCTTCCTAAGGTCCACTTGATTTCACATTCCAGGATGTCTGGCTCTAAGTGAATGATCACACCATCATGGTTATCTGGGTCATGAAGATATTTTTTCTATAGTTCTTCTATAAATTCTTGCCACCTCTTCTTAATATCTTCTGCTTCTGTTAGGTCCATACCATTTCTGTCCTTTATTGTGCCCCTCTTTGCATGAAATGTTCCCTTGGTATCTCTAATTTTCTTGAAGAGATCTCTAGTCTTTCCCATTCTATTGTTTCCCTCTATTTCTTTGCACTGATCACTGAGGAAGGCTTTCTTGTCTCTCCTTGCTATTCTTTAGAACTCTGCATTCAAATGGGTATATCTTTCCTTGTCTACAAGATGGCTATATCTATAAGATAGCAGAGTACAAGGGCATGCACTCATCTTCTCCTGCAAGAACTCCTAAATTACAACTCACTACTAAACAACCATCGACAGGAGAATGTTGGATCCCAGCAAAAAAAGATACCCCACATCCAAGGGCAAAGGAGAAGCTCCAGCAAGATTGTAGGAGGAGCAAAAGAGCTATTAGAATCAAACCTCATACCCACCAGAGATGCCTGGAGGGCTCAAATAAACCTTGTGCACACCACAACCCAGAGACCCGATAGAGACTGAGCCAGAACTGTGTTCAGTGTCTACTGTGGAGGTACAGGTCAGCAGTGGCCTGCTTCAGGGGCAGGGGCTCTGGGTTCAGCAGGCCTGGGTATGGTATATGCTCTCTTGTAGGAGGTCACCATTAACCCCAACATAGAGCCGCTAGAACTTCCACAGGACTGGGAAACAGACTCTTGGAAGGCACAAACAAAACCTTGTGGGCACCAGGACCCGGGAGAAAGGAGCAGTGATGCCACAAGAGACTGACCCAGACTTGCGTGTGAGTGTCCAGGTGTCTCCGGCAGAGGCATGGGTAGTGGTGGCCTGCTGCAGGGTCGGGGGCACTAAGTGCAGCAGTGTGTACACAGGACCTTTTGAAGGAGGTCACCATTATCTTCATTACTTCCACACAGTTTGGCCCCAGGTCAAACAACAGGGAGGGAACACAGCCCCACCCAGCAACAGAAAATTGGATTAAAGATTTATTGAGCATGGCCCCACCCATCAGAACAAGACCATTTCCCCCTCAGTCTCTCACATCAGGAAGCTTCCATAAGCCTCTTATCCTTCTCCATCAGAGGGCAGACAGAATGAAAACCACAATCACAGAAAACTAACCAAACAGATCATATGGCCTACAGCCTTATCTAACTCAATGAAACTATGAGCCATGCCATGTAGGGCCACTCAAGACGGACGGGTCATGGTGGAGAGTTCTGACAAAATGTGGTCCACTGGAGAAGGGAATGGCAAACCACTTCAGTATTCTTGCCTCGAGAACCCCATGAACAGTATGAAAAGGCAAAAAGATAGGACACTGAAAGATGAACTCCCCAGGTCGGTAGGTGCCCAATATGCTACTGGAGATCAATAGAGAAATAACTCCAGAAAGAATGAAGAGATGGAGCCAAAGCAAATACAACACCCAGCTGTGGACCTGACTGGTGATGGAAGTAAAGTCTGATACTATAAAGAGCAGTGTTGCATAGGAACCTGGAATGTCAGGTCCATGAGTCAAGGCAAAATGGAAGTGGTCAAATAGGAGATGGTAAGAGTGAACATCGACATTTTAGGAATCAGCGAACTAAAATGGACTGGGATGGGTGAATTTAACTCAGATGACCATTATATCTACTACTGTCAGCAGGAATCCCTCAGAAGAAATGGAGTAGCCATCATGGTCAACAAAAGAGTCCAAAATGCAGTACTTGGATGCAATCTCAAAAATGACAGAATGATCTCTGTTCGCTTCCAAGGCAAACCATTCAATTTCACAGTAATTCAAGTCTATGCCCCAATCAGTAACGCTGAAGAAGCTGAAGTTGAATGGTTTTATGAAGACCTACAAGACCTTTTAGAACTAACACCCAAAAAAGATGTCCTTTTCATTATAGGGGACTGGAATGCAAAAGTAGGAAGTCAAGAAACACCTGGAGTAACAGGCAGATTTTGCCTTGGAATATGGAATGAAGTAGGGCAAAGACTAATAGAGTTTTGCCAAGAAAATGCACTGGTCATAGCAAACACACTCTTCCAACAACACAAGAGAAGACTCTACACATGGACATCACCAGATGGTCAACACCGAAATCAGACTGATTATATTCCATGCAGCCAAAGATGGAGAAGCTCTATACAGTCAACAAAAACAAGACCAGGAGCTGACTGTGGCTCAGATCATGAACTCCTTATTACCAAATTCAGACTCAAATTGAAGAAAGTAGGGAAAACCGCTAGACCATTCAGGTATGACCTAAACCAAATTCCTTATGATTATACAGTGGAAGTGAGAAATAGATTTAAGGGCCTAGATCTGATATATAGAGTGCCTGATGAACTATGGAATGAGGTTCGTGACATTGTACAGGAGACAGGGATCAAGACCATCCCCATGGAAAACAAATGCAAAACAGCAAAATGGCTGTCTGAGGAGGCCTTACAAATAACTGTGAAAAGAAGAGAAGCGAAAAGCCAAGGAGAAAAGGAAAGATATAAGCATCTGAATGCAGAGTTCCAAAGAATAGCAAAAAGAGATAAGAAAGCCTTCTTCAGTGATCAATACAAAGAATAGAGGAAAACAACTGTTTGGGGCCAGAGTGAGGAACTCCGCCCATGGCAAAGGTCATGAGGAAGGAGGCTTGGCATACGCAAAGGCGTGATCAAGCCTCAGGAAACCCCCTGTTCCCGAGCATCTACCCCCAAACCAGAGTCTGTTTTATGCTCTCGCCTACACCTCTGACTTTACGGGGGGCTCTCCCCCATAACCGTTTCTCTTGGAGAAGGAGTAAACGTGCAGCTCCAAGGTAATAAAAATTCCTGGGCGTGACAAGAGTGTTTCAGCTTACAGACTCCTCTGAAGGTTATCTAGCCCGCCTGTATAGGTTCATCCAGCCACATGTGATTGTTTACAGCTTCCAAATCTGAGAGGCACGAGATGTTTTAGACTTACTAAAGGCAAATTCTTTTGGGGAGTTAGAAATTATTAGTATAGTGAGTTGGTTAGGAATTATATTGGTGAAGGGTTTTTCATTTGTCAGGCTGATGTTTGCTGCTAAATCTCCATATTCCCTGTCCTTATAATGAATATAACTAACAATATAGGAGAAATAAGTACTAACCTTTAAACATATAGGAGAAATAAGTATTAACCTTTAAGATTAATCCTGTTAACCTTGGGTTAAATAAATTCCTTTCTTGATTGTAACTCACTACACCCTCACCCTATAGGAATGCAACTTTATCTGGAGGGTGGTGCCTGGTTTAAGAAAAAACACCCTTGGAGGAAATAAGGTTTTTGGTTATCAGAAAGAAAGGATCATAGAATGTCAGCAGGTCTCACTCATGGCCAGAAGATGATGTAATATCCCTAAAACCCCCGCGTGACTCTGTATTCATCCCTATGTGTAACAAAAGGTATATAAGCAAACCCAAAAATAAAGAAATCGGATCAGTTTCTGGAAAGACTGATTCCACCATGTTGCTTCTTTCTTGCTCCCGTTTCTCTGGCTGAAATTCAGCCTATTTTCTCCACTAATTCTCCTACTACACTATCCGTTTCTAATCTCTCTCTATATCTGTAATTAAATATGTATTTTTCCAAAGACGCCGACGCCGTCCCCACCTTCGAATTCCCTGGATCCACTGGGGCTGGACCCCGGTAAACAACAGAATGGGAAAGACTAGAGATCTCTTCAAGAAAATTAGAGATACCAAGGGAACATTTCATGCAAAGATGGGCTTGACAATGGACAGAAATGGTATGGACCTAACAGAAGCAGAAGATATTAAGAAGAGGTGGCAAGAATACACAGAAGAACTGTACAAAAAAGATCTTCACGACCCGGATAATCACGATGGTGTGATCACTCATCTAGAGTCAGACATCCTGGAATGTGAAGTCAAGTGGGCCTTAGAAAGCATCACTACGAGCAAAGCTAGTGGAGGAGATGGAATTCCAGTTGAGCTATTTCAAATCCTGAAAGGTGATGCTGTGAAAGTGCTGCACTCAATATGCCAGCAAATTTGGAAAACTCAGCAGTGGCCACAGGACTGGAAAAGGTCAGTTTTCATTCCAATCCCAAAGAAAGGCAATGCCAAAGAATGCTCAAACTACCGCACAATTGCACTCATCTCACATGCTAGTAAAGTAATGCTCAAAATTCTCAAGCCAGGCTTCAGCAACTGTGAACTTCCAGATGTTCAAGATGGTTTTAGAAAAGGCAGAGGAACCAGAGATCAAATTGCCAACATCTGCTGGATCATGGAGAAAGCAAGAGAGTTCCAGAAAAACATCTATTTCTGCTTTATTGACTATGCCAAAGCCTTTGACTGTGTGGATCACAATAAACTGTGGAAAATTCATGAAGACATGGGAATACCAGACCACCTGACCTGCCTCTTGAGAAACCTGTATGCAGGTCAGGAAGCAACAGTTAGAACTGGACATGGAACAACAGACTGGTTCCAAATAGGAAAAGGAGTATGTCAAGGCTGTATATTATCACCCGGCTTATTTAACTTATATGCAGAGTACATCATGAGAAACGCTGGACTGGAAGAAACACAAGCTGGAATCAAGATTGCCGGGAGAAATATCAATAACCTCAGATATGCAGATGACACCACCCTTATGGCAGAAAGTGAAGAGGAACTAAAAAGCCTCTTGATGAAAGTGAAAGAGGAGAGTGAAAAAGTTGGCTTAAAGCTCAACATTCAGAAAACGAAGATCATGGCATCCAGTCCCATCACTTCATGGGAAATAGATGGGGAAACAGTGGAAACAGTGTCAGACTTTTTTTTGGGGGGGGGACTCCAATATCACTGCAGATGGTGATTGCAGCCATGAAATTAAAAGATGCTTCCTCCTTGGAAGGAAAGTTATGACAAACCTAGATAGCATATTAAAAAGCAGAGACATTACTTTGCCAACTAAGGTCCGTCTAGTCAAGGCTATGGTTTTTCCAGTAGTCATGTATGGATGTGAGAGTTGGACTGCAAAGAAGGCTCAGCGCCCGAAGAATTGATGCTTTTGAACTGTGGTGTTGGAGAAGACTCTTGAGATTCCTTTGGACTGCAAGGAGATCCAACCAGTCCATTCTGAAGGAGATCAACCCTGGGATTTCTTTGGAAGGAATGATGCTAAAGCTGAAGTTCCAGTACTTTGGCCACCTCATGCAAAGAGTTGACTAATTGGAAAAGACTTTGATGCTGGGAGGGATTGGGGGCAGGAGAAGAAGAGGACGACTGAGGATGAGTTGGCTGGATGGCATCACTGACTCGATGGACGTGAGTCTGAGTGAACTCCGGGAGTTGCTGATGGACAGGGAGGCCTGGTGTGCTGCGATTCATGGGGTCGCAAAGAGTCGGACACGACTGAGCGACTGAACTGAACTTAGAATGCAAAAGTAGAAAGTTAAGAGATACCTGGAATAATAGGCAAATTTGGCCTTGGAATACAAAACAAAGCAGGGCAAAGGCTAATAGAGTTTTTTTTTTTTTTTTTTGAGAGAATGCACTGGTCACAGCAAACATCTTCCAGCAACACAAGAGAAGACTCTACACATGGACATCACCAGATGGTCAATACTGAAATCAGATTGATTATATTCTTTGCAGCCAAAGATGGAGAAGCTCTATACAGTCAGCAAAAACAAGACTGGGAGCTGACTGTGGTTCAGATCATGAACTCCTTTTTGCCAAATTCAGACTTAAATTGAAGAAAGTAGGGAAAACCACTAGACCATTCAGGTGTGACCTAAATCAAATCCCTTACAATTATACAGTGGGAGTGACAAATAGATTCAAGGGATTAGATCTGATAGACAGAGTGCCTGAAGAACTATTGACAGAGGTTTATGACATTGTACAGGAGGCAATGATCAAAACCATCCCCAAGAAAAAGCAATACAAAAAGGCAAAATGGTTGTCTGAGGAGGCCTTTCAAATAGTTTGAGAAAAGAAGAGAAGAGAAAGGCAAAGGAGAAAAGGAAAGATTTACCCAAGTTGTCAGTTTACCCATTCTCAAAAATTTCTACTGCTATCATACCCAAGCTAAAGCAAAGTATTTCCCCAAAGCCTATGTTAGCAAAATCCATGTGTGTTAGTCGCTCAGTCGTGTCTGACTCTTTGAGATCCCATGGACTGTAGCCCACCAGGCTCCTCTGTCCATGGGATTCTGCAGGCAAGAATACTGGAGTGGGTAGAGATTCCCTTCTCCAGGGAATCCTCTTTACCCAGGGATTGAACCCAGGTTGCCTGCATTGCAGATATATTCTTTACTGCCTGAGCCACCAGGGAAGCCCAGCAAAATCTATAAGAAGAGTTTAAAAATTAACAATTCATTTCGTAGTTCTTTACATTGAGAATACATAGAATACTCTTGTAACTCAGTAATAAAAAGACAAACCATTTTTTAAAAGACTTAAATAGACACTTCACCAAAAATGATACACAGATAAATAATAAGCATATAAAAGGATGTATATCATTAGTCATTTGGAGAAAGGAGAACCCTTATATAGCGCTGATGGCAATGTAAAATGGTATAGCCACTTTGTAAAATAATTGGCAGTCTTTTTAAAAAGTGAAACTTCCCATATAAACCAGCACTTCTACTTGCTGGAGTCTACCCAAAAGAAATGAAAACATATATCTACACAAAGACTTCTGTGTGAATGGTCATAACAGCATTATTCATAATAGTCAAAAGGTGAAAACAACCTAAATGACCATCGACTGGTGACTCCATAAACTCAAGGCACTCTATCCATACAATGGAATGTTGCTCAGCAATAAAAAGAAACAAACTACTGATACATGCTACAACATGAATGAACATCAAAAAACAATTGTGTGAAATAAGAGAAACCAGACACAAGAAATTGTATATCATATGATTCCATGTATTAGAAATCTCAGAAGGGCACATCTACAGCTACAGAAAGCAGATCAGCATTTGCCTGGGCTTGATAAAGGTAGGGGTGAAGGTTGGGGCAAAGGGTTAGGAATTAACTAGAAATGGGCTCAAGACAAATTTTGAGGATAACAGGAAAATTTTAAAACAAGATTGAGATGATGGTTACACAATTCTATGAAACTTACAAAAAATTAAAAAGAAAACCACTGGGTCCATTTAATCCAAAATCTTTATTTTGCAAATGAGAAAACTGCTTTCTTTAGCCCATAAAAACATATGAATGTCTTCCAGCCCCTTTTGCTCTGTCTCATATTTGAACTCTGACATTGATTTCTAGTTTTTCATGCTAAGGATCCTATTTCTCATGGAATGAAGAATATGCCTTAGAAAATAGGGCAAGAAATTTGTGCTAGATTCATGATGAGTTACTTTGAACTGAACTAACTTGATTTAAATTTACTGGAATAAGCTTGGTGAGACTCAGCCATTTTCTTGAATCAGATTTAACACTGTGTTTCGTCACTTAGTTGTGTCTGACTCTTTTTGACCCTATGGACTGTATCCCGCCAGGCTCCTCTGTCCATGGGGATTCTCCAAGCAAAAATACTAGAGTGGGTTGCCATGCCCTCCTCCAGGGCATCGTCCCAACCCAGGGTTTAAACCCAGGTCTCCCGCATTGCAAGCAGATTCTTTACTATCTGAGCCACCAGGGAAGCCCAGATCTAACATAGTAGCTTTTTTATTCATTAATTACTCAGCGTGTACTACTGCAAATTCCCCAAACATACACAGAAATACTCATATCCAGGGGTAAACAAAAAATAGCCTCTAGGTTAAAAACAAAAGCCAAATCACAGACTCCTCTCTCTGTGAATTAATATTCTAGTTTTCTACTCAGTCCATGGGACTCTCCAGGCACGAGCACTGGAGTGGGTTGCCATGCCTTCCTCCAGGGGCTCTTCCCAACCCAAAGATCAAATCATCGTCTCTTATGTCTCTTGTATTGGCGGATGGGTTCTTTACCACTAGCACCACCTGGGAAGGCCCAGCAATATGGAGAGTCCATAGTGAGGGGACAGGCTGGGTGAGCTCTAAGTTTCCTTGCGGATCTAACATAAATCTTTCCCTTCTCCAGGGGATCTTCCCAACCCAGGGATCGAGCCCAGGTCTCCCACATTACAGGTGGATTCTTTATCAGCTGAGCCACCAGGGAAGCCCAAGAATACTGGTGTGGGTAGCCTATCCTTTCTCCAGCAGATCTTCCTGACCCAGGAACAGAACAGGGGTCTCCTGCATTGCAGATGGATTCTTTACCAACTGAGCTATCAGGGAAGCCCACATAAATCTCAACTCCGTATTACTCCTGACTACTACTTATCATTTCTACCCACTATTACCTATTTCTGTAGCAGCTGAGCATGAGTCTATTTTTGTCTCACTCTTCTACCACATCCTTAGGAAAGTAAGATTTTTGTCAGATCCAGCACAGAAGAAACAATCTCAGCTTAAAAAAAAAAAAAAAAAAACCTGAATCTCAGAACATTTCAAAATAATTTCCTCAAAATCCAATATCAACATAAATATTTTAGATTGCTAACTTAAAGAATTGACCAGTAGGTATTTTTTTAATAAAAAAGAAATATATTGAAATAGAACTCCTCTTCAGGTTAAAAATGAAGTGAAATATAAACTAAAATATTATTCATAGTAACATAATTTATAGTCAGAAATAGAATTCATAGTCTGAAACACAAGTTCAGTCCAGCATGGCAATGAGCAATCAGGATGCCCTAACTCTATCCACAAAAGTTTTGAGGAAAGTGATTTATTATTTTAAGAATTAAATTTGAGCATTGTTGGGCTCATACCTTTTTATTTGATATTTCCCAGTATTAGAGAATGAATGGGACAATGGGAAAATGGAAAAGACAGTCTCTCTGGGGAATACTACAGGAAAGTTGTTGAGATAATTTTCTTTAGATTTGGCCAAAACCTTTTTGGTAAAGAAGTACACAATGCTGGCTTGTGTATTTAGAAAGGAGTGGGTGAAAATACAGCAAGAAAAAGCATACAAGCTAATATCTCATTAAGTTGACCACACCCTGAATACCAGTTGATGATTAACTTTATCCCTTTTTAATTATCTGGAATGTACAACAGTGGGAACCCAGCCAGGGGTTCTATTGATTGGAAAGATGTATTTTTCTGCATCAAAAAAGTGTCTGATTCTTGGACAAAAAGAAAGCACACTAAAAAGCTGCTGCATAGCACAGGGAGTTCAGCCTGGTGCTCTGGGATGACCTAGAGGGGCGGGATGTGGGGTGAGAGGGAGACTCAAGAGGGAGGGGATATATGTACACCTATAGCTGATTCATTCTGTTGTACAGCAGAAACTAAGACAACATTGTAAAGCAATTACACTCCAATTTTTTCAAAAAGCAAAAAAATGGATGCAGATTTTAACTTTACACATTACTTTTTTGAACTATCAGACTTTTTTTTTTCATGAAAATATACTTCTTTTACATTTCAAAACCTAATAAAAGTATTCAAGAACAAAATAGGGCTTTTTCATTTTCCTCATATGCATTTCCCCTGAAAGGAATGGGGGTGGTGTTATATCAATAATGAATTTTAAAAAGAAAAAGCCTAAATTCTGCCATCAAAAGTATTTAGATTCAAATTTCATTTCACCGACCCCCCCCCCCATATATTTGTCCTAAGCTTTCACCAGAGCTTAACAATTAGGTCTATCTGTTTGTTTCCTCCTTAAATAGTGAGCAACTCTATAGTTGGGTCTTGGCATCACTGATCATTTTTGCTCTTGTGCTTAGTGCATTGCTTGTTCATTGAACTAAACCACTAATGTCCTGCCTCCTCCAACTTCCATCTTTGTAATCTTTGCTGAGTCAGCTTCCTACATCCACAGTAGAAGTGATAATAAAAACCTCACAGAATTGTTGATTAAGATGGCACAATGTATATACAGCACTTGGGCTTCCCAAGTAGCTCAGTGGTAAACAATCTGCCTGCCAATGCAGGAGACGTGGGTTCGATCCCTGGGCTGGGAAGATCCTCTGGAGAAGAAAATGGCAACCTATTCCAGTATTCTTGCCTGGAGAATCCCATGGACAGAGGAGCCTGGTGGGCTACAGTCCACGGGGTCACAAAGAGTCAGACAGCACTGAGCAACTGAACAACAACAACAACAAATATAAAGCACTTGGCACAGTGCCTGGTGTGTAATAGTCTCCATTCACCCTCACTTCTTTGAAAATAGGTCTCTTCCCAATGAGAAACAGTAATAGTTTTCACAAGGTAAAAAACCCCAGCAGTTCTTTATCATTTTTTTTAATTATTAAACTTTCATTTTTTTAATTATTAAAAATTATATGTTATAAATATTTCTTCCCAGTTTATACATATATATTCATAAAATATGTATATATATATTTTGTTGTCGTTGTGTCTTTTGGCCACACTGTGCAGCATGTGGGATCTTAGTTCCCCAGATTTCAAACCTGTGCCCATGCATTGGCAGTTCAGAGTATCAACCACTGGACCACCAGGGAAGTCATGATGTGACTTTTGAATGCCACTTGGAAGGAGGCAAAGATGGGCCAGGAAAACCATTAGCCTTGGCATGTGTTTCAGGGGTCCCAAGACTGCCCATACATTCTTTGATGTGCGAGAAGAGCTCACAAAATTCAGAAGCCATTGGACCCATGATTACAGGGTATTAGAGTAATCACCGAAGGGAAAAAAACACAGCAGGAGGAGTCTGAAGGAATCTATGTCCAGATTTCCTCCATTCTCTCCTGGCACCAGGTAGGAATGTGTTTCTTCTAAAAACGAGATGCAGCAACAGATAGGCAGTTTTCTGCCTAGTGAGGCCTGCTTGAGACTCTGAGTCCAGAGTTTATATCAGGCCTTGGTCACTTCCCTTGTGGCTCAGCTGGTAAAGAACCTGCCTGCAATGAGGGAGACCTGGGTTCAGTCCCTGGGTTGGGAAGATCCCCTGGAGAAGGGAAAGGCCACCCACTCCAGTATTCTGGCCTGGAGAATTCCATGGAGTGTATAGTCCATGAGGTCACAAAGAGTTGGACATGACTGAGTGACTTTCACTTTCACTTTGGTCACTCAGGCATGATGACCTTCCACCACTACTGAACTTCCAGATTCCCAGAAGGAAACAGGTGTCTAGGAGCCCAGATGGGCCAAACAACCTAATGCCTGGAGAATGCTTCAAAGGCAAAGTTCCCAGGTATCTACCAAGGGCCAACCTTGTAAAGCGAGCCATTTAAAGACAGCCACCTTGAGCCAGCTATGTTAACTCTTCCCTGCACACCTGGCAAGGGATAAACTGGGCAAAGAGGACAGAAGTTACAGGAAAGGAGAGTAATTAGAACTAAGGAAAGCAGAGAAAGGAGACAATTGTTGAAAGGAGGAGAGAAAACGAAGTAGAAGGAAGGCAAGGAAAGAAGATAGGAAAAGGAAGAAGGCAGACAGAAGAGAAAGTCATCACTTGGCTGACCCAAGCTGACCTTTCCTCCAGCCACCAGACCCTCAAGCATCCTGGCTCTGTGTTGCCCTCCCAGTGCCCCACCTCTTCATCCACTCTGTTTATATACATAACTGTTGCATTGGACCTGCTGCCTTGAAGTAATCTGGCTGTTCTGATAAGGAGAAAAGAGAAGGGAAGGGGAGGGAAAGCCCAACAGTGATGAGATGGAAATAGGAAGAGGCATTTGAGCTAAATGGAACAAGATGGCAAGAACAGGCTCCAGGGGCCCCTCTGAACTTTGAAAGAAACACACAGTCCTTCCAGTTTTAAAAGACAAGAAACGCTGGGAAAATATCATGGCTAAATAGGCTCTTCTGAGTGTATTTTAAATTACAATGGCCTCCTTGACTTCCGAGAGGTCCTTGCTTACTTCACTCATTTAAATACCTAGAGCAAGTTTTGTTTTTTTAAGCTGAAACTTTCAACCTTCCCTTTTTTGACTTGCTGAGTTCATGAAAAGGAAAAGAAGAGAAAGAAACTCTTCCTTGCTTTAGTGCCTTTGTAATTGAAAAATATGACAGATCCTTTTCTCCTTTTCTCACATTCCATCGTTTAAAAAATGCTGTCAGACTAAGGCTTTGCCAAGTTTCAACACCAAGTGAAATCTTACCAAAAAAACTGAAAGATATATTAAAAGCAGATGGGTTATAGGTATAATCATACAGCCTACACGTGTTATGGTTTTTTTTAAATAAGCTCATCTCTCTTGTGTTAAAAGTATAATATTAGCTACATTTATGTACTTAACTACATATATATCCTTTTATTATTCCTTTTCCTTATAATCAGGAAAGTTTCACTTTTGTAAAAGATGTTTATATTCACCTGGATGAAATGAGACACTCTAGATAAGAGAAGAAATTAGGAGGAACATGATAGCTTGCCATCTTCAGTTGCCTAGAAAACTTCCACATAGAAGGAGGAGGTATTTTCACAACTTCAGATAACGGTAGTTGAACAAATACAAGATAATCTGCATCAGGCACAGCAAGCTCACTTAAGGAAAAACTTGATGTCAGTTAGAGCCTTCTAAAAGTGGACTGCCTCATTCAGTAATTAAGTGAGGGGCATTGTCACTAAAGGAGCTCATGCCTGGAGCCCTTGTGTTAGTGAGACTCAGAGATCAGTGGAGACCCCATGGAAGGACTGGCTGGAAGAGTGAACATGGAGATTCCCACAGAGTTTAACGACTAAGAATGAAGTGGGAGCTTGGGAAGCTTTATTGACATGCTGTAGATCTCCAAAGTCTTATTGAGATAGGTCAGGGGCCAAAGAAAGCTAAAGAGGTTGGAAAGTACAGTTTAGCACAAACATGGATGGGAATTCTGACTGGATGGAGCAACCTTAAAGATCAGCAAACAGAGGTGTACTAGTTAGGTTAGGCTAACTATGTGGAGGTAACAAAGTAACCTAGAATCTCACTGGCTTAACGTAACAAGAGTTTATCCTTGCTCAAAATACATGTCCCAGTGCAGGTGGGTAGGGAGCTCGGTTCCACACAGGTATGCTGGGGTCCAAGCCCACAGAGCTCTGGTGCTTGTAGCTGCTTCATCTGGGTCACAGAGGCTCCAAGTTCTCTGAATATAAGGAACAGAAAGAGGCAGAGGTACACAGACTCTTAAACTACCCACACCTAGAGTTAGGCTTCACCTCTCCTCTTACTCCCACTGGCCAGGGCTCAGTCACAGGCCCCAACTTAACTATGAGAGAGGCCAGGAAAGACAGGGGAGGAGACGGATAGTCAGCACAGTAGGAGGGTGCACTGCCCAGCTGAGGTGCCACAAACATTCTTTATTCCAGCCTACCACCGAGTAAGGCCTTCCTTGCCTGGCTATTACACATGTTCCGAATTTCTGACATAGTGACTTGCCATTGTCTGAGCATTCAAACAGGAGCCAAGGAATGGCCAAAATCCAAAGCACTAAACAGCACATGTGAGCAAGGATGTAGGGCAACCAGAACTCTCTTATTCACTGCTGGTGGAAATACAAAATGGCACAGGCCCTTTGGAAGGCAGCTTGGCAGTTTCTTACTAAACCAAACATACTCTCACTATATAAACCAGCAAATGCTACTCCTTCGTATTTACCCAAATACCAAACTTAAGTCTACATAAAAACCTGCACATAGATGTTTATAGCAGCTTTATTCATTATTACCAAAACTTGGAATCCATCAAGATGTCCTCCATACAGGACAGCAGTGGAGACAAAGACATAGAGAACAAACGTATGGACATGCTGTGGGGGGAGGAAGAAGAGGGAGGGATGTATGCAGAGAGTAAAATGGAAACATACATTCAGTTCAGTTCAGTAACTCAGTTGTGTCTGACTCTTTGTGACCCCGTGGACTGCAGCACGCCAGGCCTCCCTGTCCATCACAACTCTCGGAGTTTACTCAAACTCATGTCCATTGAGTCAGAGATACCACCCAACCATCTCATCCTCTGTCATCGACCCCTTCTCCTCCCACCTTCAATCTTTCCCAGAATCAGGGTCTGTTCAAATGAGTCAGTTCTTAGCATCAGGTGGCCAAATGATTGGAGTTTCAGCTTCAGCATCAGTCCTTCGAATGAATATTCAGGACTGATTTCCTTTAGGATGGACTGGTTGGATCTCCTTGCAATCCAAGGGACTCTCAAAGGTCTTCTCCAACACCACAGTTCAAAAGCATCAATTCTTCTTACCCAGCTTCCTTTATGGTCCAACTCTCACATCCATACATGACTACTGGAAAAACCATAGCCTTGACTAGACAGACCTTTTTTGGCAAAGTAATGTCTCGGCTTTTTAATATGCTGTCTAGGTAGGTCATAACTTTTCTTCCAAGGAGCAAGCATCTTTTAATTTCATGGCTGCAGTCACCATCTGCAGTGATTTTGGAGCCCAAAAAGATAAAGTCTGTCACTGTTTCCCCATCTATTTGCCATGAAGTGATGGGACCAGATACCATGATCTCAGTTGTCTAAATGTTGAGTTTTATGCCAATTTTTTCACTCTCCTCTTTCACTTTCATCAAGATGGTCTTTAGTTCTTCTTCTCTTTCTGCCATAGGGGTGGTGTCATCTGCATATCTGAGGTCATTGACATTTCTCCCGGCAATCTAGATTCCAGCTTGTGCTTTATCCAGCCCACGTTTCTCATGATGTACTTTCCATATAACTTAAATAAGCAGGATGACGATATATAGACTTGACGTACTCCTTTCCCTATTTGGAACCAGTCTGTTGTTCCATATCCAGTTCTAACTGTTGCTTCCTGACCTGCATACAGATTTCTCAAGGGGCAGGTCAGGTGATCTGGTATTCCCATCTTTTTCAGAATTTTCCACAGTTTGTTGTGATCCACACAGTTTAAGGCTTTGGCATAGTCAATAAAGCAGAAGTAGATCTTTTTCTGGAACTCTCTTGCCTTTTCCATTATCCAGCAGATGTTGGCAATTTAATCTCTGTTCCTTTGCCTTTTCTAAAGCCAGCTTGAATATCTCAAAGTTCTCAGTTCACTTATTGTTGAAGCCTCGCTTGGAGAATTTTCAGCATTATTTTGCTAGCATGTGAGATGAGTTCAATTGTGCGGTAGTTTGAAAATTCTTTGGCATTGCCTTTCTTTAGGACTGAAATGAAGACTGACCTTTTCCAGTCATGTGGCCACTGCTGAGTTTTCCAAATTTGCTGGCATATTGAGTGCAGCACTTTAACACCATCATCTTTTAGTATTTGAAATAGCTGAACTAGAATTCCTTCACCATATTGGCTAACTGAGTTTTGCCAAGAGAACGCACTGGTCATAGCAAACACCCTCTTCCAACAACACAAGAGACAACTCTACACATAGACATCACCAGATAGTCAATACCAAAGATTATATTCTCTGCAGCCAAAGATGGAGAAGCTCTATACAGTCAGCAAAACAAAGACCAGGAGCTGACTGTGGCTCAGATCGTGAACTCCTTATTACCAAATTCAGACTAAAATTGAAGAAAGTAGGGAAAACCACTAGACCATTCAGGTGTGACCTAAATCAAATCCCTTACAATTACACAGTAGGAGTGACAAACAGATTCAAGGGATTAGCTCTGATAGACAGAATGCCTGAAGAACTATGGACAGAGGTTCATGATATTGTATAGGAGGCAGGGATCAAGATCATCCCCCCCAAAAAAAGAAATGCAAAAAGGCAAAATGGTTGTCTGAGGAGGCCTTACAAATAGCTGAGAAAAGAAGAGAAGCAAAAGGCAAAGGAGAAAAGGAAAGATATACTCATTTGAATGCAGAGTTCCAAAGAATAGCAAGGAGATAAGAAAGCCTCCCTCAATGATCAGTGCAAAGAAATAGAGGAGAAGAATAAAATGGGAAAGAGTAGAAATCTATTCAAGAAAACTAGAGATACCAAGGGATCTTTTCATGCAAAGATGGGCACAATAAAGGACAGAAATGGTATGGACCTAACAGAAGCAGAAGATATTAAGAAGAGGTGGCAAGAATACACAGAAGAACTATACAAAAAAGATCTTCATGATCAAAATAATCACGATGGTGTGATCACTCACCTAGAGTCAGACATCCTGGAATGCGAAGTCAAGTGGGCCTTAGGAAGCATCACCATGAACAAATATACATTATCATATGTAAAATAGACAGCCAATGGGAATTTTCTGTATGACTCAGGGAACTCAAACCGGGGCTCTGTAACAACTTACAGGGGTGGGATGGGGAGGGAGATGGGAGGGAACTTCAAGAAGGAAGGGACATATGTATACCTATGGCTGATTCATGTTCATGTTTAGCAGAAACCAACACAATACTGTAAAGTAATTATCCTTCAATTAAAAATAAATGAATTTTTTTAAAAAGGTGTCCTCCAGTAGGTGAATGGATAAATAAACTGTGGAATATCCACACAATGGAATATTATTCAGTGCTAAACATAAATGAGTTATTAAGCCATGAAAAAAAAACATGGAGAAAGTTCATATAACTAAGTGAAAAAAGCCAATCAGAAAAGGCTACATACTGTATGATTCCACCTAGATGACACTGGAAAAAACAGAACTATGGCAATAGTAAAATGATCAGTGGCTATCAGGGGTTATGGGGAGGAAGAGATGAATAGGCCGAGCACAGACGACTTTTAGGGCAGCTGCTAACTGAAATGATTACTGGTATTTGACCATCTAGTAATTTCCTCAACATCTTTATATAGTATGCTTTATGTCACAATATCTTGGTTTATCAAAATCAAAATTCTATTAATCTTTTGCTACTTCAGATGAAGATTTAACCAACTTCCCTTACCCAAATTCCCAGAAGTCCTTCTCCCCAAAATTCTGCACATAGTCACATGTAAGGCAAGACTTTTTCTCAAAATTATCCCATCAAAAATGAAGTCCTTATTAAGCCTTTCATATGACAGGCAGTCTCTCAATTACTTCATTTTGAATAGCAAAGTTCTATGTGGGGAAGATACATTAACCTGAAATGACCTCAGACAAACTCAGTCTGAAAGCTTACAGAGGTCACTTGACATGATATAGGGAAGGTAAACCAATTTAACACAGACTGAGTCATCATTTGTGAAGAAACAACTTCAGACTGCAGGTCTAGGTGCCACTGCATACAAGCTTTAAAAAAATCAGCTTATTACAATAAATTAAGTGCTTATGTTGTGGAGCTTAATACACATTAGTTCAGTACAGTTCAGTTCAGTCACTCAGTCGTGTCTGATTCTTTGTGACCTCATGAATTGCAGCATGCCAGGCCTCCCTGTCCATCACCAACTCCTGGAGTTCACTCAAACTCACGTCCATTGAATCGGTGATGCCTTCCAGCCATCTCATCCTCTGTTGTCCCCTTCTCCTCCTGCCCCCAATCCTTCCCAGGATCAGGGTCTTTGCCAATGAATCAACTCTTCACATGAGGTGGCCAAAGTACTGGAGCTTCAGCTTTAGCATCATTCCTTCCAAAGAACACCCAGGACTGATATCCTTTAGAATGGACTAGCTGGATCTCCTTGCAGTCCAAGGGACTCTCAAGAGTCTTCTCCAACACCACAGTTCATCAATTCTTCGGCACTCAGCTTTCCAGCAGAGTCCAACTCTCACATCCATACATGATCACTGGAAAAACCATGGCCTTGAGTAGACGGACCTTCGTTGGCAAAGTAATGTCTCTGCTTTTCAATATGCTATCTAGGTTGGTCATAACTTTCCTTCCAAGGAGTAAGCGTCTTTTAATTTCATGGCAAGTCACCATCTGCAGTGATTTTGGAGCCCCAGAAAATAAAGTCTACACTGTTTCCACTGTTTCCCCATCTATTTGCCATGAAGTGATGGGACCAGATGCCATGATCTTCGTTTTCTGAATGTTGAGCTTTAAGCCAACTTTTTCACTCTCCTCTTTCACTTTCATCAAGAGGCTTTTTAGTTCCTCTTCACTTTCTGCCATGCATCTGCATATCTGAGGTTATTGATATTTCTCCCGGCAATCTTGATTCCAGCTTGTGCTTCTTCCAGCCCAGCGTTTCTCATGATGTACTCTGCATATAAGTTAAATAAGCAGGGTGACAATATACAGCCTTGACGTACTCCTTTTCCCATTTGGAACCAGTCTGTTGTTCCATGTCCAGTTCTAACTGTTGCTTCCTGACCTGCATATAGGTGGCAAGTCAGGTGGTCTGGGTATTCCCATCTCTTTCAGAGTTTTCCACAGTTTATTGTGATCCACACAGTCAAATGCTTTAGCATAGTCAATAAAGCAGAAATAGATGTTTTTCTGGAACTCTCTTGCTTTTTCCATGATCCAGTGGATGTTGGCAATTTGATCTCTGGTTCCTCTGCCTTTTCTAAAATCAGCTTGAACATCTGGAATTTCACGGTTCACATATTGCTGAAGCCTGACTTGGAAAAATTTGAGCATTACTTTACTAGTGTGTGAGATGAGTACAACTGTGAAGTAGTTTCAACATTCTTTGGCATTGCCTTTCTTTGAGATTGGAATGAAAACTGACCTTTTCCAGTCCTGTGGCCACTGCTGAGTTTTCCAAATTTGCTGGCATATTGAGTGCAGCACTTTCACAGCATCATCTTTCAAGATTTGAAATAGCTCAACTGGAATTCCATCTCCTCCACTAGCTTTGTTCATAGTGATGCTTTCTAAGGCCCACTTGACTTCACATTCCAGGATGTCTGGCTCTAGGTGAGTGATCACACCATCATGATTATCTTGGTCATGAAGATCTTTTTTGTACAGTTCTTCTGTGTATTCTTGCCACCTCTTCTTAATATCTTCTGCTTCTGTTAGGTCCATACCATTTCTGTCCTTTATTGTGCCCCTCTTTGCATGAAATGTTCCCTTGGTATCTCTAATTTTCTTGAAGAGATCTCCAGTCTTTCCCATTCTGTTGCTTTCCTCTATTTCTTTGCATTGATCGCTGAAGAAGGCTTTCTTATCTCTCCTTGCTATTTTTTGGAACTCTCCATTCAGATGCTTATATCTTTCCTTTTCTCCTTTGCTTTTCACTTCTCTTCTTTTCACAGCTATTTGTAAGGTCTCCTCAGACAGCCATTTTGCTTTTTTGCATTTCTTTTTCTTGGGGATGGTCTTGATTCCTGTCTCCTGTACAATGTCACAAACCTCCATCCATAGTTCGTCAGGCACTCTGTCTATCAGATCTAGTCTCTTAAATCTATTTCTCACTTCCATTGTATAATCATAAGGGATTTGATTTAGGTCATACCTGAATGGTCTAGTAGTTTCCCCTACTTTCTTCAATTTCAGTCTTAATTTGGCAATAAGGAGATCATGATCTGAGCCACAGTCAGCTTCCGGTCTTATTTTTGCTGACTGAATAGAGCTTCTTCATCTTTGGCTGCAAAGAATATAATCAATCTGATTTCGGTGTTGACCATCTGATGATGTTCATATGTACAGTGTTCTCTTGTGTTTTAGGAAGAGAGTGTTTGCTATAACCAGTGCATTCTCCTGGCAAAACTCTATTAGCCTTTGCCCTGCTTCATTCCATATTCCAAGGCAAAATATGCCTGTTACTCCAGGTGTTTCTTGACTTCCTACTTTTGCATCCCAGTCCCCTGTAATGAAAAGGACATCTTTTTTGGGTGTTAGTTCTAAAAGGTCTGGTAGGTCTTCATAGAACCATTCAACTTCAGCTTCTTCAGCATCACTGGTTGGGGCATAAACTTGAATTACTGTGATATTGAATGCTTTGCCTTGGAAACAAACAGAGATCATTCTGTCATTTTTGAGACTGCATCCAAGTACTGCATTTCAGACTCTTGTTGACCATGATGGCTACTCCATTTCTTCTGAGGGATTCCTGCCCACAGTAGTAGATATAATGGTCATCTGAGTTAAATTCACCCATCCCAGTCCATTTTAGTTTGCTGATTCCTAGAATGTCGACGTTCACCCTTGCCATCTCTTGTTCGACCACTTCCAATTTGCCTTGATTCATGGACCTGACATTCCAGGTTCCTATGCAATATTGCTCTTTACAGCATTGGACCTTGCTTCTATCACCAGTCACATCCCCAACTGGGTATTGTTTTTACTTGGCTCCATCCTTTATTCTTTCTGGAGTTATTTCTCCACTGATCTCCAGTAGCATATTGGGCACCTACCAACCTGGGGAGTTCCTCTTTCAGTATCCTATCATTTTACCTTTTAATACTGTTCATGGGGTTCTCAAGGCAAGAATACTGAAGTGGTTTGCCATTCCCTTCTCCAGTGGACCACATTCTGTCAGACCTTTCCACCATGACCCGCCTGTCTTGGGTGAGCCCACATGGCATGGCTTAGTTTCATTGAGTTAGACAAGGCTGTGGTCCATGTGATTAGACTGGCTAGTTTTCTGTGATTATGGTTTCAGTGTGTCTTGCCCTCTGATGCCCTCTTGCAACACCTACCCTCTTACTTGGGTTTCTCTTACCTTGGACATGAAGCACTCCGGCTGCAATGGACAGCGCAGAAGCACCTCAGCTGTGATGGACCATGCATAAGCGTGGCTGAGAGGATCTACCCCTCGCCCAAGGTCAGGGGCGGGGGCCAAGAGGAGCTACCCCATGTCTGAGGTCCGGGGAGGCGGCCGAGAGGAGCTAGCCCACATCCATGGTCAGGGGAGGTGGCCGAGAGTGCCTGGTTGCAACGGCGCAAGAGCGACCAAGAGGAGCTACCCCATGTCCGAGGTCAGGGGCAGTGGGGAGGAGATACCCCTCATCCAAGGTAAGGAGCAGTGGCTGCGCTTTGCTGGAGCAGCCGTGAAGAGATACCTCACGTCCAAGGTAATACATGTTAATACGTGAATTATGATAAAATTTCTATTGGCGGCATCACACTCAGATTCAAAAAGTGCTGTGAACAATTGGAAGTGAGCATGGCACTGTTTTCAAGCAGCTCTATCTAGAGAAGTGTACGCCCATGTGCATGTATGGGAGTTTAAAAAAAATGCATCATCAAATGTGAGAATGAAAAAAGAATCTAGGTGGAATTCCACCCATTTGGAATGGAATTCCCTGGTGGTGCAATGGTTAAGATTTGTCACTTTCACTGCCATGGCCTGAGTTTGATTCCTGGCCCAGGAACTTAGATTTCTCAAGCCACACAGCACAGCCAAAAAAAAGGGGGGGGGCATTTTGTAAAACAGTATATTTGATATAATACAAGGGTTAGAATACATGTTTAAAATATGTATTTATATAATTAAAGTTTAACTGAAATATGATAGGTAGACATTTGGCCAAAATACTGGGTATTTTTATACTAGTTTGAACCATTTTACTTGCCAGATTCAACCATTTGTGACCTACAAAATATGAAAACAACATACATTTCAAAGTGTGTTAAAAGCATACTGCTCAATAATAAAAAGACAAATAATATAATTTTTTAAATATGTAAAGGATTTAAATAGACATTTCTTCACAGTAGATACACAAATGGCCGATGAGCACAAAAAAAGAAGTTCAACATTATTAGTCATTAAAGAAATAAAAATCAAAACCACCAGGAGATACCACTTCATACCACTAACTTACATGCAGAGTACATCATGTGAAATGCCAGGCTGGATGAAGGACAAGCTAGAATCAAGACTGCCAGGAGAAATGTCAATAACCTCAGATATGCACATGACACCACCCTTATGGCAGAAAGTGAAGAGGAGCTAAAGAGCCTCTTGATGAAGGTTAAAAAGGAGAGTTTTGAAAAAGCCAACTTAAAACTCAACATTCAAAAAACTAAGATCAAAAAAAAAAAAAAAAACCTAAGATCATGGCATCCGGTCCCAACACTTCATGGCAAATAGATGGGGAACCAATGGGAACAGTGACAGACTTTATTTTCTTAGGCTCCAAAATCAATGTAGATAGTGACTGCAGCCATGAAATTAAAAAACAATTGCACCTTGGAAGAAAAGCTATGACAAACCTAGACAGAGTATTTAAAAGCAGAGACATTATTTTACTGACAAAGGTCCGTCTAGTCAAAGCTATGATTTTTCCAGTAGTCATGTATGTATGTGAGAGTTGAACCATAAAGAAGACTGAATGCCAAAGAATTCATGCCTTCAAACTGTGGTGTTGGAGAAGACTCTTGAGAGTCCCTTGGATAGCAAGGAGATCAAATCAGTCAATCCTAAAGGAAATTCACCCTGAATATTCAGTGGGAGGACTGTAGCTGAACCTGATGCTCCAATACTTTGGCCACCTGATGCAAAGAGCCGATTCACTGGAAAAGACCCTGATGCTGGGAAAGATTGAAGGCAGGAGGCGAAGGGGACAACAAATGACAAGATTGCTGGATGGCATCACCAACTGAATGGACACAACTTTGAGCAAACTCCAGGAGATGGTGAAGGACAGGGAAGCCTGGTGTGCTGCAGTCCATGGAATCACAAAGAGTTGGACATGACTGAGCGGCTGAACAACAGCAACCCACTAGAATGGCTAGAATCAAAAGACAGATAATAACAAGAGTTGGTAAGGTGGAGAAACTAACCCTCATACACTGCTAATGACAATGTAAACTGGTGTAGCTACTTTGGGGAAGAGTTTGACAGTTGCTCAAACAGTCAAAACCAAAGTTCCCATATAACCCAGTAATATCATCCCTAGGTAAATATCTAAGAAAACTGAAAACATATGTTCATACAAAGAATTGTGCACAGATGTTCACAGCAGCATTATCTGTAATAGCCCTAAAGTGGAAATAACCCAAATGTCCATCAACTGACACAAACAAAATGTGGTCTATCAATACAGTAGAATATTATTCAGACATAAAAAGGAATGAAGTATTCATACATGTAACACATGGATAAACCCTAAAAACATTATACATGTAACACATGGATAAACCCTAAAAATATTATACCAAGTGAAAGAAACCAAACAAAGAGAGCCATTATATGATTCCATTCATATGAAATGTCTAGAGTAGGCAAATCTGCAGGGACAGAAAGTAGATTAGTAGTTACCAGGGGCTGAGGAAAGGGGAGTGACTCCTAAAGGGTATTATTTTTCTTTTTGAGGTGATAAAATGTTCTGGAGCTAGACAGTACAGTTGTTGCACAACTTTGTGAATATACTAAAAACTACTGAATCGTAAACTTTCACAGGGTAAATATTATGGCATTTGAATTATACCTTAATGATTTAAAAAAGAAGCAACATTTTCCAAATTTTCAGAGGGGACTAGCATTTACACAGGATTGACTTTTAGGTGTTGGTGTTATTTTCTTGGGTTTTTCTTCTAATCAGCAACAGGGAGGTTGGGAGAGGGCATAATTACAGACTACAGTATGAAATGAGATTTTGTTTCTTCCTATCTATATTGTGGTATGAAAAAATTCTGACCCCATGATATGCATAAAGATCTAGCCTTCCAGTTCTCTTAATTCTTTTTTTAAAATCTGGTAACAGTAGGCTGGCAGTCCTGTATGAAAACTAGCCTCTCAGTTCAATAGCGACAGCAGCAGCCCAGCTTATTATTCTATTCTATGTTATTTTTCAAAATTGAACTATAGTTGATTTACAATGCTGTGCCAATCTCTGCTATACAGCAAAGTGACTCAGTTTTACACATATATACATTATTTTTTTTCAATATTTTTGCATTATGGTTTATCCCAGGAAACTGGATATAGTTCCCTCTGCTATGGAGTAGGACCTTGTTATTTATCCATTCTAAATGTAGTAGTTTGCATCTGCTAACCCCAAACTCCCATTTTACCCCGCACCTTGGCAAGCACGAGTCTGATCTCTATTTCTATAACCATGTTTTGTAGATCAGTTTATTTGTGTCATATTTTAGATTCCACATAAAAGTGACACTGCATAGTATTTGTCTTTCTCTTTCTGATTTACTTCACTTAGTATGAGAGTCTCTAGTGCATCCATGTTGTTGCAAATGGCATTGTTTTGTTCTTTTTTATGGCTGAGTAGTATTCCCTTGTATATATGTACTACATCTTCTTTATCCATTTCTCTGTTGATGAACACTTAGGTTGATTCCATATCTTGGCTATTGTGAATAGTGATGCTATGTATATAGGGGGGCATGTATCTTTTTGAATCATGTTTTTGTCCAGATATATGAGAGGAATGGGACTACTGTGTCATATGGTAGCTTTATTTAAGTTTTCTGAGGAACCTCCATACTGTTCTCCATAGTAGTGGGGGCCCACTTCAGATGGGATACTCATTCTCCAGTTCGCCATGCCCCCTCCTCAACAGTTATCACCCACTCACATCACCTACCTAGTTCTGAATATATTTGAATTTGCGATTCTTGGTCAAATGGTCCATTCTAAAAATTAAATTTCAATAAGCAGTGCTTATATTGGCTTCAGTTAGGAATGTGTTTAGCTGCAAATAACAAACATCTAAACAACAATACCTTAAACACTTAGGAGTTTATTTCAAGACATCTGGAAGTAGGTAGTCATTGAAGCTGGATCAAGAGCTCAGTGATACTAAGATCTCCATGTTGTAGAGGCTACTAGCTGTCTATCAAATATTATTTTATCTTTTCTGAGTTACATGAACCTTGAGATTATTTAGAAGGATGATATAACAAGCTAAAAATGAAATTTCCTGTGGCTCAGCTGGTAAAGAATCCACCTGCAATGCGGAAGACCTGGGTTCAATCCCTGGGTTGGGAAGATCCCCTGGAGAAGGGAACAGGTACCCACTCCAGTATTCTGGCCTGGAGAATTCCATGGACTGTATAGTTCATGGGGTTGCAAAGAGTTGGGCACAACTGAGCAACTTTCACTGTCACTTTACAATTAGGAGTATTTCAGAAAGCTCCTTATCAGTGAGATGTAAATAAAAGTCACTGAAGGGAACTTCCAGGAAGGCAATTTTAAAGGGTCCACACAGCTGGCATATGCCTTCATTTCTCTTTGCTGTTCTCCTTCTTTATGCCTGAAATGAAACTATGATGGCTGGAGCTCTGGCTGCCATTTTGAGAAGAGAGGGATCAGGAAGACAAAGCACAAAATCAAAAGAGCATTTGTCCCTGGTTAAATCATATAACCACCATAACAGTCTTGGACTCCAGACTTAATAAAAACTGTCATTTAAGCCATCCTTTTATGGGTTTTTATTACTAGCAGTTGAATGTAGTTTCTGATTGATATACTGCCAGTGTATCTATAGCTCCTTTGGCTTTGTCACTAAAATATTTAAATTGCTGCTGCCTTGCTCATGACAAGAATATGGAGAAGAGGGAAAGGATCTGTCACAGGTTCAGCTTTTGTGTTCACTGAAAGCACTGGGCATTATTCAGGCACAAAGGATATCTTATCTAGTTGTGGTTGAAATTAGGAGCACACAAATTTTTCATTGACTATGTACATACTACTACACTTCCTATTAAGGAAGTTTGGCTAGTTAGGACAAAGATGGCATATACGCAAAACACCCATTGGAGCTCAGAATATACCACTAATGCTCTAGTCCAGGTTCTTTCAACTCCATGTTCCCAACTACCCTGTGCTCTGGAATGACTCAGTTTTCTTACCTACTTTCAAACTAAAGCAAAACACTCACTGCAACAGTACATAGATGTAAATGCACTGAAACCATGTGGCCCTGAGTGTTCAGTAAGATACAGGTTCATCCATTTCACAATAACTTCCATGTGGAAACAGCCTATATATCCAGAGACAATGAATGGATAAAGAAAATGTGGCCTATTTATACAATGGAATATTCAGTTCAGTTGCTCAGTCGTGTTTGACTCTTTGTGTGACCCCATGGACTGCATTATGCCAGGCTTCCCTGTCCATCACCAACTCCCGGAGTTTACTCAAACTCATGTCCACTGAGTTGGTGATGCCATCCAACCATCTCATCCTCTGTCATCCCCTTCTCCTTCTGCTTTCAATCTTTCCCAGCATCAGGGTCTTTTCCAAGGAGTCAGTTCTTTGCATCAAGTGACCAAACTGTTGGAGTTTCAGCTTCAGCATCAGTCCTTCCAATGAATATTCAGGACTGATTTTTTTAATATAGAACTTTTTTTACCATTTATCATTTATTTATTTATTTTTCTTTACAATATTGTATTGGTTTTTTTAATGGAATATTAGCCAGCCTTAAAAAAATAAGGAAATCATGGAAATGGGACCACGTGAATGAACATGGCGGACATTATGCTAAGAGAAATAAGCCAGTCACAAAAAGACAAATATTCTATGATTTCATTTATATGAGAAAGTGAGAGTAGTCAAACCCACAGAGGCAGAGAGTTGACTGGTGATTGCCAGGCACTGTGAGGAGGGGGAAACAAGGAGAAGCTACTCAATGGATATAAGGTTTCAAATACAAAAGATGAATAAGTTCTAGAGCTTTGCTGTACAACACAGGACCAGAGTTAACAATAATGTATTGTGCACTTAAAAAAGTGTTAAAAGAGTAGACCGCATGTTAAATGTTCTTACTATAATAAAAAAAAATGTTAAGTTAGATTTAGCCAGATAACTGGAAAAATATGTATGTAAGTATATATATATAAACATATAATTTCCTCCTATATGAAAACCCAGCAGCTAAAAAGATCCCATAAGCCATAATAAAGATCGATGTTGTCGCAACTAAGATTCAGTGAAGCCAAAGAAATAAATATTTTTTTAAAAATAAATGAAAACACAGAAATTTTAAATTCTTGTAGTAAACTCAACACAGCCCAGGAATACATCTTTTTTTCAGACCCAGTTTAAGCCATGCGGTCCTGAATAGTTAATGATGTCTCCCTTATATCTTTCTTTGAACCTTATATGTGCCTTTCTCACTGTGCTTGTCATTTTGTGATATACTTCTTTGTTTTCTCATCTTTTCCTACTTGTCTAGGAGCCTTTTGAGGTCAGCAACTGCTCTTCTCTATTTCCTTACAGATAAATCTAATTACTTACCACTGGATAAATGTTCTAAAAATACTGTTTGCTTTGAATGAAGCTCTAGATAAAACTCATCACACTTTGAAGGAGGCCCATCAGTATAATAAATCTGAAATTATCTGTACTTGCATTTGTGCACAGAGAAGGCAATGGCAACCCACTTCAGTACTCTTGCCTGGCAAATCCCATGAGGAGCCTGGTAGGCTGCAGTCCATGGGGTCGCTAGAAGTCAGACACGACTGAGCGACTTCACTTTCACTTTTCATTTTCATGCATTGGAGAAGAAATGGCAACCCACTCCAGTATTCTTGCCTGGAGGATCCCAGGGACAGGGGAGCCTGGTGGGCTGCCATCTATGGGGTCGTACAGAGTCGGACACGACTGAAGCGACTTAGCAGCAGCAGCAGCAGCATTTGTGCAACACACACAAAAAGGAAAACCCATTAAAAAGTACTCAAGCCTCAAGAACTTGACTTTGACGACCTGCAAAGAAGACCAAAGAGGGCATCTTGTTCTCTTTGATAAGTATTTATTATTTATCCTTCTTATCAGAACCCATAGATTTTGTTCATCCTTCCAGTTCCATCAGCACCAAGAGGCATAACGATTGTGAAAGGTCCCCTAATGTCTTTGGCGCCCACTTCCCAGCCTTCTATTTTAGGGCAGAGCCAATGATGTCATTTACAGAGAGGCTTGCCAGGCTCTGCATATGGTTTGTAATATAAATAGATCACATCTTACGCGTATCAGCAAGACAGAGGAGGCTTGCCCTCCCCAAAGTCTGCTGAAGTAGAAATTCTCAACAGAAAAGTAGGCAAGCCACCTCTACTTTATACTTCTCAGGGAATTTAAGGATGTGTTGGGCAAAGATTTCAATCTCTGGCAAATTTAGATGAATCCTGGACTATCCAAAGATAAAATATGCCCAAACTAAAGATAAGTGATAATCCTGTTTCATTTCAGACTTCTTCCTTCCATTGGGCTTTGTGACTGCATAGTTAATATCAATTTATGTTCATGGTCTGGATTATAACCTATTGCATTAGCTTCAACATATATTGATTAGATTTTGTTTTGTTGTTTATAAATAAAACCTGATAATTGGGCTTACTCATGAGAGGAGTTGCCATTAAAATAAAAATAAACCACTATGCTTCTGAGCAACAAATTGTCACAAACAGGCAATCTTTCCAATCTATTTCAACACCTAATTATTTTTTTCTTTTTAACACTTGTTATTTGAAAAAGTTTAACACTCATAAGAAGCTACAAAAATAATATAGACATCTGTGTACCCTCTACCCAGCTTGTCCCAGTGGGAACATCTTTAGTACCTATAGTCCATTGCCAAAACCAGGAAACTGACACTGAGACAATATACTGACATTAACTCAACTAATAATCTTATTTGGATTTCACTCCTTTGTCTCACTTTTTTGGAGGTAAGAGTGCAGTGTCTAGTTCTGTGGCATTTTATTATGTTTAGACATGTATAACCACCACCACAACCAGGACAGACATTATTATTATTATTAAACATCTATGGAAGTCCAGCTATGCACAAAGGACTGTTAGGTGCATTTATTTAACAATTTCATGAGGTAAGTTTATTGTCTCCATTTTGGAGAAAGAAGACTTAAATAAAAAGGAAAAAGCAGACATTTCCCTGTTTTTTCATCTTTTAGTATCAGGCGTGTGGCAAAGAGACACTCCTGTCTAATGATGCTAAATTCAATGTGAGGGATTTATTTTTTTTTAACTTTTATAATCAATCTTTCTTAAGTCATAGCTCTCCAATTTTCAAATGTATAAAGTTCACAAAATCTACTCACTTCTTAAAAATACCACCATTGGGCACGAAGTAAGGGAAGAGGTAAAAGAGAGTCCATCCTACAGTTCAGGATGGCAAAAGCTCCAAGTCTTAAGTCACTTTTGCTTTTCCTCAAAACCACAGCAACTCTATTTCTGTTCTTATTTTTCTCTTGCACCCAGACAATAGTGTTTTTGTCCTCTGAGGATTATTCTAAAAATAAGAGGTGAAAGAAAAAGAAACACATAAAGGTCTCTATCTTTGGTTTCTAAACATTAGTTTTAACCTCCTATTTAGTTTAACTGTCATTCCCTACCAGAAAACGCTCTGTCCACTGCACTATCTTCAGATTCCACGCAGCTGGAAAACACACCTGGCCTTAGTGCTTCCTGTGCCCCTGGCCCTTCTACCACCACTGGGGGGCTCACAGAGGAAATATGGCGGAGCTCACCAGGGCTAGGGCACATTACTTCCTGACTAATTTTCACCTTTGGCTTTCAGCAACCATTCAGCCAAGTCCAGCCTAAGCAAGTTGAGACCTCACATAGGAGTTTTCTTCCTACTTCCCTGGCCTCTCCTTCTCAGTCTCTTTTCCCATCTCCTTCTCTTCTTTCTGACCTCCAAAGCCAGAGTCCTTGGAGACCAACCTCAGTCTTTTCCCTAAAATACTGATACTCTACCAAGGGTGATTTTTCACCCCAGGGGCCAATTGGGATTGTCAGTAGACATTTTTAGTTGAGGGACAGGGTGGGAGGGGGGCAGGGTGAGAGGTGTGCTAATGGTATCTAGTGGGTAGAGGCCAGGGACGCTGATAAATACCCTACAATGTATACTGTAGGACAGAAGAGTCCCTGTAACAAAGAATTATCCCACTCCAAGGGTCATTGTGGATTCCCAGACAGCTCAGTGCTAAAGAATCCACCTGCCAATGCAAGAGCCATAGGCGAGGCAGGTTCGATCCCTGGGTTGGAAAGATCCCCTGGAGAAGGAAATGGCAGCCCACTCCAGTATTCCTGAAGGGAAAATCCCATGGACAGAGGCGCCTGGTGGGCTACATCCATGGGGAATCAGAGTGCCAGACACAGCTGAGCAACTGAGCACAAGCACAGGCACACAAGGTCAACAGTCCCCGCGTTAAAAAGTCTTGCCCTAAAGATCTTACTCAGTGCCACACTATACCCAGATTCAGTCTGCATGCTGCTGACTCCCAGGTTTCAGTCGCCAGTCCTGTCTTCTCCCCCATCTCCAGGTGCTTATACACAACTGCCTCCACTTAAATCTATCACGTGCTTCAAACTTAAACTTGTTCACAACCGAATGTACTGGCATCCACAAACCTGCTTCTCCCCTAGTCCTTCCCATGCTGATGATAAAACCATGCAAAGTAGTCATCTTAGACCCAAATTCTGACTGCAGGAACACTCTGATTAGGATCAAAGAACAGTGGAGCTGTGAGGGATTTCATTTGGGAGAGGAGGAGAGCAAGATTCAGAAGTTTTGTGATGTCCCTACACCTACATATTTAACTTGATAGAAGAGCCAGAATGAGAAAGACTGTTTCCTTCAGCCAAGTAAGCTGACTTGGCTCCCTCGGGTAAAATACATAGCTCAGTTGCATTCTCTTTTTTCAGAAGTCAATGTTAGACAGCTTAGTACAATGCAGGTTCAGCAAATCACAGCCCAAGGGCCAATCCGGGGCTGCCACCTGTTTTTGTATGGCCCATGGACAGAATGATTTTACCACCTTGAAATATTTGCAGTGGGGGGAGGAATTCAAAGAACAACAATAATGTATGACATATGAAACTGACATTAAAAACAAATGTTAGTGTCCGTGAATCAAGTGTGACTGGGACACAGACACATTCATTAATGTCTTATCTATAGCTGCCTTCATGCTACAGAGCTGAATTGAGAAGCTGCAACAGTCACTGTATGAAGGGCAAAGCTGAAAATACCTGGCCCTTTATAGAACAAGGTTAGTGACCTCAGTACATTAAGAGTCCAAATTAAACAAACAAACGTGGATTTCAGTTTCATCTCAACCAGCAGTGTGATTTTTGACTATATTTCAACGTCTATGAGCCTCACGTTGAATAGGGTAATGATACTTCCCTTAAAGGATTGTTTAGGAGTATTAGAAGTAATGCTTGTAATGATCTGGAGTACACTAGGAGGAACTCAACAAATACTAGCAATAATAATAATAATACTTACTGATACTATTATTACCACAAACTTTACCCCTTAAAATGTCCTCTTTGGTACACTTTGAGAGATTTTGTGTCAAATGCCTTCTGAAATCCAGGCAAACATGGAACTTAAAAGTCCTAGTCCTTTTCACCCATCACATTATGTTTTTTGGTAACAAGCTGGAGGGTGGTTAATATCTTTATAATTCATATGACATTGTGCCTAATTGTGAATTCCCTGAGTTTCCTGGAAAAATCATCTCCCGAGTAATAAAGGTGACACTACCTGGAAGAGAAAACCATCGAGACCTACTCCATCCTTTTTCCAACCTTCTTATCCCAAGACTGTCAGAAAATAAGTTTAGTTAACAGA
Source organism: Oryx dammah (assembly GCF_014754425.2). Lineage (NCBI taxonomy): Eukaryota > Metazoa > Chordata > Mammalia > Artiodactyla > Bovidae > Oryx > Oryx dammah. The sequence continues at coordinate 122,253,520 of NW_024070207.1, forward strand.
AAACAGGGAAACCAACATTAAGTTAGTGAAGAGCATGTAGAAACAGTCCCCAAACCCCCAGGACCCCACTCTTTCAGATTTCCCAGAGGGCACTGCGTGTGGCTGGAGAGGCAGAGCCTGGCTGTGGTTTTGGAACTGGCATCCCCCACAAGCTTCCAAAGATAAAAGACAGGAGCATGGTTGACACTCACCTTGCCCATGGCTGCCCTCGGGGCCTTGACCTCAGCCCTGGCCACATGCAGTCCTGCAAGAGACTCTGCCATCCCTGGGGGCTTCTCGGCCTCAGGCTTGCCTCCTGGCTTACATCTCATTCCTGGAGTGGAAAAGAGGTCAAGTCTAACTCTTTTTCTTTGTGTGACCCCATCCTTTCCCCCTCTCACATCCCGCCATTTTCTCCGGCTCTCCAGGTATTTTGGCTAAGCCCAGGGTCCTTTCAGCCTCCTCACACTTTCTCCTTCCACTGGACTGCCCCTTTCTATGGTACCTTCTGGGATGATCCACATTTCTCATGAGTGACAAGACGTCATCTTTCTAATTAACATACGGCCTAATTATGGTGGTGTTACACTTTAGGAGACAGAATTAAAGTCTGAAGTGACCTAAGTAATTAGGAGAGGCAGACAGACAAACGAAAGCAGCAGCAATACCATGGGGGTGGCCATGACCTGGCCATGTCCTGTGAGGCTGGGCACCACAGGCCGAGACTCAGGTGCATGGACACCTCGGGATCGGCGCCAAGCTGGGTGCTGTGGTACCTGCTTGGAGGTAGCATCCCCATGTAGGGCAAGATGGGATTTTCTTTCCTCCTCCCTCTCTTTATCCTTTCCCTGGCACTGAGGTGCCTCTTGATAAGATAGAGTAAATGAATCAGAAAAATGCACGCCTACAAAGATGAATTTTCACCCCATGCTGCAGAAGAGACAGGACTGACAGCTTAATTGCTGTGCTGAGGGTGACGCTGCTAGGAAGTGGTCCCTACTCTGCTAGGAAATCTGGCCAAAAACTAGGACAAATGAGAACAGGAGGTGTGCATTCTGGGTTCCCCCAGAAGTTGACCTGGGGTCACAAATGTGAATACAAGCCGTTTATTTGGGAGGCGCTCTAACAAGCACTGGCAGGGAGTGAGAAAATGAGACCGAGGAGGGAAAGAAGGCAATAGAAAGTGTGTTAACAAGCAAGCCCTGCAGCTCAACTTGGCTAGGCAAGTGGGAGAGACAGAACAGAGGTCAGCGAACTTTTCTTATAAAGGGCAGAGAATAAATATTTCAGGCTTTGGGAGCCATGGAATGTCTGTCACGATGACTCAACTCTGCCGCTGTAGCCAGAGACAATATGTAAATGAATGGATATGTCTGCGTCTCAGTAAAACATTATTTGCAAAACCAGGCAGCCAACCCAATGGCTGTAGTTTGTCAACCCGTTGCTATAGAAGTGTTTCTCAAACTCTCGTGGTGAAGGACCCATTTTTTTTTACATGTCCAATCCATTGAACAAGACTTTTGTAAATACAACAAAAATGAATCACTGGAAAAGCAAAATTTAAAAAACAGGCATACAAAGTATAAGTCTTTTAAAATTAATTAAAATCAAAAGACACAGAATATCTTGGTCTAGTTGCTTTAGGAAGTTTCTAAATGCCCACTCTGAACTTCTGCTAAGTTATCACAGAAAGGTGGAGTCCTTGATCTCAGCCAAGGCCCTCACTACAGTTTATAGCCCCACAGTCTCTCTTACTAGGTGAGGAGGCCGGGACTATTACCCACTGACATTTCTATTGTTATCAAGGGCTGCTCCCCAGCACATCAGCTCCTGGTCCTTCTAGCCTGTCTGGCAAATGGACCATGTACATTTCTGCCACCTGAGAAGGAGAGGCACAGGGAGGTGCTCCAGGTAGGAAGTTGAAGGCAGGTATGGGAATGGTGAGGACCAAGAGGTCACTGGCAGGCCACTGTCGGCGTCACTACAGTGTGATAGAATAGAAAGATCATGGGCTTGGAATGCAAAGAAATTGAGATAAAAGTCCTGGTTCCACCACTTAACTTCTCTGTTTCTACATTTTCTTGTCTGAAAAATGAGTATAATATGGTGAGGGTTTGGGAGCGCATGTGCACCCGTGGTGGATTCATGTCAATGTATGGCAAAGCCAATGCAGAATTGTAAAGTAAATAATAAAGTAAGTAAAATAAATAAATACATTAAAAAAATATGGTGAGGGTTGGACATTGTTATTTTTTTGCTATTGTTGTTGCTGTTAAAGACTTTATTTTTTTTAGAGCAGTTTCAGGTTCAAAGCAAAACTGAGAATAAGGTATTGATAGAAAGAATTCCGATATACTTCCCACCCCATACAAGCATAGTGAAGTCGTTCAGTCATGTCTGACTCTTTGCAATCCCATGGACTGTAGCCTACCAGGCTCCTTTGTCCATGGAATTTTCCAGGCAAGAGTACTGGAGTGGGTTTCCATTTCCTTCTCCAGGGGATCTTCCTGACCCAGGGATTGCACCCAGGTCTCCTGCATTGCAGGCAGACGTTTTACCTTCTGAGCCACCAGGGAAGCCCACCCATACATGCATAACCTTCCCCATTAGCAAAATCCCATCAGAGTGACACATTTGTTACAACTAATGAACCTACACTGACACAGCATAATTACCCAGAGTCCATAGTTTCCATTAGGGTTCAACTCTTGGTGTGGTACTTATGGTATGTATCTATCATCATAGTATTATACAAAGTATTTTCACTGCCATAAAAATCTTCCTTGCCCTGCCTGTTCATCCTTCCCTCCCCTCAACCCTTGGCACCACTGCTCTTTTCACTGTCTCCATAGTTTTGCCTTTTCAGAATGTCAACTAGTTGGAATAATCTTTTCAGACTGATTTCTAACACTCATGCATGCGTTTAAGGTGTAACATGCATTTAAGGTGTCTCCGTGGCTTTTCATGGCTAGATAGCTCACTTTTTTTTTTTAGTACTGAATATTCTACTGTCTGAAACTACCACTGTTTATTCACCCATTCACCTATTGAAGGGCATCTAGGTTGCTTCCAAGTTTTGGCACTTATGAATAAAGCTGCTGTAAACATCTGTGTGCAGGCTTTTGTGTAGACATAAGTTTTTAGCTCCTTTGGGTAAATACCAAGGAACACAATTGCTGGATTATATGGTAAGAGTGTATTTACTTTTGTGAGAAACTACCACACTGTCTTCCAAAATGGCTGTTCCCTCCAACCAGTGAATGAGAGTTCCTGTTGCTCCACGACCTTGTCAGCATTTGGTGTTTGTCAGTATCTAAATTTTGCCATTTTAACAGGTACCTAGCAGTATCTCATTTTTGTTTTAATTGCATTTCCCTGATGATATATGATGTGGAATTGCCATCTGTATGTGTTCTTTGGTGAAGTGTCTTTAAGGTCTTTGGCCTATTTTTTAAAAAGGATTGTTTATATTCTGACTGTTGAGTTTTAAGAGTTTGTTCCATATTTTAGATAACAATCCTTTATCATATATGTCTTTTGCAAATATTTTCTCATTTTGACTTGAGTTTTAAATGGTCTGATAAAAAGCCCTAGCATATGTACAACATTTGGGTCACATTAACAAGAACTCAATAATAATTCCCTTCCCACAAAATATAAAAACTATACAAAAAGTTAGTGGTAGAAATCTAATGGACTGTCTCCCATGAACCTGTATTTTTGTCCCTCGTTCTCCATTTTGCATCATTCAGCTGCACTCACCCACCTAGTCTGGGTGTGGTGAAGGTGGTGAGGATGAGTCATAAAGGAGATGGGGCTGCAGCAGGAGCCTTAGAGAATGAAAGGGAAAGGGAAGAGGAAATTGAAATAGTAAATGTTTATTAAGCACTTATTATATCCTGGGTTCCATGGGGTATATATGTAAGAATAATACATGGCCCTTATTCTTAAAGAATCTATGGTTTAACCAGGGTGGATAATAAAACCATGAGATGAATATAAAGTGATATTCATTGATAGTCTACTATGTACCAGGGATCTCATGAGATTCTTTGTATACATTAGCTATGATTCAGTTGAGGAATGCTGCAAAGGAAACACTGTTAACCTCATTTTAAAAAGGATACTGATGTGCAAGGAAAGTATGTGACTCATTCCAAGCCACATGGCTAGTAAGTAATAGAGCTGAGATTCAAGCCCAAGGCTGTCTGATTCCAACGCTCACACTCTTCATACACCAAGCTATTGAGAAAAGCTCCTAAGACAAATCACAGATAGTTTCACTGTGAGAAGTGCAACCTGGACTGAAAAAAGAATACACAAAGACTCATAAAAAGAAAAACAATCCATAAGGAAGATACAAAAGAAATGGCTCCACTATAATTGAAGTCTGTGAAAAATGGAAATAGGAGAAGTAGGGTCAGGTGTTTGAGGGTTCTGACTGGTTTTGACAGTAAGGATACTCTCAATGAGATTTTTCTAGGAGTTGGAAACAAAAAATCAAAATTCACCTGGAAAAAATTAAAAAAATCAAACAAAAGTGTAATAAGGCCTGACACTAATATAATGTTGTATGTCAACTATAGAGACTATACGTATACGGGACATATATTCATGTCTATCTGTATCTATCTATAGATATCTGTATCTACATATCTCTACTACAGCTATACTTGTGTTCAGTCACGTCTGACTCTTTGGGACTCTTTGGGCTACAGCCCACCAGGCTCCTCTGTCCATGGGATTCTCCAGGCAAGAGTACTGGAGTGGATTGCCGTGCCCTCCTCCAGGGGATCTTCCCGACCCAGGGATCGAACCCGTGTCCCTGCATCTCCTATATTAGCAGGTGGATTCTTTGCCACCGGCACCGCTTGGGATGTTGATTATAGCTTCCCAGTTGGTTCACTGGAAAACAATCCGCCTGCCAATGAAGGAGACACAGGTTCAATCCCTGGGTCAGGAAGATCCCCTGGAGGAGGGCATGGCAATCCACTCCAGTATTCTTGCCTGGAGAATCCCATGGACAGAGGAGCCTGGCGGGTTTCTGTAGCCCATCAGGTTCCTCTTCAAAGGTAACAAAGAGCTGGACACAACTTAGCACACATGCACACATTTGTCAATTATATCTCAATAAAAAATTGAAAAATAAGTTTTTAAAGTATGTACTATTTAAAAGAAGTGCAATAAAGAAAACTAGGCCTCACAGGAACTTACATGTATGAAAAAGCAGTAAGAATTTGAACAATGCAATACTGGCTCAAGAACAGACAGAAATCAGTCAGCAGAAGAGAATCAGCAGCCCAGAAAATGAGCTTTTTTGTACAAAATTGAATATTTAATAAAGAAAGCATTATAAAACAGAAAGGAAAAAATCATTTACCATATGTTGTTGAAAAAACAAATTGGGAAAAAAGATGCTCTCACCTTATGCTATATATCAACTTAAATTTCAAGTGGATTTTAGAGTTTTTTTAAGTTAAATATAGAAAATATTTAATTTCTGGTAAAACATGCTTCGAAAAATAATGAAATTTAAAAAAGGAAAATGCAGAAAGCTATTCTCACATCTAAAGTTCAAATAAGGGTATGGTTAAGGAACAACAGTACTTCAGCTCCATGGAATGATAGATGGCCAATTGAATAATTATAAAACTATAGCAACATTAAAAAATATTTAGGCTGGACATAACTATGAAAGATATGGCACATTATTTTTCTATTGTTGCTGTAACAAATCACCACAAATTTAGCTGGTTAAAAATAACACGTATTTATTATCTTACAATTTTGGAGGTTAGAAGTTTGACATAGGTCTTACTGAGCTATAATCAAGGCGTCCTCAAAGCTGCATTCTTTTCTGGAAACTGTGATAGAGAATCCATTTTCTTGCCTCTTACAACCTCTAGAGGGCACCCACATTCCTCGGCAGATGGCCCATTCGTCCATCTTCAAAGTCTGCAAAAGCCAATTGAGTCGTTCTCACATCACCGCACTCTGACTTCTTTCCAGAGTCACATTTCCCCCTGACTCGTCTTCTGCCTCTCTTCCATTTTTTTTTTCAAAAATAATGGCTTTATTGAGATATAATTCACATGCCATACAACTCACCCATTTAAAGTGTACAACTCATGGGTTTTTAGCATATTCACAGAGTTGTGTAACCATCATTATAATCAATTTTGGAACATTTTTATCACCCCTGCCAAGAACCCTTATAACCATTAGCAGTTACTTCCCCTTGCCCCTCAAGCTCTTATTCCTGGATGAATACTCATCTATTTTCTGTCTCTATGAATTTTCCTATTCTAGACATTTCAGATAAAAGGAATCATACAATACAGTCTTTTGTGACTGGCTTTTTTCACTTAGCATAATGTTTTCAAGGTTTGCCTATGTTGTGGCAGTATTAATACTTTATTCCTTTTTATGGATGAGTAATATTCCAGTATATGTATATAAAATATTTTGTTTATCTATTCATCAGTCATGGACATTTGGATTGTTTCAGGGGATATTGTGAATAATGCTACTTTAAACATTTATGTACAAGATTTTTTGTGGATATGGTTTAATTTCTCTTGGGTTTTTATTCTATCGAAGAACAGAGTGGGGTGGGCCAAGCACTGGGGGTCATATGATAACACCATGTTTAACTATTCAAGGGCTTGCCAGACTGTTTTCCACAGCAGCTGCCCTATTATATTGGACTTCCCTGGTGGCTCAGATGGTAAAGCATCTGCATACAATGCGGGAGACCTGGGTTCGATCCCTGGGTCGGGAAGATCCTCTGGAGAAGGAAATGGCAACCCACTCCAGTACCCTTGCCTGGAAAATCCCATGGACGGATGAGTGTGGTAGACTAGTCCATGGGGTCGCAAAGAGTCGGACACGACTGAGTGACTTTCACTTCACAGCATTGTATGAGGATTCTGATTTGTTCGTATCCTCACCAACATGTGTTATTATCTGACTTTTTGATGACAACTGTCCTAGTGGATGTGAAGTGGTTTTCCATTGTTTCTTTTCTATTTATTTTAATTGGAGGCTAATACTTTCCAGTATTGTGGTGGTTTTTGCCATACATTGACCTGAATCAGCCATGAGTGTACATATGTGCCCCATCCTGAACCACCCTCCAACCTCCCTCCCCATCCCATCCCTCAGGATCATCCCAGTGCACCAGCCCTGACCACCCTGTCTCATACATCGAACCTAGACTGGCGATCTATTTCACATATGGTAATATACATGTTTCAGTGCTATTTTCTCAGATCATCCCATCCTTGCCTTCTCCCATAGAGTCCAAAAGTCTGTGTTTACACCTGTGTCTCTTTTGCCATCTTGAATATAGGGTCATCGTTACCATCTTTCTAAATTCCTTATATATGTGTTAATATACTGTATTGGTGTTTTTCTTTCTGACCTACTTCGCTCTGTATAATAGGCTCCAGTTTCATCCACCTCATTAGAACTGATTCAAATGCATTCTTTTTAATAGCTGAGTAATATTCCATTGTGTATATGTACCACAGCTTTCTTAGCCATTCATCTGCCAATGGACATCTAGGTTGCTTCCATGTCCTGGCTATTATAAACAGTGCTGCAATGAACAGTGGGGGACACATGTCTCTTTCAATTCTGGTTTCCTCGGTGTGTATGCCCAGCAGTGGGATTGCTGGGTCATAAGACAGTTCTATTTCCAGGTTTTTAAGGAATCTCCACACTGTTCTCCATAGTGGCGATACTAGTTTGCATTCCCACCAACAGTGCAAGAGGGTTCCTTTTTCTCTGCACCCTCTCCAGCATTTATTGTTTGTAGACTTTTGAATAGCAGCCATTCTGACTGGTGTGAGATGGTACCTCACTGTGGTTTTAATTTGCATTTCTCTGATAATGAGTGATGTTGAGCATCTTTTCATGTGTTTGTTAGCCATCTGTATGTCTTCTTTGGAGAAATGTCTGTTTAGTTCTTTGACCCATTTTTTGATTGGGTCGCTTATTTTTCTTGAATTGAGCTGCAGGAGTTGCTTGTATATTTTTGAGATTAATTCTTTGTCAGTTGCTTCATTTGCTAGTATTTTCTCCCATTCTGAAAGCTGTCCTTTCACCTTGCTTATAGTTTCCTTTGTTGTGCAGAAGCTTTTAAGTTTAATTAGGTCCCATTTGTTTATTTTTGCTTTTATTTCCATTACTCTGGAGGTGGATCATGGAAGATCCTGCTATGATTTACATCAGAGAGTGTTTTGCCTATGTTTTCCTCTAGGAGTTTTATAGTTTCTGGTCTTACGTTTAGATCTTTAATCCATTTTGAGTTTATTTCTGTGTATGGTGTTAGAAAGCGTTCTAGTTTCATCCTTTTACAAGTGGTTGACCAGTTTTCCCAGCACCACTTGTTAAAGAGATTGTCTTTTCTCCATTGTATATTCTTGCCTCCTTTGTCAAAGATAAGGTGTCCATAGGTGTGTGGATTTATCTCTGGGCTTTCTATTTTGTTCCACTGATCTATGTTTCTGTCTTTGTGCCAGTACCATACTGTCTTGATGACTGTAGCTTTGCATTATAGCCTGAAGTTAGGCAGGTTGATTCCTCCAGTTCCATTCTTCTTTCTCAAGATTGCTTTGGCTATTCAAGGTTTTTTGTATTTCCATACAAATTGTGAAATTACTTGTTCTAGTTCTCTGAAAAATACCGCTGGTAGCTTGATAGGGATTGCACTGAATCTATAGGTTTCTGTGAGTAGTATACTCATTTTCACTACATTCATTCTCGAACATGGTATATTTCTCCATCTATTTGTGTCCTCTTTGATTTCTTTCATCAATGTTTTATAGTTTTCTATATATAGGTCTATTTTTTCCTTAAGTAGATTTACTCCTAAGTATTTTATTCTTTTTGTTGCAATGGTAAATGGAATTGTTTCCTTAATTTATCTTTCTGTTTTCTCATTGTTAGTGTATAAAAATGCAAGGAATTTCTGTATGTTAATTTTATATCCTGCACCTTACTATATTCATTGATAGCTCTAGTAATTTTCTGGTGGAGTCTTTAGGGTTTTCTATGTAGAGGAATGGGTGAATTTAACTCAGATGACCATTGTATCTACTACTGTGGGCAGGAATCCCATAGAAGAAATGGAATAGCCATCATAGTCAACAAAAGAGTCTGAAATACAGTACTTGGATGCAATCTAAAAAACAACAGAATGATCTGCTTGTTTCCAAGGCAAAACCATTCAATATCAAAGTAGTCTAAGTCTATGCCGTGACCAGTAACGCTTAATAAGCTGAAGTTCAACGATTCTATGAAGACCTACAAGACTTTTTAGAACTAATACCCAAAAAAGATGTCCTTTTCATTATAGGGGACTAGAATGCAAAAGTAGGAAGTCAAGAAACACTTGGAGTAACAGTCAAATTTGGCCTTGGAGTACAGAATGAAGCAGGGCAAAGATTAATAGAGTTTTGCCAAGAGAATGCACTGGTCATAGCAAACACTCTCTTCCTAAAACACAAGAGAACACTCTACACATGGACATCACCAGATGATCAACACCGAAATCAGATTGATTATATTCTTTGCAGCCAAAAATGGAGAAGCTCTATACAGTCAGCAAAAACAAGATCGGAAGCTGACTGTGGCTCAGATCATGAACTCCTTATTGCCAAACTAAGACTGAAATTGAAGAAAGTAGGGGAAACCACTAGACCATTCAGGTATGACCTAAATCAAATCCCTTATGATTACACAGTGGAAGTGAGAAAAAGATTTAAGGGACTAGGTCTGATAGACAGAGTGCCTAATGAACTATGGATGGAGGTTTGTGACATTGTACAGGAGACAGGGATCAAGACCATCCCCAAGAAAAAGAAATGCAAAAAAGCAAAATGGCTGTCTGAGGAGACCTTACAAATAGCTGTGAAAAGAAGAGAAGTGAAAAGCAAAGGAGAAAAGGAAAGATATAAGCATCTGAATGCAGAGTTACAAAGAATAGCAAGGAGAGATAAGAAAGCCTTCTTCAGTGATCAATGTAAAGAAATAGAGGAAAAGAACAGAATGGAAAAGACTAGAGATCTCTTCAAGAAAATTAGAGATACTAAGGGAACATTTCATGCAAAGATGGGCAAATAAAGGACAGAAATGGTATGGACCTAACAGAAGCAGAAGACATTAAGAAGAGGTGGCAAGAATACACAGAAGAACTGTACAAAAAAGATCTTCATGACCAAGATAATCATGATGGTGTGATCACTCATCTAGAGCCAGACATCCTGGTATGTGAAGTCAAGTGGGCCTTAGAAAGCATCATTACGAACAAAGCTAGTGGAGGAGATGGAATTCCAGTTGAGCTATTTCAAATCCTGAAAGATGATGCTGTGAAAGTGCTGCACTCAATATGCCAGCTAATTTGGAAAACTCAGCAGTGGCCACAGGACTGGAAAAGGTCAGTTTTCATTCCAATCCCAAAGAAAGACAATGCCAAAGAATGCTCAAACTACCACACAATTGCACTCGTCTCACATGCTAGTAAAGTAATGCTCAAAATTCTCCAAGCCAGACTTCAGCAACACAAGAACCATGAACTTCCAGATGTTCAAGCTGGTTTTAG
>NW_024070207.1:122269104-122318490 GCF_014754425.2 Oryx dammah
TATGGAACAGCAGACTGGTTCCAAATAGGAAAAGGAGTACGTCAAGGCTGTATATTGTCACCCTGCTTATTTAACTTATATGCAGAGTACATCATGAGAAACACTGAGCTGGAAGAAGCACAAGCTGGAATCAAGATTTCCGGGAGAAATATCGATAACCTCAGATATGCAGATGACACTACCTTTATGGCAGAAAGTAAAGAGGAACTAAAAAGCCTCTTGATGAAATTTTCAGTTAAAGAGGAAAGTGAAAAAGTTGGCTTAAAGCTCAAGATTAAAAAAACTAAGATCATAGCATCCAGTCCCATCACTTCATGGGAAATAGATGGGGAAACAGTGGAAATAGTGGCTGACTTTATTTTGGGGGGCTCCAAAATCACTGCAGATGGTGATTGCAGCCATGAAATTAAATGACACTTACTCCTTGGAAGGAATGTTATGACCAACCTAGACAGCATAATAAAAAGCAGAGACATTACTTTGTCAATAAAGGTCCATCTAGTCAAGGATATGGTTTTGCCAGTAGTCATGTACAGATGTGAGAGTTGGACTATAAAGAAATCTGAGCACCAAAGAATTGATGCTTTTGAACTGTGGTGTTGGAGAAGACTCTTGAGAGTCCCTTGGACTGAAAGGAGATCCAACCAGTTCATCCTAAAGGAGATCAGTCCTGGGTATTCATTGAAAGAACTGATGTTGAAGCTGAAACTCCAATACTTTGGCCACCTGATGTGAAGAGCTGACTCATTTGAAAAGACCCTGATGCTGGGAAAGATTGAGGGCAGGAGAAGAGGAAGACAAAGGATGAGATGGTTGGATGGCATCACCGACTCAATGGACATGAGTTTGGGTAAACTCCAGGAGTTTGGTGATGGACAGGGAGGCATGGCATGCTATTGTTCATGGGGTCACAAAGAGTCAGATACGACTGAATGACTGAACTGAACTGAACTGACGTAGAGGATCATGTCATCTGCAAACAGTGAGAGTTTTACTTCTTGTTTTCCAATCTGGATTCCTTTTATTTCTTTTTCTTCTCTGACTGCTGTGGCTAATACTTCCAAAACTATGTTGAATAGTAGTGGTGGCCTCTCTTCCATTTTTAAGGACCCTCATGATGACACATTGTACCCCCCCTGGAAAATCCAAGATAATCTTTCTATTTAAGGCCAGCAATAAGTAACCTTTGTTTCATCTGCAGTGTTAATTTACAGGTTTTCATTGAACCCAACAAATTACCAGGTTCAAGGGATTCAGACATGGGCATCTTTGAGAGGCCATTATTCTGTCTATTACATATGGTTTTCAACTGATGAAGAAAATACATAAAAAGATAACTTAAAAGTAGGCTGGCAGGATAGTAAATGAATACCATCCAGACAGTCAAAGGGGGCAGTGTGCATGCATGCTCAGTCGTGTCTGACTCTTTGCGAGACTATGGACTGTAGCCTGCGAGGCTTCTCAGTCTATGGGATTCTCCAAGCAAGAACACTGCAGTGGGTTGTCATTTCCTCCTCCAGGAGATCTTCCCGACCCAGGGACTGAATCCACATCTCCTGCACTGCAGCCAGATTTTTTTTTACCACTGAGCCACCTGGGGAGCCTTGGGTGTTTCAGCTGAAACGGGCTGGAAGCCATTGATGGGTAAGCAGTGGTCCTTGATCAGGGCTGAATGCCCCAGGGCAGATGTTCACACTTTGATGTGCCTGTGTCCTGGGGATCTTGTAGAAGTGCAGATTCTGCTTCAGTAGGTCTGGGCTAAGGCCTGAGATTGTGCCTTGTAAATATGCCCCCAGTGGATACTGATGTGCTGGTCCCTGGATCACATTTGAGTAGCAAGACACTACAATGCCTCCAATTCTCAGTCTACCTGGCTTTTAGAAAGATATGTCACTGGTGACCAACAATTCTGGTTTTCTTGGGACTGAGGAGGTTGCCCAGATACAGGACTTTCAGGGCTAAAACCAGGAAAGTTCTAGACAAACCAGGATGAATTAGTCATCCTATTTAGAAATGTGAGGATGGACATTAGAAAAAGCAATGGAGACTTCCCTGGTGATTCAGTGGTTAAAACTCCACACTTCCATTGCAGGGAGCATGGGTTTGATCCCAGGTCAGGGAACTAAGATCCCCACACACTATATGGTGTGGCCAAAGAAGAAAAAGAAAAAAACAACAACAAAAATCCTGTCTGTTTTACTCCCAACTAATCTCTAATGGATCACAACTGTCTTCTGACCAAACCTAAACTTTGGCCCCAGGATTCTTCCTCACGTTGAGTTCCAGCAATCACTACCAATCCATTGGCACTGGCAAAGGAAATGAAACCTATTTCCAACTGAAGTTGGAACTCACAGTCAAAAAACATGCTGCAGTGCTTCTTGCTCTCTCCACAGAAATGATAGACATGATGATGACAATAAGGGTGATGATTACAACTCAGCAAAAATTTGGTGTGTGTTAGGGAGGTCATTTTTCATATTTTTGTAGCAGTATTATAGGTGAGAATGACTCATTCAGATCCCAATGATAATTATAAACACAGCTTGATGTGATGGAGAAAAAAAAAAAAACATATATAAGAAAGTGAAGGTTGGGGTCCAACCAAGAGACATAACTGCCAGGAGCCTGTGTCGCCCTTAGAAAAATGGGAAAACCACTGACCTTACACTTATGACTAATGTTTGGACCAAATGCTGAGCACATGCTTACAAGCCTGCACTCCATTTCCTTCTTTCTGTTCTCCTTTTACCAGTGGATTCACCTCTCTAGTTACAGACTTATCAAGAAGAGCATTCATGACAGGAGGAATGAAGCCTGATTGCTGAATGACAAACCCTATGAGAGATCAGATCCTTGAAGTCAGCCTCCGGAGGGGTGAACCTTGTTTGAACTCAACTGTTAACATCACTTTCACTGAGCTCCAAGTCTCAAAAAGGAGCATCACTGGCAACTCCTCCAGCCACGTTCACCATCAGCACTGTTATTAGTTATCTATTGCTCGCTAACAAATGACCCTAAAACTTCGTGTCTTGAAACACCACACATTTGTTATCCCACAGTTCCTGTCAATGAAGGATCTGGGCGCAGCTTAACTGAGCTCTCTGCTTCAGGGTCTCTCGCACAACTGCACCCAAGGGTAAGGCTCATCTGAAGGACTGAGGATGGAGCATCCACTTGAGTTCACTCAGGTGCTTGTTGGGAGGAGTCACTTCTTCAAGTGTCATTAGACTGAGAGCCTAAGGGCCTCACAGGCAGTTGCCTAGAGGCTCTCCTCAGTTCCTTACCATGCTGGCCTCTCCAGTTGGCTTCAAGTCAGCCTGTGAGTGTGGAGAGAAGGGAACCCTCCTACACTGTTGGTGGGAATGTAAATTGGTGCAGCCACTATGGAGAACAGTATGGAGGTTCCTTAAAAGATTAAATACAGAGCTACCATATGATCCAGCAATCCCACTCCTGGGCATGTATCTGGAGAAAACCATAATTTAAAAATATACATGTACCCCCAATATTCATGGCAGCACTATTCACAATAGCCAAGACATGGAAACAACCTAAATGTCCATTGACAGATGAATGGATACAGATGTGGTAAATATACACAATGGAATACTACTCAGCCATGAAAAAAATAATGCCATTTGTAGTAACATGGATGGACCTAGAGCTTAGCCTACTAAGTGAAGTAAGTCAGAAAGAGAAAGACAAATGCCATGTGATATCACTTACACATGGAATATAAGATATGACACAAATGAAGCAATCTACAAAACAGACTCACAGACATAGAGAACAGATTAGTCGCTGCCAAGGAGGAGAGGGGTGGAGGAGGAATGGATTGGGACTTTGGATTTAGCAGATGCAAACTTTATATATAGAATGGATCAACAACAAGGTACTACTGTTTAGCTCAGGGAACTATATTCAATGTCCTGTGATAAACCTTAATGGAAAAGAACATGAAAAAGAATATATATGTTGTGCTTACTTACTCGGTCATGTCCAACTCTTTGGACCCCATGGACTGTGGCCAGCCAGGCTTCTCTGTCCATGCACATTCTCCAGGCAAGAATATTGGAGTGGGCAGTCATTCCCTCCTCCAGGGGATCTTTCCAACCTAGAGACTGAATCTAGGTCTCCCGCATTGCAGGCAGTTTTTTTTTTTTTTACTGTCTGAGCCACCAGGAAAGCCCAAGAACACTGGAGTGGGTAGCCTATCCCTTCTCTAGGGCAACTTCCCAACCCAGAAATCAAACTGGGGTTTCCTGCATTGCAGGCGGATTTTTTACCAGCTGAGCTACCTGAGAAGCCTACACACACACACACACACACACACACACACACACACACACTGATATGCATGCTAAGTTGCTTCAGTTGTGTCCAACTTTGCAACACTATGGACTGTAGCCTGCCAGGATCCTCTGTCCATGGGGATTCTCTAGGCCAGAATAGTCTGAGTCTCTTACATCTCCTGCAAGCATCCCCTACTGAAATCACTGATTCCAAACCAGCAACAAGCATTTTGTGAAGCAACCACAGAATTGTTTCCATTCCTGCTTCTAGAAATGAAAGCACATTTCCTCCATCGCATTATTTAAAGAATAAAAATAAAAGATGATGTGTACTTTGTTTGTTGTCATGGTGCAGTAGCAAGACAATAAGGTCGTTAGGGGAACAGTCATAAAAGTCACAATGTCTAGTTTTGGAAAAATTGAGTAAGTTGGCCTTTAGTCTATATTCATGGAACAGCCATGAAAATTGGTGTTGGAAGAGCTATGTGTCTTAATTGTTCCATAGTTCTCTCTGACTTCCTAAACTTTACTAAAAATTTAACTCCTCTGAAGGGGTTCCAGGGTTAACCCTTTCCAGCTCCAACCCTTCTATTTATTGAATAACTTCAAATTATTACTCATGAATAATGTTCCATATATGTCAAGTCAACTATGTAGCTTAAGAACTCCTTTTCCCCATGAGTGTAAAATATTTTAATATTATGGATTATGGCAACCCAAATTACAGACACTAAAAATAAAAACAGAGCTGGGAAGGACCTTAGCAATGATCTGTGTACTAGTTCTCAATCTTGACTCAGAGCATCCCTCCAAACACTTGCATTAGAATCTCTGGGGGTGAGACTCGGGAATCAGTGGTTTTAAAGCTCCCCAGCACCAGAGCCAACGTTTAGAACCATTTCTCTACCCTAAGTGATTTTCCTAATACTGTATGGCTAAATAGTATCAAAACCACCAGCACCGTGCTTTCTTTAGAGCCGGGACTGATGGTGTGTATTCTACACTGGGTGTGATCTGAAGGAGTTGTCCCCAACCTTGGCTGCCTAAAAGAGACACTGAAGTCTTTTATTAACACATAGATTCCTGTCCTCATCCCAACATAAATACTGCTTTATATCTTTATGAAGCTCTCCAGGTGATTCTAATATGTAGGCAAGGTTGAGCACTACTGATCTAAAATGTGAGCATATAGCAATACAACATCTGCTCATCTTTTCTAACCACAGACCACAAAGTAGGAGGATGAGACTCCAGCATGTCTAAGGGGCTTTATCAGAATGAAGTCATGTCTATTAAGCTCTTAATGTCCAGAAGGAGAATGCAGAATAGACGTAATATATTTAAGCTGCCCCCAAATTACAGAAACCTTTCTGTGAAGAATGAGGAAGATTTCCAACAACAGGCTTCATTGTTTAAACCTCTAATACCAGAAGAAATATAACACTGATCATATAAAAATCAATCCAAGGCATAATGTAAGAAAGTTTGTGATACAAATATTATCTTAAATATGAGATATTCAAATATGATAGAAAAAAAAACAGACATGTTCTTAGGAGCCTTCAGTGAGTCAGTGTGAGAAGGAGTTATTTAGGAGTAAGTAAAGATGGCAAAAATGCTGATAGGGATTCAAACAAGGAAAGTATATTAGATATCTGTCACTACATAACAAATTATCCTAAAAATCAGCAGTTTAGGGCAACAAGCAAGTATTAGCTTATAGTTTCTGTGGATACAAATCTTGGAAGCAACCTAGGGGACTAGTTCTGATTCAGAGTCTCTCATGAGACTGTAGTCATGGTATTGGCTAGGCTACAGTCACCCTAAGTTTGACTGGGGATGAAGAATCTGCTTCCAAAATGGCTCCGATGATGGACAAGTTGATGCTGGCAATTGGCAGGAGGCCTCAGTTCCTTGCTATGTAGACCTGTTCATAGGGCTGCATGGGTGCCCTTATAAAATAACAGCTGGCTTTCCCTACAGTGAGTGATCCAAGAGTGAGCAAGGAATAAGTCACAATGCCTTTTATGACATCATTTCAGAAGTCATGTATTACTTTTCTATCTTACATGAATTATTAGAAACAAGACATTTAGTCAATGCCACACTTCAGGGGAAAGTACTTAGGTTTTACTTTTTGAAGAACAAGTCAAAGAATTTGTGGACATATTTTAAAACATCACATAAGGCAAGAGAGAAAAGACAAAGACCAGAATGGGCTTGCTAGTAGATCTAAGACAAACTTCATTTCCTATAAATGACAACCAAACTATTCCTTTTTTGACAACTGCCAAGAGGTCCAGCTATAAGCCTTCAGAATGGGCTAGAGAAGCTTCTGGCAGGAAACGGGATTATCTGAGATTTTTAGTAACACTTTTACTCTACAAATATCTATCCACCTGTTTCCTGAAGGCTGGAATTGTTTTAGTATTGAGGTGAAAGCCACATCTGGAGAGAAAGGACAACAGAGAAAATGACAACTGAAATAAACACTGATATAGCTGAAAATGGAAATGTTTACTAACCCAATCAGTGGGAAGTCTCAGATCACAGAGTTAAACTTCTCATGTAGGGAGAGGATGATAGATTCCAAGAGAATTAGGAGAAAGGACTGTGAAATATGAAATAAAGTGGAGTCACTACGTCAAGGGATTTTAAAATGGAGCTGGGAGGCCATTAAGGAGGTGGACCATAAGCACATTCTCACAGGGTGGAGCCATGAACTTTTGAACTGGGTCAAACCACAAATACTCCAAGGACTCTGCAACTTGTCACAGTAAGGAACTTTCACCTCCCTCTAGTAACAGCCTTCATATTCAATCAGGTTTAGTCAAGACTAGCTTCTGTCTCCAACTCCAAAATTACAAAATTCTTTGTGATGCAAACCTTCCTTCTTTGCCTTTGAAAGCTCCTGACTTTTACTTCCTCAGTTCAGTTCAGTCGCTTAGTCGTGTCTGACTCTTTGTGACCCCATGGACTGCAGCATGCCAGGCCTCCCTGTCCATCACTAACTCCTGGAGCTTACTCAAACTCATGTCCATCAAGTCGGTGATGCCATCCAGCCATTTCATCCTCTGTCGACCCCTTCTCCTCCTGCCTTCAAGCTTTCCCAGCATCAGGGTCTTTTCCAATGAGTCAGTTCTTCACATCAGGTGGCCAAAGTACTGGAGCTTCAGTTTCAGCATTAGTCCTTCCAACGAATATTCAGGACTGATATTCTTTAGGATTCACTGGTTGGATCTCCTTGCAGTCCAAGGGACTCACAAGAGTCTTCTCTAACATCACAGTTCAAAAGTATCAATTCTTCAGCACTCAGCTTTCTTTATGGCTCAGCTCTCACATCCATTTACTCCCTAGTGGGACACTGTTTGGGTTGTTACCCAAATCTGTGTGCCCCAAATTGCATTCTTTGATCCCCAAGCAACATTTTTTGCTTGATTATTGCCTCCTAGGTTTATTTAGGTTGACAGGACACAAAAGGGTTAGGATGAGAGCTAGGTTGACTGGACTTCAACATCCCCACAATTTTGCCCAGGTAGGGCTTCCAGTTGTTCAGCAATTGATCAGCTACTTCTGGAATTTTGCTTCATACTCTAGACAATGAGAAATACTAAGGCAGACACTTAAGATCTCATTCTCTGGAGCTCTGAGGGTGAATCTCAAGTTTCATTCTTTGCTTACTATGTTGTTCAGCAAGTCACATAAACATCCTGCACCTCTCTTTCCTCATTTGTACAACAAGGAGAATAACAAGGCCTACTTTAAAGGTTATTGGGTGAGTTAAACAAGTTATTATCTCCCAGAGATAAATCCATGCACCTATGGACACCTTATCTTTGACAAAGGAGGCAAGAATATACAATGGAGAAAAGACAATCTTTTTAACAAGTAGTGCTGGGAAAACTGGTCAACCACTTGTAAAAGAATGAAACTAGAACACTTTCTAACACCATACACAAAAATAAACTCAAAATGGATTAAAGATCTAAACATAAGACCAGAAACTATAAAACTCCTGAGAGGAGAACATAGGCAAAACACTCTCTGACATACATCACAGCAGGATCCTCTATGATCCACCCCCCAGAATATTGGAAATAAAAGCAAAAATAAACAAATGGGACCTAATTAAACTTAAAAGCTTCTGCACAACAAAGGAAACTATAAGCAAGGTGAAAAGACAGCCTTCAGAATGGGAAAAAATAATAGCATATGAGGCAACTGACAAAGAATTAATCTCAAAAATATATAAGCAACTCCTGCAGCTCAATTCGAGAAAAATAAATGACCCAATCAAAAAATGGGCCAAAGAACTAAACAGACATTTCTCCCAAGAAGATATACAGATGGCTAACAAACACATGAAAAGATGCTCACATCACTCATTATCAGAGAAATGCAAATCAAAACCACAATGAGGTACAATTTCACGCCAGTCAGAATGGCTGCTATCCAAAAGTCTACAAACAATAAATGCTGGAGAAGGTGCAGAGAAAAAAACCCTTTTACACTGTTGGTGGGAATGCAAACTAGTATAGCCACTATGGAGAACAGTGTGGAGATTCCTTAAAAAACTGAAAATAGAATTGTCATATGACCCAGCAATCCCACTGCTGGGCATACACACCGAGGAAACCACAATGGAAAGAGACACATGTACCCCAGTGTTCATCACAGCACTGTTTATAATAGCCAGGACATGGAAGCAACCTAGATGTCCATCAGCAGATGAATGGATAAGAAAGCTGTGGTACATATACACAATGGAGTATTACTCAGCCATTAAAAAGAATACATTTGAATCAGTTCTAATGAGGTGGATGAAACTGGAGCCTATCATCCAAAGTGAAGTAAGCCAGAAAGAAAAACACCAATACAGTATACTAATGCATATATATGGAATTTAGAAATATGGTAATGATAATCCTGTATGCGAGAGAGCAAAAGAGACACGGATGTATAGAACAGTCTTTTGGACTCTGGGAGAGGGCGAGGTTGGGATGATTTGGGAGAATGGCATTGAAACATGTATAACAGCATATGTGAAATGAATTGCCAGTCCAGGTTCGATGCATGATACAGGATGCTTGGGGCTGGTGCACTGGGATGACACAGAGGGATGGTACAGGGAGGGAGGTGGGAGGGGGGTTCAGGATGGGGAACACGTGTACACCCATGGAAGATTCATGTTGATGTATGGCAAAACCAATACAATATTATAAAGTAATTAGCCTCCAATTAAAATAAATAAATTTATATTTTAAAAGTTATTATTTTCACATTATTAGAAAAAACACCTCTTGACAGTATGGCAAGATGCCCCACAACTCAACCTCAATACTTCTGAATATTTGCTGATTAGAAGCAGTACCCAAACTTCTAGAAATCTGCTTCCTCAATTGCTGCAGTTATTTGTCCTTCTAATTGACCCTGCTGTCTGAGGGACCATTTAAGTGAGCCTTCTTGTTCACATACCTATGTTAAGGGCAGGCCCACAATCCTTGGGTAGCTCCTGACTACTTGAAAGTAGTAAAGTTAATTATTAAACATCAGTAAATGTTTTTTGCTTATTCTTATATCAGCTTTTGGGCTTTCTTGGTAGCTCAGCTGGTAAAGAATCTGCCTGCAATGCAGAAGACCATCGTTCGATTCCTGGGTAGGGAAGATCCCCCTGGAAAAGAGATAGGCTACCCACTGTAGTATTCTTGGGCTTCCCTGGTGGTTCAGACGGTAAAGAATCTGCCTGCAATGCAGGAGACTTGGGTTTGATCCCTGGGTTGGGAATATCCCCTGGAGGTGAGCATAGCAACCCACTCCAGTATTCTTGCCTGGAGAATCTGCATGGACAGATGAGCCTGGCGGGCTACCATCCATGGGGTCGCAAAGAGTCGGACATGACTGAGTGACTAAGCACGGCACAGCATATTAGCTTTTACCCACAAAAATGTCTTAACTTACCTTTGATATTTAAAAACAATTTATTAAAGTTTCCAACTCAAAAATTAATTGTTCTCAGTTTTTCCACTCAATCTACTAATCATATTATTGTACTTATAAATCTACCAAATTCTAATAATCACTCATGGGGGATCATTAATTAATGCTTGTTCCCATCACCAATGCAGTTATTAGACTCTCTTTAGTATATTAAACAGCACTTACATTTTTAATACATTCTATGTCTTTTTTACATGCTTCAATTGTGTAACAAATCTTCACAAGTACTTAAGTCATGTTTATCAATCTAATGAATTAAATTTATAAATATGCTGATAAACTCAAGCTTTCCTGAATTTTCTAATACTGTTACTGAATACAAGTTGGTGGGCCCAATGCACATTCAGGCCAAACAAATCAAAATGTGGGAGTTCAGAGCAGAGAAAGGTTTACTGCAAGGCCATGCAAGGAGAAGGGGTGGCTCATCCTCAAAAACCTCGAACTTGCAGATGATTTTCAGGGAGAGGTTTTTATAGGCAAAATTTGGGGTAAGGGCTGCAGGGCATGTGACCATCCTCTGATTGGTTGGTGGTGAGTTAACAGGGCGGTGCTCCAGGAATCTTGAGCTCAGTTAGAAGTTACCATCCTCCACCTGTGTGAGTTCCCACAGAACTCAGAGATATTGTTACATATATTCCTTGAAAAGGATGCTGGACTCTGCCCCAAAGCTGCTCTATTCTTCCTTCCTTTTTTCTTTTCTCTCTTTCTTTCATAACACCCATTTATTAACTCACAGTTCTTTAAGTCATAGTCTGGGAAAACTTGATTGGGTTCTCTGCTCAAGGTCTCACAAGGCCAGAATCCAATTCTTGACTGGGTTGGGTCCTTTTCAGGAAGCTCTGGGGAAAATACATGCTTTCAAACTCATTCTTACAGGTAGCAGAATTCAGCTTCTTTGCTGGCTGTCGGAAAGGGGTTGACCTCATCTCCTAGAGGCTGCTCTTAGGTCCTTTCCCATGGCTCCCTCTCTCAAGCCAGCAATGCAGAATTTTTCATGTACTGTTTCCTCTTCTGCTACACTACTATTTCTTGACTGTTCCTCCTTTGTTTCTGCATTCCCACCCTTCCCTGATTAGCAACTGTTCCAATCTGCCCTTTGGAACTCAGGAAAGGTCAAGGAGGCTGAAGCCTCTTTCCTGCAAATAAGAAACGGAGGTGGGGCGTAGGGTGGGGGTCAGGACATGGAAAGAATCTGTACCAGGAAGGGTTCCGTAGGGTCCTGCTCTGTTTCAGTATTGCTTATAAACTTCATAATATTTCAAGCTAAAAATCACAAGCTTAAATCAACAACAAATATCCATTTTGAATTGAAATCACAAAGCTGATTGGTTATTTTAATAGAGGAAATTCTCTTAAATATTAAGAACATCTTAGGGACTTCCCCAGGGGTCCAGTGATTAAGATTCCATGCTTTCATTGCAGGAGGCAAGGGTTTGCTACCTAGTCTGGGAGCTACAATCCTACATGTCACGTGGCATGCCCCCACTCCACAAAAAAAGAAAGGAAAAATAAAAACACCTCAAATAGCAAATATGTATCAGTTACTCTTAACCACAAAAATATTAATGCTACAGTTTTCATTTTCTTAAAAATTTTTTTCTAAATTCTAACTTTTCCTTGGATTAAAGGATGTCTATCCACTAAGAAAAACACAACTGTTTCCTTAAGCATTGAGCATCTTAATGTTTTCATTCAAGCAGTTATGGCATCCGCCAAGAATGTTGGGTTACCCCTCCAGGTGATATTTAGGCTTGTCTTCGAGTTCCCTGAAAAGAGGCCCTTCCCTCAGTCCTCATGAACAGATGAGCATACATAACTCTCAACGGACACACTGAAGGCTCTTTACTGCTGACACACTAATGCTCTCCACATGGGATGGTCTCACAGCTCAACTCCATGTAATCTGATTTTTGAGTCTGCCAATAAAAGCCTGGAATCCCTTCCCCAAATCTAAATGATGAGGTTTTGACTTTATTTGCTTCATGAATATACTGAACACTTTTTCCTCCAGCTCTAGAGGCTTGAGTGAACCCTACAGTCTTTTCGTATCCTTAGTATCTAGTAAAGTCAGAGTCCTATAGTTATTAAAATAATATGCAACTGGAGAATGGATTGTTAGGGCAAACAGAGAAGCAGGAGGAAGGTAATTTGATGATCCACAGGAGACACGATAGTGTCCAGGACCAGAGTGATGTAACTGAGGACTCTATGAGGCCTTTCCAGGACAGACCTCTCCCCCCATGTCCTCTGCCTGCCTCTTCTCTGTCAAAAAGATGTAGTCTCCCAGGCCTCCTGAGTCACAAAAGCTTGACTCAAGAATTAATGATTGTATTGCTTTTCAAAAATTGGGCTTTATTATAAAATATTTTGGTTTCAAATGACTTACTAGTCAGAATCTGCTAAATACTATCATGATGGTTAAATCTGATGTGTCAGTATGCTTAGACTATGGTTGGTTGCTTGATCAGCAGTGAAGGTATTCTGTAGATGTGATTAACATCTATAATCAGTTGTCTTTAAGTAAAGGTAATTATTCTCCATAATGTGAGTCAGTTCAGTTAAGTCACTCAGTCATGTCTGACTCTTTGCGACCCCATGGACTGCAGTACCCCAGGCTTCCCTGTCCATCACCAACTCCTGGAGCTTGCTCAAACTCAGGTCCATTGAGTCAGCCATGCCATCCAACCATCTCGTCCTCTGTCGTCCCCTTCTCCTGCCTTCAATCTTTCCCAGCATCAGAGTCTTTTCCATTGAGTTCAATAATGTGTTCCAATAATGAGTTCCAATAATGTGGGTGGGCCTTATTCAATCAGTTGAAGATCTTAAAAGCAATAACAAGTTTCCCAGAGGAGGAATTCTGCTTTAAGACTCTTAACAGAGAAGTCTTGCCCAAGTTTCTAGCTTGCTGGGCTACCCTACACATTTAGACCTGCCCCTACAGATTTCAGACTTGGCAGGCCCACAATCACACGGGCTAATTCCTTAAAATAAATCTCCTCAATATATGTTATATAGAAATGTGTGTATAAGGCACATACACACAGATATATCCTATTGATTCTGTTCCTCTAGCGTTAAAGAGAGACTGATCCAGTTAATTATTCCTATGTTACCTGCAGGCAAAAATTAATAAGCAAATTACATCTAATGATCAAAAAGTAACCTTGGGGCTCCTCTAATTATGTACCCTACCTCATGTACATCTGATGTGTTTCAAATTTTTGATGAATCGAAGAAGGAAGAAGGGAAGGAGGAATTTCCATTTGCAAAGTGAACGTTTCTGGAGTCTCTGCTTGGAAATAGAGGAAAAGTTGTAGCAGCTGGTCTTACTGCTGATACAGACTATCCTCAGCACCTCTTGGAGGGCTCACCATGCGACACTCGTAAGAGAAAAGGGCTGATGAGTTGTTCTGCACAGAAGCTGAGAAAAGAGATTTCTAGAGACAATATGCCATTGATAAGAAATTATTTCAAATTGTGAAATGCATCTGTGTAAAAGAAAAGTATGGAAAAACCTGCACATTCTTTTGTTAGCAAAACTGAATTCAGCTAGATAATCTTTCCCATATTATTACAAAGCGAGTTTTACATTAATTAGCAAGCTCTCCCAACAGAATGAAAGGCAGCTGATTTTCTAAATCACTTGCTTACTAATACATGATTGCAATTTAATAGGCTGCTATGAATAACTTATTTTTAGGACATATGTTTTGCATGCCATTATTTTCACAAAGAGATGTTTTGTCACATAAATTGGTTTTCATGTCCCTGACAGATTTGTATATATGCAGGAAATGAGAAATACTGTCACTGGATCATAGGACTAAATGTAAAAGCAAAAACCTTAATATTTCTTGAGGAAATCACAGGAAAATATCTCTTTGACCTTGAAGTAAGCAAGGATATCTTTAAACAGGACTCAAAAGGCATTAACCATAAAAGAAAAAGTGATTAACCACACTTGATCAAAATCAAAAATTTCTGCTCACCAGAAGACACCATCAAGAAAATGAAAAGGCAAACCACAGACTAGGATAAGATTTGCAATACACAATCCATGACAAAGTACATGAATCCAGATGCTAAAAACAACTGCTCTGTGTGCGTGTGTGCTCAGTCATGTTTATGACCCCATGGACTACTGCCCGCTAGGCTCCTCTGTTCATGGGACTTCCCAGGCAAGAATACTGGAGTGGGTTGTCATTTCCTTCTCCAGGAGATCTTCCCAACCCAGAGATCCAACCCATGTCTCTTGTGTCTCCTGTACTGACAGGCAGGTTCTTTAACACTGCACCACCTGGGAAGGAATACATGGACGTATTCCTCCGTAAAAACTCCCTGAACTGTGCTCTGAAGACCTTTGCCTTTTACTGCCTATACATTATTAGAAAGTTCTTCTTCATGGGTAATATACATTGCTGCTTCCCTGCTTTCCCCATTCATAAGAAAATTTCCAGAATCTACATAGGACAGTCACAATTTTAAAGAGTTAAGTTAGATTGTTTTTAAAGGCTCCAGATAGAGCAATATCCTAAGATACTACAGCAACTGCTCTATCATGGTTTTACTAATGTTCAGATTCTATAAGAGAGGCAGAATGTAGTAAGTGAATCCTCTGCTCTTTGCTAAGGTGGGTCATGGCAGCGTGGCCAGCATCCAGGCATGAGGCCATCTAAGGAAGCACTCACAGCGTGCCTTCTTTGCAGCTCACCTGTCCCCGTCAGTGTAGTTTCACTGGCTCCGGTATGTCGCGTCATCTTATGTCTGTGTTCTATCATGACAGCTGTGTGGATCTCAGGAGTCTGCTGTGGGGCTGTGTCCAGGTGGCTGTCATCCTCTCTGAAAATGTTGTTGGCTCTGTGGCCCCCTAAACCTCTCCAGTGACCCCCCACCTCAGGCAATCCAAGTAGAACTCCTTGTCTTCCAGCAGCACATGGGTGCTCTCCATTACATAAAAAAGACTCGTATTTCCAGTCCACTCTCCCTACGACTGGGTTTCCCAGGTGGCTCAGTGGTAAAGAATCCACCTGCCAAACAGGAAACGTGGGTTCAATCCCTGGGTCGGGAAGATCTCCTGGGGAAGGGAATGGCTACCCACTCCAGTATTCTTGCCTGGAGAATCCCATAGACAGAGGAGCCTGGTGGGGTGCAGTCCGCAGGGTCACAAAGAGTCAGACATGACTAAAGTGACTAAACAGCAGCAGGAGAAGCTCTCTACAACTACGGTGGATGTCTATGAACT
This sequence comes from Oryx dammah, assembly GCF_014754425.2. Classification (NCBI taxonomy): domain Eukaryota; kingdom Metazoa; phylum Chordata; class Mammalia; order Artiodactyla; family Bovidae; genus Oryx; species Oryx dammah. The sequence continues at coordinate 122,284,639 of NW_024070207.1, forward strand.
TGGGCTGGGGGACAATTTGAGAGCATGCAAGGGGCTATTTTCACAATGGTTCCTCCATTCTACTTTGTCCCAAACCTCTGATTTAATCCCTACTGGGCTCTGAACTGTGAAGTCTTGACATCTGCCTGGTCCACCTCTAACCCTCTGGCCCTGCCTGCTGTTTGAGGAGTTTGACCCTCAGCTGCTTCCCTATTGGCTTGGACCTTAATAGGCCACCTGCCTCTCAGTGTCCCATGTTATGCCCTGCAGATTCCAAACCCTGGCCCAGGTACAGGCCCAACTCCAGATCCAGGAATGGGGCCGTCACTCCACGACCACTGATCACTCTGAATGGGGGTTGAAGAATGATTACAAGTAGTAATATGTTGATGGGAAAGCTCCTATTTGAGAACAGTTTAAAGAACTCAAAGAATAGCAAGTTTACACTATCTCCAATTTAGCAATTTTCCTGTTTTGTAAATGTAGTTGAAAAAATTCCTACCTTATGTAAAACTTCTTGCCTTTTCATACCGTTCACTCCAATACTTTGGCCACCTGAGGCAAAGAACTGAGTCACTGGAAAAGACCCTGATGTTGGGAAAGACTGAAGGCAGGAGGAGAAGAGGACAACAGAGGATAAGATGGTTGGATGGCATCACCGACTCAATGGACATGAGTTTGAGTAGACTCCGGGAGCTGGTAATGAACAGGGAAGCCTGGCGTGCTGCAGTCCATGGGGTCACAAAGAGTTGGACACGACTGAGCAACTGAACTGAACTATGTAAAACTTTGGGCAGGCAGCTCAAACTGGAATTTTGATATATTGAAATCCTTTTCTCAGTTTGGTGTTTTGAGGTATATATCTGAATGGCAATTTTCTTTAAAATGCTATAATGTTATATACACATACCCACATTTATGGGATACTAATACTAATACATTTTTATAAATAAAGGGATGGATTGAGAAAATGATGAGCTTTTCTGTTATCTGAGAAAAGTACTATCTTTCAGATCCATGTATTGACTCTGAGCAAATTTACTGCCTAAAAGAGGTTTTGTTTTGGTTTTCTACCTAGCTGAGTGTAGGAACTAGCCTTAGTTTATAGCAAAACCCAAGAAGCACATCTTTATAGACTAAAATGAAAAGAACAGTTTCTGCAAAATTAAGTATCACACTTGAAAACACTGAGGTCAAAGAGAAATTTAGACTCTCTCAGGAAACTCTTTTGTCCTAGGCTGAAATTCAAGACTGAAGTTCAATTTAGAAGCCTGGAACTATCATCTATTATTTTTTACCCTGGCCACTGCACTGTTAAAATGGAAGATGCGGCTAATCAATTACAGCAGCTGAGGTGGAATTCTGCATAGCTTGTAATCTCTGAAGCTTAAAAGAAAATCCATTTACAAAAATTCGGAGATACATCAAAATGACAAGGGGAATAAAAGTGCCTTCATTTTCAATTAACACCAGCCAGAGTTTTAGAAAGCTGTAACATCCTCATTCCCCTTTTCTTTACCTCTTCCAGTATCTTCCAATTTGATCATCACCACATCGTGGAAACAGAATTGATGGGATGTTTACAAAACAGATGTTTTCAAGGGATGCTAATAATATATTTACACTGAAGAGCTACTTTTCCAAGGGGACATAAATTACAAGTGACAGAATACAAGGTACAGAAGCATGCATTAAAATGTATACCACAGAGCAGACAATATCACAGGAGATATTGTCTAGTCAGTATTTATTGAACACCTGCTATATGATAGAAAGTTTCCACGTTTCTCCTGAAGAATTAATAACCTTTTACTCTGTCAAATTATGAACTACCTGTTTAGAAGATGACTCAAAAAGAAAAGTATAATAATTCACCATACTCAGAACCAACGGGGAAGAAGTCAGGATATTCAGGATACTATCGTCTTATGACTAAGTGAAGGGAGAATCATATACATGAGTGTGTATATACATCCTGGTGGCTCAGCTGTAAAGAATCCACCTGCAATGGGGAGACGCAGGTTTGACCCCTGGGTCAGGAAGATCCCCTGGAAGAGAAAATGGCAACCCACTACAGTATTCTTGCCTGGGAAGTCCCATGGACAGAGGAGCCTGGTGGGGTACAGTCCATGGGGTTGCAAGAGTCAGACATGACTTAGCGACTAAACCACCACCATATATGTATGTATGTATGTGTGTGTGTATACACACACACACACACACACACACGCATACCCACATCTTAACGATGAAGTGCTTTTCCTTAACTTCATTAGAAATGGAATATGCTTGTACCTTCCCATGGCAAGTGCCCTCAGAAGGGAACTCTATTAGTGATACAGAGGTCCAATTGTTGTTGGTCATTTGTTCTTCCTACTTATTTCTTTGCTTCTCTGCCTGAACATAACTTTCTCATACCAAATACAGATTTTTTACCGCTAACTTCAGCCAGCACACATCAGCAAGACCATTCTTCTGGTAGCATAGCCTCAGTTTCTCGATCACTACTCTGTAAGTCAGTGGTTCTCCAGCAGGGCTGACTCTGTACCCCTAGGGTCTTGGGTAATGTCTGGAGATATTTTGACACAACTTGGGATGGGATGCTACTGGCATCTAGTTGTTGGAGGCCAGGAATGCTGCTCATTGTCCTGCAATGCATAAGCCAGCACCCCCATGACAAAGAATGATCCAGCCCCAAATGTCACTCGTGCTGAGACTGAGAAATTCTGCTCCAGACTTAGGTATAACCAGGCCGACAATGTGACCTGCTAATGGCTCAATGACTAGGTCATTTTATTTTAGCATCTCAGATGCAGAGGGTTGAATCAATCAGAGTTCTGGTTTATGGCATATTCTCATCACTGGACTCTACAAGGCCTGATTTTCTTTATTTTCTATCCTTATTCCCCCACTCGACCACTCCAATGTACTTGATGTGTATCTTTTATTTGTATATGACCTTGGATAGCCCTTAGGAGTGTGTTTATGTATGTGTTTTTTTTTTCTTTTGTTTTAGGTAAGAAGTGGATTTATTCAGAGTGAAACACACTCCAAAAACAGAGTGTGGGCCATCACAGAGGGTGAGTGCAGCAGCCTCAAAATGAGATGTGGTTAGCTTTTATGGGATGGTAATGAGTGCGAGGATTATTCCAACTGTTTTGGGGAAGGGGTGCAGATTCCCAGGAATTGGGAATTTTTTTGGTCTTTTGATGGTGCCTTGGAACTGTCATGGTGCTGTGTACATGTGTTTGATGTTACATGCTTGGCACTGGGCTCTAAACCCACAGCATTCTCTTTCTGATTGCACACAGCACTGTTCTCAAGATCTACCCACACTGCTGTGTGTGAATCCAGTATGCTCTTTCTCTAAGAAAAGAGAGAGGCATGCTAAGAAATATTCCAGAGTATGCTTTCACCACAGTTAACTAATAGCCTCCCTCACTCCCACCAGTGGTGGCGTTTGTAACACTTCACTAGTACAAATGTCATGACGAACACCTTAGGAAATGTTCCTTCTATATCTGTGTGAGAATTTCCCTGAGACATATATCCAGGAGAGAGACTACTCAGTGCTATTTCAGATATTATCACAAATGGTCTTCCAAGCAATAACGTGAGATATTCAGCATCATTGTTTTCAACTGTAGAGAAGGAACAAAGGAAATGTCCAGGGATTACATATAGCGCCCAGGGTTACTCAGCAGAGCTAGGATTTGAACCTATTTTTTCTGAAGCTCACACCTCACTTTCTCTTGAGAAGCTTCTAGATGTAGAAGAGAACGAAATCCAGAGCAGAAATGGCACTGACAGAACAGTGAGACAGAGGGATCTGTGGAAGTCTGTACAAACATTCTAGAATCTTCTCTCCTTCCCCAGATGAAGTATCTTCCTCCCCAGCCTCTTCTTATTCTCAAGGTATCCAGGAGCAAATTTCACAGGGACAACTGAACCCATCACAGGGAGGATGAGAAGGACCTGATGGCCTGAGCTTCAAGCCTAAAGGACACTCTGCCAAAAAACCCCAATCCTCTCCTGGTGTTGGAATGTCTTCCCCATTTGTTGTTTCATTCGTTTTCAGCATTAATCAATCCTTATGTTCTCCTGCCTTCTAGCTGAATCATGTTTAGAGAAGTCAAAACTGGATTAGGCTGTGTACCAGGCAGGCTAATGGAATCAGAAGGAGGAAGCTAGTGAAATACCCCAGGCTCATAATCTAGATTCCCAGGCCTGGGTCCAAATGCTATTGAACCGCTGAGAAACCGTGAGCAGCTCACCTTCTCTGAGTCTCACTGAACTCCCCCGAGAAAGAGGTGAGGTTCATCTTGTTTCAAAGCACATTCAGGGTCAGTAAACGTCCCTCAAGAGCCCTTCAGAATGGCAGGGCGTTTGGGAATGAGAGCGCCAGCACTTGTCCATTTTGACCAATTTTATATACAGTTGTCCCTCCATATCCACAGGAGGCTGGTTCCAAGACCCTCCTCAGACACCAAAATCCAAAGATGCTCAAGACTCTTATATAAAATTGTGTGGTATTTGCCTAAGCCTACACACATCCTCCTGTATACCTATTTGAAATCGGCTCTAGACTATGTACAATACCTAACACAATGTAAATGCTAGGTGCTCAGTTGCTCAGTTGTATCTGACTCTTTGCAACCCCACGGACTGTAGCCCACCAGGCTCCTCTGTCCATGGGAGTTCCCAGGCAAGAATACTGGAGTGGGTTGCCATTTCCTTCTCCAGGGGATCTTTCTGACCCAGGGATCAAGTCCAAATCTCCTGCACCTCCTCCATTAGTGGGCGAATTCTTTACCGTTGTGCCACCTAGGAAGCCCCAAATGCTACATAAATAGGTATAAATACAATGTAATGTAAATAGCTACCAGTGCATGGCAAATTCAAGTTTTCCTTTTGGGAACTCTTTAGACATTTTTTTTCCCAGAATATTTTCGACCCATGGTTGATTGAATCTGTGGATGCAGAACCAGAGAAACAGAGGGCTTGCTGTAGCGATGATACATATCATACATATCTTTTTACAACAAAGGGTTCCAGCAAAAATGAAAGATTCTGAAAAATGATGGATCACAGTGACTTTCAAACCCGGCTCAGTGCCAGTTACTCTCTCTTTCTGTGACAAATCCCCCTTCTCTTAACCCCAGAGCTCTGGCTTCCTTTAACTTCACTTCTCCTAGAAAACAAAGACACTGAAGGAAGAATCATGGTAGAGGGATCAGGCAACCTTCTCCGCTGGACACAATAAACCCGGGGTCCAGAGCTCACAGTATGTCTAGAGGCCCACACACATTATTTGCATTTTCATTTCTTTTCAAATCAAAAGAAAAAAGCAGTATAATAATAATGCACAAAAATGACTGCAGCCTGGATTAGATTGGTCTTTAATCCAAAAGAGTGTGTGAGTGTGTGCTAAGTCGCTTCTGTCATGTCCAACTCTGTGTGATCCCATGGATCGCAGCCTGACAGGCTCCTCTGTCCATGGGGATTCTCCAGGCAAGAATACTGCAGTGGATTGCCATTTCCTTCTCCAGGGGATCTTCCCGACTGAGGAACTGAACCCATATCTCTTACGTCTCCGGTACTGGCAGACAGGTTCTTTACCACTAGCGGCCTCTGGGAAAACTGTAGTAAAATACAATTTTTAATACACATTGGTGGAAGATGGGGCCCACGAAGGCATCATCCGCCCCAGTCGTGGGAGATACATGGCCTCTGGAAGACAGATCTGGGTTCAGATCCCTGCCTTTGCCTTCTTGGCAGCCAGTTTGTCTCTGTGTCTCAGTCTCTGGTCAGCTCAGCGGGGACTCAGGTCCCCCCAGGCATTGCTGAGAGGCTTAAGTGAGCACAACTGCGCGAGGCTCTGGTCCACAGGAAGCACAGCACCAGCCCTCCTCCCCCTCCTACATCCTTTTGGCACAAGCCTCCAGCCAGATCACACAGGCAGACATTTCACAGGGCACTTAGCCAAGATTTGCTCCTTGACCTTGCCTCTAAATTTCTACAATCTCCTGCCAGATAATTCAGCCCTGCTTTGTTCCCTCTGTGAGGGATTAAACAGAAATCAGAGAATGGTTTTATAATTACCCCGTTTTTCTATGGAAAAACTCGCAGTGTTGACGTAAGCTGATGTAAATGCCGGAGCCCCCGCCTGGACCTTACCCTCTCTCATTTTTATGCCCCAGAGCTGAGAAGCAGCCAGACCTGACAAGAAAAGTAGAAATGAGTAGAATGTACGGCTTGATTCACTGGAACGATCTATCCCTGGAAAGGTGCACCTTTCAGAAACACATGAAAACTTTTAAACTTCCAGGTGAGTATTTGCTGTTTTCATTGAAAAAATAATAATATGACATTAGAAGAACCACTTCAAATCAAGAACCTGCTTAAAATAAAGCAGAACTGATGGGCCACTTTAAAGCCATGGAGGTAGAATGAAGAGTTCTGTGTATGAAAGTATTAATAGCTAGAATTCATTTGGGAAACTGTGTAGAATGTGTGTGTGTGTGTGAGTATGTGTGTAGAGAGAGAGCGATAATAGACATGTACATACACACATGTGTGCGTGTGTGCTAAGTTGCTCAGTCGTGTCCAACTCTTTGCACCCCCATGGACGTAGCCCAGCAGGCTCCTCTGTGCATGGGATTTCCCAGGCAAGAATACTGGAGTGGGTTGCCATGCTCTCCTCCAGGGGATCTTCATGACCCAGGGATCGAACCCACCTCTCTTATGTCTCATGCATTGGCAGGCAAGTTCTTTACCACCAGTGCCACCTGGGAAACCCTACATACACACACACAACCAGTTAAAAGGAAATTAGGATAAAAGAGTGGCCTGGGACCCTACCCCCCTACCCCAGCTGGATCACCTGGACTAAAATCAGGCTACGCTCATGCTTCATGTAAGAAGCAGCATGCCTCTTACACTCTTTCTCCAGTGAAAGGGGCCTCACCTGAACACAGCTCCCTCTAGGTCCAGTGACTCCCTTCCTGAGACAGAAGGGGCCATAAGTCCCCAGGGACTCTGAAGGCCTTGGGTCTCATGTAGTTGACATTTCTGGACAAGTCCTGCAAACATTGGACACCCATATCTAGACTTCTGAGTGCCAACCTTTGGATTATTCCACCTTTGACATGGTTGCTCTCAGGCTCTCTTATAAGACGGGAAGCTCACAAGGGGCAAGGTGATTCTGCTAGGATGTGGACCTCTGATGCATATGCAGCAAAAAGTCAGACTCCTTTCTATTGGGAGCATGGGGTGCTCACACCTCTTGTCAACCCTGGCTTGATAAATCTGCCCTTTCCCTATAAGACGTACTCATTATTCCATACTATGTAACATCCAGTTAATCCCACATCTTGATGAATGGCCCAGAGGCAGCCATAGATATAGGCTGAGATATTGCTGCCGATCTCTGTCTGAGTGGTGGGGCTGTTAGGCAATGGATATTTTCTGCTTTCTACTTCTTGGACTTTGTCAATTTTCTTCCTTTCCCTTAGAATGGATGAGGGGATAGTTACCATGTAAAATGGACATGGGGACTTCTCTGGCAGTCCAGTAGTTAAGACTTTGCCTTCCAATGCAGGAGGTACAGGTTCGATTTCTGGATGGGGAGCTAAGATCCCCACATACCTTTCTGCCCAAAAGCTGGAACAAAAACAACAGAAGCAATACTGCAACAACTTCAATAAAGACTTTTTTAAAAAGATCCTCTACATTTAAAATAAAATAAAATGAGTGGGAAACCAAGCACATGGCAGCCTCTCAAAAGAAACCAGGCTACTTGGTGATGTGGTCTGGAATTAACCACCCATTCCTTCAAAGGTGTAATCTATGAGATACTGGTTTTAAAGGAAAGCTAATCTCTGCTTTCATTTTCTCACCCTAAATGTTGCTGAAAGAGAAAGCAGTTTGTGTCTCTTTAGGTTAGAGGATACTAGTCTCTGTTACGAAAGAGTCTTTCTTAGAAAATGTCTTGTTGCATCTTGACAAGGTTGCTTTCCCTCCAGGACTCTCAGGGAAAGCTATTTTTGTGAGAAATAATAAATCAAGCTAAATAAAAGATGGCCTAAAAAAGGATTTATACTTTCATTTGTGAGACTGGTACGTGGCAGTACATGAATCAAAGTCACCTCGTTTAATTCACTGTCCTAACAAGGGTGGTTATCTGGCTTCACAGCCTAAGGAGAGAAGAGAATTAGAACCCAGAAAGGATGAAGACAGCAGGGTGAGAGAGAGTGGGTGACGACGACAGTGGTGAGTGGACACAAATCAACCCCTGCCTGGCTCAGTGGGCAAAACTCGAAGTGGCATCGAGATATTTTCATAGCAGATATCAAGAATTTCAAACAAAGTATGTGCGGTACTATTGGATCAAAATTAAGAAATTGAGTTTGTGTTCCTTTGTTTGTTTTATGAACGGAGCCTGGTACATGGCAAGCATTTGCTGTAGGGAAACTGAACGGATAAATGACACAGATCCCTGACAGGAACACAGTGAAACGGCCACCCAGATTTTGCCGGAGCCACTAGAAATTCTATTTTCTTTTTGGCAAGTCATTTAGAATAATGGATCAGATCTTAAAAATGCCATTGGTTTGGGATTCAGCAGTTGTATTTCTAAGAATCTGATCTAACAACATAATCTTAACAAACATATTTTCAATTGATAGGCTATTAGCAGTCACACTGGAAACAAATCAAGTTTCCAATAAAGTGGAATGGTTAAATAAACTCAGTGGACTATTACACCACCAGTCATAGGATGTTTAGGACAACCTGTAAAAATATAAGAAAATTCTCTAAATTCTTTACATTTATCTATCAATCTGTTCATCCATCTACAAATATATATACACATATGTGAACATGTATAATTATATGCATGTGTACAAAAGCATATATGTGGTATGATTATACTTTTGAACCAAAAGAATAACTATTATTTCCTATAACAACAGTGGTGGTGGTGGTGGTACGGTTGCTAAGTTGTGTTCAACTCTTGCAACCCCATGGACAGTAGCCTACCAGGCTCCTCAGTCTGTGGAATTCTCCAGGCAAGAATACTAGAGTGGGTTGCCATTTCCTCCTCCAGGGGATCTTCCCAACTCAGGGTTGAAATCCAAGTCTCCTGCATTGGCAGGCAGGTTCTTTACCACTGAGTCACCTGGAAAGCCCACCAACAATATTGCAGAGTAATTAAATAGTCATTGAAGGAAAGTTTCACTTTACAGAAGTATTCTAGGTAATAAATGAAGATTGAATGAAAGGATTAGATTAGAATAACACCCAACTAGTTACCTTTGGTGAGTAACAAATTACCCCAGGACCTAGTGCCTGAAAATAGCATGGGTCAAGAATTCAGGGCTGGGGCTTCCCTGGTGGCTCAGTGGTAAGGAATCCTCCCACCAATTCAGGAGACACGGGTTCAATTCCTGGCCTGGGAAGATCCCAGATGCTGAGGGGCAGCTAAGGCCGTGTGCCACAACTATGGAACCTGAGCTCTAGAACCTGGGAGCCGCAACTACTGAGCTCACGTGCCATAACCCACGTGCCACAACACAAGAAGACTGTGCATTGCATCTAGAGAATAGAGAAAGCCTGTGCACAGCAGTGAACACCCAGCAGAGCCAAAAAGTAAAAAAGAAAAAGACTCAGGAGCGGCTCAGCCAGAGCTCTGGTCAGGATCTTCCAGGAGCTGCCATCAGGACGCCATGTGAAGACCTGACTTCCAAGCACACTTGTGGGGCTGTGGTCAGGAGGCTTCAGTTCCTTTCCCCCGGTCCTCCTGATGTGGCTACTGGCTTTGCTCAGAGCAAGGGGCCCAAGAAAGAGAGGCACAAGCCACGCTGCCTTTTAAGATCTTGCATCACAAGTGGCATGCCATCACTTCTCTCATATTTCGGGGGTCATGTACACCAACCCTGATACAAGCCAGAAAGATATCACAATCATCCATGTCTTCTGACATCAGAAGAGAGGCAAGACCAGATATGAAGGACCACTGAACTAGCAGCAGCAGCCATGAAGTAGTCCAGTCAAACAATTTGAACTTGGATCTGATGAAGCCTCTGCTCCCATCTACATTAGTAGGAACTAGAGGTGCCTAAGAAACTAGGACTTCCCTGGTGGTGCAGTGGGTAAGAACCCACCTGCAAATGCACAGTACACACGTTCGATCCCTGATCTGGGAAGATTCCACATGCCGCAGAACAGCTAGGCCTGTAAGCCACAAGTACTGAGCCCACAGGCCGAAACAACTGAAGCCCACACACCCATGCTCTGCAACCAGAGAAGCCACCCCAAGGAGAGGCCTGTGCACCACAACTAGAGAGTAGACCCTGCTCTCCACAACTGAACAAAGCCAGTGCAAAGCAATGGAGACCAGGGCAGGCAAAAATAAAATTCATTAATTAATTTAAAAACGATTGAGTCAAATAATCTGAAGTTTGACTTGGGTAGAAGACACCAAATAAATGCTCTTATCTTCTTTGCTTTAATTTTTTTTTCAGATTTTTTTTTTTACTTTACAATATTGTATTGGTTTTGTAACAAATGTTGTCAAAAGATATCACCATCTTACCTTCATGATTAATATTCCTGCCCTAACTCTTCAAGCTTTTAGTGTCAAAGTAGATCCATTTACTTTCTTTTGGTGTGATTCAATATTCTTATTTCCACAGCATTATTTAGACTGAGACAGAATTCACATATCATAAAATGCACCCATTTAAAGCACACAATTCTGTGGTTTTTAGTATATTCACAAAGTTATGCAACTATGACCACTATCTAATTCTAGAACAATTCCATCACCCCCATAAAGAAATCCCATATCCATTAGCATTCCCTTCCCAGAGCCCAACCCCTTCACCCACGCCTTCCCCCTTACCCTAGGCAACTATCCAATCTATTTTCTGTCTCTATGGACTTACCTATTCTGGGTATTTCTTATAGATGAAATCATATAATCTATACATTCTTTTGTGACTGGCTTCTTTCACACAGTATGATGTTTTCAAGGTTCAGCCACATTGTAGCCTGCATGAGCACTTGGATATTTTTCACGGCTAAATAATATTCCATTGTATGGATAGACCACATCTGTTCATCTCTTTTCCAGTTGATGGACATTTGCACTGTTTACACTTTGCGGCCATTATGCATAATGCTGCTATGAACATTTGTGCACACGTTTTTGAATGGATGTATGCTTTTCTTTTGGGTAGATACCTAGAAGTAGAATTGTTGAGTCCCATGGTACCTCTGTGTTTAAATTTTTGAGTAACTGCCCACACTTACATCTTCCCTCTGTCTACTCCCCTCAAGGTCTTACTGGACTGGCTTGCCTTGTTAACATGTCTTTCCTCAACCAAGCACCATGATGGCCAAGAGTCTGTGAGGAGCTGACTGGCCAGTCTATGTCCTTTGCCCAACCTTGGAGCTGAAGAGGAACTCACTCACCTCACATACAAGCCACAAGCCACAGGGGACTGGCAGTGAGGAAGTGGGGTGGCCCTCACAGGAAATGTGAGGAAGGGGGAGCAAAGGAGGGAGCAAAATGCAAAAATGCCTGCCATGCTGGCTTTCTATGAGTACAGATCTAACCGACTCAAAGAAATGACAAATTGAAAACAAGACATAATCTACTATGATCTTTTTGCCTCTGTCTGGCACTTTGTACAATAGCTTGCATGCCATCAAAATAATTTTTAAAACTTCCACAATTACTCCTGAAGCAATAAATCTCATTCCAAGAAATCCGTAAAACAAGAAACACCAAAAAAGCAAATGAAAGTCTCCCTACTTTAAGCAACCAGGGTTAAAATTTCAGTGATTTACATGTTTTTTCTATATATATGTAAACATGTATACAAACAAAATATTTATTAACCAACTAGAACATTTCAATTTGACTGGCTCTCAAATTATACCTAATTTGTTATTTTGGAAAAGTCTGGTTTTCTGCCATCAGGTTGACATTTAAATGCAGGACCTCACTCCATTTCTTGCTTTATATTGACATAATAGCTGTTATTACCTAGTGCCTGTTTATACTATATTTTGTCCAATGTTTTTAAATGCTTCCATTCGTCATGGTATTTTTACATGGTGTGATATCTGGAATTTACTTCAAAAACTTTGACTAGTACAAGAAGTGGGTAAAAGTATGGATAAAAAAGACTGGCTATTAACTGATAATGGTTGAAGCTGATGATCATACCTGGGGGCTCAGTACTCTACAGGGTCAACTTTTGTATATGTTCAACATTTCCCATAATAAAATGCTTAAAAATAAGCATTTTATACATGACTTTCCTAGATCTAAGCCAAATTTTTTAGAAGTACTTATTTTGCAATTTTCATTTGAGCTGAAAAAATCATTACACCATCCTTTTTTGTTATAAAACATAAAATATATATCATTTGACAAATTTTCTCTTTCTTTGTCCAAGAGGTACCATGAAAACATATATTTATGTTGGAGTCCTATGTGGAAAGATTGTCCTTGTTATACCAATGCAAAATGAGTATTACAGAATCATGTAGCAATGAATGCCCAATTAGACCATTCAAGTTAATGCGCTGCAGAGCAGACTCCATGTTGACAAATTAGCTACAGAACAACCAACTATGAAAAATGGTGCCACATCAGAGGGGCCCAGGCATCAGTTCTTTGTCAACCTGTCCATCATGAAGGCCAACAGGAGCCATGCACCCTGAAAGCATGTGACGTTACTCAAGCTGACAGGAGGTCAAGCCACGATTTAGCAAATCTCCAGCAAAACCTATGTGATTGCCACAAATGACTATGTATTATTTCTGTAATGCTGCCTTAAACAATGCTATTCTTTACTGTTTCTTTTTTTTTTAATAACTCCCTATTTTAAGATGATTAAAATCTGCTCAGATGCTCTTTGGCTGACTTGATCGAAATACACAATTCAGTCATCAACACTGAAAACAGTATGCATCATATCGCTCTTTTTGAATATCCTGATAGCACACTAATTCTGTGGTGTGTCCTTGGAAAAGATTTGATTTGGTTCATTTAGATACAGGAAATGGGGGAAACAGGAAACTATCCTCAGGAAAAGAACATCCTTAAGATTACTGTTTACAATGAGATGCTAAAGATGAAATCATCAATTTGGAAGTATCAACAGTGTACTGGAAGAATAATTTCTCAACAACATATACTGGGAGGTGTACACAGAATGGCTCTAGATGTGTCTATGAAGGCAATTAGGCTAAAAAGTGGACAGCCAATTGTAGCGTGTTCCTCTTCCCCTGTCAAGGTCCACATCCTTATGAGGTGGCAATTTCCACAGTAATCTAGGAAATTGAAATGAAATAACTGTCATTTCTAAGTCTTCAAAAAACTCATTACTGGCTCTTTCAAAGTATTCTGTGCCTTTTAGAAAATGTAGGAAGAGGGCTTTTCTGTTTCATAGTGGATCCTTGATTCCTCTCTCAAGCCTTGAATCGCCAATATCAGCCATCAGCCTCTCAAGCATATTTCATGTCTCAATTTCAGTCTCTCTGAAGAAGATACTTCAACAGATGGTTGAAAAGGAAACAGGACAAGAATCGAAGGAGATGGTTTCAAAAGGAAGCTTAGAGAAACTAACTCAATGCATGGTAACTTCATATGGCTAAAAAAAGTGCCAGTCAGCTGGCTGGTGGATGAAACAGAATAAGGTCTGTGCATCACCGTGGACTAATTTTCCTTAAGGAAGCAGAAAACAGAAACAGCCCCTCCCAGAGATCCAGGCTCTGGGCTGTGTTCTAGAAGCCTGATGTCCGCAATCAGAGCAGTGGAGCCCACCTTCAGGCTGAGTGCTCTAGAACTGAAGGGAAAAAAATCAGGAAACGAAGAGATAAAACATAGGAAGCACCAATCCGAAAGAGCCAAAGAGGAAGGCAAAACCCACTTCCAGACAAAAGGTGTGAGGAATGAATTCTATTTATTTTTCTTTCATTTCTGAGACAGTTCCTGGAGAGATTCGTGGTGGCTGCACGAGCTGAGAAGGACCTTTCTGTGGCAGGAGGAGGAGGCAACAACTAACTGCTATCCTGCTGCTGCTAAGTCACTTCAGTCGTGTTCTACTCTTTGCGACCCCAGAGATGGCAGCCCACCAGGCTCCCCTGTCCCTGGGATTCTCCAGGCAAGAATACTGGAGTGGGTTGCCATTTCCTTCTCCAGTGCATGAAAGTGAAAAGTGAAAGTGAAGTCGCTCAGTCGTGTCCAACCCTCAGCGACCCCATGGACTGCAGCCCACCAGGCTCCTCCGTCCATGGGATTTTCCAGGCAAGAGTACTGGAGTGGAGTGCCATTGCCTTCTCCAAACTGCTATCCTAGCCATGTTGAAATTTTCAACCCACAGCACTTGTGTTGTCTGTGCAAAGCCATAGCATGCCCAATGCTATTCTAATCAAGCAATGAGGGATCCGTGGGAGAAGCTAAAGGAATTCCATCACACTTACAAAACAGACACTTAGTCACAGCTGCTCTCCAGTGAAGTGTGGGTTTTCTCGACCCCCTTCATGCATACAATAGGCACACACCTCCGGGGAAGGGTGTGACAGTCTGATCCAGGGGGCACACTGGAAAATGGTGAGGATGGGACAAGGAAAGGCCTCGTTCCTGCCTGAGCTCTTACAGGCTGAGAAAAGGGAGCCCAGAAGGCAGCACGAGCTTTTCTGTTCTGGTGTCTCAGACACAGGTAGAGAATAAACTACTGTGACCTAGAATGAAATGGCTGTAAAGGGCAATACGATCGTCTTGAAAAACAGTTACAATATTTACTTTTTAACAGACTGCATAGTGTTTTGCTTCCCTATTTTAATTTCAAAAGGAAATACTTCCCTTTGGCTTTAATGTAGGTCACATTGTAGCAATGAGAAGAACGGTATATCTGATTTATATAATGCATACACATAAAAACAGATGAAAAGAAGTATCTTTGGTGCTGAGGAAGGAAATTCCTTTCCCTGAAATCCCTTGTACTTTTAAATGGCATGCAAACCTCCCCCAAAACCCCCTCCCAAAAAACAAACCAAAAAAAAATGGTGTGCATACTAATGAAAAACTCTCCAAAATTCCTACCCACATATGGGCATGTGTGGATGTGAAAAAACCCAACCATGACCTCATACGGCAGTAATGTATCATGAATGAAATATGAGATATTGAGGGATTACAGAAAAGTGCAGAGGTTAAAAAAAAAATCAGTCACTACAAAAAAGAGGGTTTTGAAATCATGACTTTCCTTTAGCTTCATTATTTGAAAGCCCAAGAACTCAACTATTTGGAGTCACAGGATAGAAAGCTACTGAATGTATTTTGAAAATTGCAACTATCCCACTGTTTGCCTTCTGCTTACCAAACAGGATTTTACATTATCAAATACCCTTTCCCTGAAGACATTAAGTGATTTTATAGAATCTAAAAGGCAATGGTAATCAAGTAAGGAAAAAGCATGTATCACTCTCAAGTCATAAACAGGTTCTACAAATGGTGCTTGATGCTATTAGCATGGGGGTGATGCTAACGGTATAAAAATAACAAGTACAAACTCACTACTTGTTCATTATTATATTAATTTAGTTAGTTTCAGATAATTTATGTGGGTATTATCAGAATCTGAAAACTCCTTCCTAGATAATTAAAGTCCTTTAGAAAGCACGAGAAACACTACAGAATTTCTCTAGACCAGGGGCAGCAAGACAGCCTGCAAGGCACATCCTACCTACCACCTGTTTTTTGTAAAGACGGTTGTACTCGAACCCAGGGCTATCTAGTCATGTTTATATCGTCTGTGGAGCTTTCATTCTCTAATGGTGGAGGTTGAGCAGTTGCAGCAGAAACTGTATGGCCCAGAAAGTCTACATTATTTACTATCTGGCCCTTCACTGACTGATGTACTAGACATTTCATTATTCATCCTCACTGTCCCCAAGGTGCAAAAAAAAAAAAAAAAAAAAAACAAACCAGCTAGGTAACCTTTCAGTATCTAGGGTGATGTTTACCTGAACATAATTCATGGGATTTACATTAAGTTTTGATAGAAAGTCTGCAAATGGGGCCATCAAGCAGTCCTCCCCTGGCTGTGTTGCATTCTGCTTTCTTCACCAAGACATGGAATTTGTTTTTTCTCCCTCTGAATCTGGAGTGGCCCTATGACTTGCTTTGACAGCAGAACGTGGTGGAAGATGCCCGGTGGTTTCTGCTTTGTTCTCGGCACCGTGAGCCACCATGTCAAAGTGTCTCCCCTGCTGGAGAGGAGCCACCAGTCCCCAGACCGACCAGGCATCCCAGGCTTGAGTAAAGCCATCTGTGAGGCTGCAGCCCCACCTGAGCTCCCAGCTCAAGGCAGTCACAGGTGTAGCGCCAGCCAGCACCATGGGGAAACGTGTGACAATCTAGGTAATGGGCAGAGTGGTGAGAAGGAATACTGTTGTTTGAAACCATCAACCTTTGTCATTACACAGCAATCAGAGCACTCAACTTACTGTTCTGATGTCCCATTTGGTATTTCAAAACTTAAAGCTACTTTGAAAGAATTCTAAAACAAGCCAACTCCATCATGTTGTTGTTTTTTTTTTTTTAATATCTTCAAAACAAGAAACATTCTGTTCAGATGGCAGTGTGAGCAGGTTGGATGAAAAATGTCTCTCCTAAACTACCCGTAAGAAATGGAGAATTATCTAAGTAAGAGTGAAATCACCTGGCAACAGCAATAAGACATAAAATATAATCATACCCTAACGTTGCAAAGATTGTTTTTTTAATCCATCATCTTATGTCAGGGCTTTCAGAATTTCATGTTTGGAGAAAACATTTTTTCCTCCCATTCTACTTGTCTTATTAAACAGAAAATGGGTCAGGAGAAACAAACGCTTCACAGAAACCAAAACCACAGCTGTTGAATAAGTCAGCTGATGAGAGGTGACTTGTAATTGACTAGTGATAAAAGGATCAAAGTGGATAACTCCTCCCAGAAAAAAAGAGAAAACAATTGAGAAGAGGAAGGCTATAGAGAAGAAACTGATACAGACGTGAGAAGAAAAGTCCACCTGGTGTCACAGAAAGGTAGAGCAGGGGATTAGATTTCCCAGGGAGTGTGGAAAAGGGCATTTAAGCAAATGTAATTTAAATATCATAGAACAGGGGCTTCCCTGGTGGCTTGGCGGTCAAGAATCCACCTGCCAATGCAGGAGACTCTGGTTCCATCCCTGGGTCAGGAAGATCCCCTGGAGAAGGAAATAGTAACCCACTCCAGTATTCTTGCCTTGGAAATCCCATGGACAGAGGAGCCTGGGGGGCTACAGTCCATGGGGTCACAAAGAGTCAGGCATGACTTAGAGAACAGAAGGACTTCAACTAACCTTTGAAATACCATTGCCTCAAAGAGGAGTAGAGAAGGCACTGGCACCCCACTCCAGTACTCTTGCCTGGAGAATCCCATGGATGGAGGACCCTGGTGGGCTGCAGTCCATGGGGTCGCTAAGAGTCAGACACGACTGAGAGACTTCACTTTCACGCATTGGAGAAGGAAATGACAACCCACTCCAGTGTTCTTACCTGGAGAATCCCAGGGACGGGGGAGCCTGGTGGGCTGCCATCTATGGGATTGCACAGAGTCGGACACGACTGAAGCGACTTAGCAGCAGCAAAGAGGAGGCTGGAAGAAAAAAATCCAACATGACTGTGGCACCTGCTATAGTGGTGGGAGGATGGATGATATCTTTCCCCCTACTTTTTAATTATGCTTTGATATGTCTCTGCCTTTCAGTTTTTACCTTGCTTTTATTTTTGGGGCTGAAAAGTGTTAGTATCATGTGATTTAAAAAAATAGGGGTGGGTTGGTTTAATAATAAAAAATAATAACCTTATATAGATGAACCTGTCTGCAGGGCAATAATAGAGACACAGACTAGAGAACGGACATGTTGACACAGTAGGGGAAGGGTGGGTGGGACAAACAGAGAGTAGCGTTGACATGCATACAGTACCATGTGTAAAACAGATAGCTAGTGAGAAACCGCTCTATAATTAGCACAGGGCACTCAGCTCTGAGCTCTGTGATGACCTAGAGGGCTGGGATGGGGGTGGTGCTGGGAAGGTGGTTTCAAAGGGAGGGGATACATGTGTGTGTGTATATATATATATATATAGGCGATTCACTTTGTTGTACAGCAGAAAAAACACTGTAAAGCAATTTTACTCCAATTTTAAAAATAAAAAAATAATCTTAGCATTTTTAGAAAATGATTTTTGAGTCTAAGTAGGAGGAATAAAATTAAGCCTAAAAAGAAATATATTGAAAAAGAAAAACATAGCCTTATTGATCAATCTAACTGCAAATTTCTTGCGGGAATCCCCCCTCGCCCATAAAAGTGGTCACTTTGACAAATAAAATCAATTTTAAAAAGAGGAAAATGCCTCTGAAATAAATTATGAGTGTTAAAATGAGCCTAACAGAGGACTTCCTTGGTGGTCCAACGATTGAAACTCCCTTTGCCACTGCATCGGGCATACCTTCCTTCCTTGAGGGGGGAACTAAGATCCCACATGTCACGAAGTGCCATCAAAAAGCAAAAAACTAAATAAAAATAAATGGGCCTAACGACAACTACTGAAGAATAACTCTGAAAATGTAAACAAACAGGCAGGCACAATTTGAAAATGTGGATTGGGTTTCGGAAACTTTACCTGTAAAGCATTAGATAATACATATTTAAGTCCTTGCTGGTAAAAGACAAAGATAATTAAGGCTAACAAATGCACAGGAGCGGGCTTTCTAGAAGCATTTTCACACATAACCAGTGAGAGTGTAAATCACAAAAATGCGTCTAGAAAGCAATTTGGCAAATGTTTCAAGAACTTTCCAAACGCGTATAACGTGTTGATACCTGTGGAGCAGACAGCGCTGCTATTCGGCTGCTGCTGGTACCAGGGGTTTGAGAAGGGGCTTCTGAAGGAGGGTGGACCTCCAACAAAGATGCTTCTGGAAAGTGCAGAAAGAAGGCGGAGGCTACAACCCCCTGCGGCTGCCAGAGCGAGGTGCCCTCTCCTCCGAGACCGGAAAAGTGAGCGCAGAAGGACGAAGCCCCGCCCCGCTCTGTCTTCCCTCTCCAGTGCCCTCTACTGGCGGAAACAGGAAGCAAAGCCAGCACAGGGGGAAAGGTGGTTTGCCAAGCCCCATTTTCGGCAAAACAGAGGACAGCAGAAAGCGGTGCATTTGAAACTGCCAGATAATCACTGAAAAACTGGCAACACTTGAAACCTCTTTATAAAAATTTCCTTAAGAGTACAAGATGTGCTGGATATTTCCCAAATCAGAGCCTTGATTCCAAACATCTTCAAGGGCAGAACAAGCTTCCCTGGTGGTGCACAGGGTAAGAATCTGCCTGCAATGCAGGACACGCGAGTTCAATCCCTGGGTTGGGAAGATCCCCTGGATCCGCACTCTTTTTCCTGGACAGTTTCATGGACAGAGGAGCCTGGGGGTAGAGGGGAACTACAGTCCATGGGGGTCACAGAGAGTTGGACATGAGTGAGCAAAAATAGACATATAGATGTTTCTTTTAGAGTGATTTCTGGGTGCAAGCAGTTTACTACTTCATTATTATTTTAATCATGATTTTGTGAGCGTTCTGACTTGGAAATTTTACACTTGAACTTAGCCAAAAGGCCGAGGAGTGATGGCTTGGAAGTTTTAAGGACAAAGATGTAGCTTTCCAGTAGTTTTACTTTTCCTCATTTTTCTATACAAAATGCATGATGGAGTATTACTTCTGTTCCTTCTAGTACAAACCAGCAATTCTTATTGCTGGTTATAAGAATTTTAAACTAGCAGCTGTATTACAGAGCGTCTATAACGTAACCTGGCATAAATCAAAAAAACCTCAGGCGGCTCTCAGATATGGTTACACATTGAAAGCACTAGGGTGCTGCTGACATCATCCTGTCATGATCTGCTGGTCTGGACTGAACGCAAAGGACAAAGGGTACACACAATTTGTTGAAAATAGTATTTATTGGGAGGACAGGCTTCTTGTGGACTGATGCACTTTTGACAGGGGATGTGTAAAATCTAAGAACATTTAGCTACTTACTCCATAAGCAACAAGGAGTATTGTTGATTTTCTCCTGGCTACAGAGAGAATATTGTTTTACTTAACCTTGATTGTACTGTGGTTCAGTTCTGTAGCACGCCAGGCCTCCCTCTCATGTCCATTTAGTCAGTGATGCCATCCAACCATCTCATCCTCTGTCATCCCCTTCTCCTCCTGCCTTCAATCTTTCCCAGAATCAGGGTCTTTTCTAATGAGTCAGCTCTTCACATCAGGTGGCCAAAGAATTGGAGCTTCAGCTTCAGCATCAGTCCTTCCAATGAATATTCAGGGCTGATTTCCTTTAGGATGGACTGGTTGGATCTGCTTGCAGTCCAAGGGACTCTCAAGAGTCTTCTCCAACATCACAGTTCAAAAGCATCAATTCTTCAGTACCATGGTATATTTACCATATCATGTCTCAGAATGGTAAAAAACAGGTTTTAAAATCTGTCCTCCCTCTCAATTGAGAAAACCAAAGAACTGGCTTGCCCTATGGACTAAGGAACCCATAGCTCCTCAGAAATTATCTAATGTGGTGCATTTGCCCAATTAAACACAACATTTGAAATATTTTTCAGGTGACCAATCAACTCCTTTCCATAACACTTGCTCTGGAAACGAATGAGTGAGCAAAGTACCAGACCATCACCTCCTACTCTGCTTTTTACCACTGGGAAGTTAAGTTTTTATTTCTAATTTCTATGAGCCCATCAAAGAACAATCCCCAGTACCACCTAAAAACACTGTTGTGGGGGAGGGCTTGATGTGAGATGAGGTAATGTGGAGAAAGTTTCAACGAGACTTCAAATTTCCATCCATTTTCTTTTCTTTAGCTCCCTCTGTTTTAAATGTCTCACAGGACAGCCTCCCTGAAATTTAACACCCAGGAACTCTAGTAAAGCCAAGTCTCTGTCTAATGGGGTAACTTTAGACTCTAGAAAATGTGAAAAAAAGAACCCATGTGTCTGAGCATCCAACAATTATGGCTGTATGACCTAGAGAAGGACTTGTATTTGAATACAAGAACTCTGTACAAGGGCTAGTTCTTTGTAGCACTGTTAGTTAAAGGTGGGCTTGGAAACAATCTGAATGTCCAACAGTGGTAAAGGAATTAATACAGGATAGCATATCCACATGATAAATTTTTATACAGCAATTAAAAGAACTCAGTGTGTGCCTATGTGAGAATACAAACTATGCAGTTTTGTATAGGTACAAATGTATATTTCTACAGGTATATATATGTTTATATGTAAATATGAATCTACATGTTAAAATATGATGAAGAGTATAAGAGCAGGGAGTTTCATGTGCACAGTATCTATCCACACTACACCAAACTCAGAAGGGTCAAGGACTGAGATCCAGGTAATGGTAAAAAAAGAATTTTAGCCAAATCCAAAATGTTTTAGTTCTTTTTCAAATAGTGGCTGGAAACAAATCTTACAAAATAAAGTTAATTTTATGGTGAAAGTATATTTTATTATATTCTCCTTTCAAATTTTCTGGAAACTTTAAATTTTTTACAAAATAAAACCCAGGTCGTGCTAGCTACAAGATCTGGGATCTTGGGGTGCATTGCTGTCTTTGTCCATTCTCTCACTTGGTACCTGGTTAGAAGCAAGAGCAGGTATGCGTTCCTTTAGTTAGCTGATGGCTTCTGAACATGCCAGAATTTCAGCAGTTTCAGCCAAGGCAATGGACTTTGCGCTGTTCCATAGTAGTGTGCAAAATGTATAGGCACATTGCGATGTTAGCTATTGCTGGATAACTGACCACCCCCAAGTTCAGTTCAGTTCAGTCACTCAGTCATGTCCGACTCTTTGCAACCCCATGAATCGCAGCACAACAGGCCTCCCTGTCCATCACCAACTCCCAGAGTTCACTCAAACTCAAGTGCGTTGAGTCAGCGATGCCATCCAGCCATCTCATCCTCTGTCGTCCCCTTCTCTCCCTGCCCCCAATCCCTCCCAGCATCAGGGTCTTTTCCAATGAGTCAACTCTTCGCATGAGGTGGCCAAAGTATTGGAGTTTCAGCTTTAGCATCAGTCCTTCCAAAGAACACCCAGGACTGATCTCCTTTAGGATGAACTGGTTGGATCTCCTTTCAGTCCAAGGGACTCTCAAGAGTTTTCTCCAACACCACTGTTCAAAAGCATCAATTCTTCGGTGCTCAGCTTTCTTCACAGTCCAACTCTCACAGCCATACATGACCACTGGAAAAACCATGGCCTTGAGTAGATGGACCTTTGTTGGCAAAGTAATGTCTCTGGTTTTGAATATGCTATCTAGGTTGGTCATAACTTTCCTTCCAAGGAGTAAGCGTCTTTTAATTTCATGGCTGCAATCACCATCTGCAGTGATTTTGGAGCCCCCCAAAATAAAGTCTGACACTGTTTCCACTGTTTCTCCATCTATTTCCCATGAAGTGATGGGACCAGATGCCATGATCTTCATTTTCTGAACGTTGAGCTTTAAGCCAACTTTTTCACTCTCCTCTTTCACTTTCGACCACCCCCAAACAGTGACTTAAACCAATAAGCATTTATTTTCAGTCCATAATATATGGGTCAACTGGATGGTTCTGTTAACCTAGGATGGGCTTGGCAGATTTTTACTGACTTGTCTATGCATCTGTGGTAGGCTGGTATAGGCTGGGGGTTGGTTGGTTGGTCTACAGTGGTTTCACTCACATGTTGAGCAATTGGCTGGCTGTTGGCTGAATGATGAAAATAACTAGGCAACATGTCTCTTATCATCCAGCAGGTTAGCCCAGGCTTGTCCATCGAAGGAAAAGAAGGGATGTGAATCAATTCTGGCACATTTTCGTGGCCAAAGCAAGTCCCCAAGCCAGACTAGTTGGTATTTTCTATGTAGGAAAACAGCTCTCTCATTGGGATCTACTCAAAGTCAGTCTTACACACACCCACACACACACACCCAGACCAACTTCAAGGGGGAAGGAAAATTGATCTTTTTAAAATTGAAGTACAGTTGATTTACAGTATTAAATGTTAGATCCTACCTCATAATAAGAGAAACTGCAAATTTACATTTCAGGGGTTAGGGACATGGAGATGGGGTATATGTAAAGATTTAGAAACATTCTTCATTCTATCTATCACACTATGGCTTCTTCTAGATCACCAAATTAAACCAGAGTTTTAATGCTATGATTGGCTAAGTCTTATGAACTACAGAATATAAAAGATAAAATGGATTATCATATAAGAAAAGAAAATCTTACTAGGTTTTCCCGCTAATAGAGCATTTTTGTTTTCAGTTTATGTACTACCCGAACACGTTTAAGCAGCCTTCATCCTCTGACTCTAATAGGTGTGTTTCTATACAGCTCACAAATCATCTCACTCAAAATTATTTTCTGGATAATAATGGGTAACTAATAGAGGCTGACGACCCGAAATTGTCTCAAAAGTCACCTTTACGACAATGAAGATTGAACAGTAAATAGAACCTGCAGGCTGGTGTAATTTACCTGTGCCAAAGCAGAGCTCCAAAATGACTTATTAAATCATTCCACTGAAAGTTGTAAATCTGCATGAGAGAAGTACAAATCAATAGAAAAACACAGTCAAGCACTTTACCACTTATGCTTTTTTATGAACTTTTAGAAGGATAAAGGTTGATGTTGCAAAGAAATTCCAGAACAGGAAGACTTGTAAAGACGACCTGGCTATGGTTTGCATTATTCTTAATCCACGTTACTTTTGCTGTCACTAAACTGTTCATCTTTTTGGCTTATATCAGAATATCCATATATCATTATTCCTCATGCCCTGCCATGTAGAAGAATTTGGGAGTCAGACAAGTTTGAAGATCTGCCAACTTCCCATTTTCCTATAAAGGACATTGTATGAAGGCAGGGCCTTGGGTCTCCTGACCTTCCGGTGAAATGTAAAGTCAGTGGAGTGAGGAAAGGAGCCTTGCCTGTCTTGGGCAATGATGCATGAAGGAAGACATGTGAATTAGATCAAATGGTCAGCCATTCAGTGCTCAAAAATGGATTTCTGTGGAATATGTGCTTGAGTTTTAGGCATAGCCAATCCTAGATCTCCACGGTTTAACTGAGATGTAATTCACATACCATAACACTCACCATTAAAAAAATATAAAATTCTGTGTTTTTTCGTAAACTCACAGAGCGGGGCAATGATCATGACTGTCTTAATTCCAGAAATTTCCATCACCCTGAAGAGACCTCAGCCCTATTATCAGTCAGTTCCAATTCCCTCTTCTCCCCATCCTCTGACCACCACTAATCTACTGTTTCTATAGTTTGCCTCCTCTGGACATGTCACAAATGGAATTGTATGTGGTCATTTGTGTCTGCCTCCTGCTAGACCCCTTTTGATGAGTGAAAGAACATATGAACCTGGTGTTACCAACTCTTGGGGGATCCCTGCTCTCTCCCTGCCTGACTGGAGGTCAGTCCCAGCCTGGCAATCCACCTCCACAAAAAGGTCAAAAGCATACATCCATCTCCTCAAGCTATAAGTGAATGGTTGCCATTTTGGCCACGGTCACTTATGGTGATAAAAGAAAGGATTACACTCTAAGTCCCCCAGCAAACATGCCCCAATCCTCTTTTGCTGAAGCAGACCCTTCATTGCTTTTCCTCTGGTCCTCAGAAATAACCACCATCCCCTGAGACCACAATCAGACTGTTCAATGCATGAACTCTTGCTTATTCACTCATTTATTGTAATTGTATTTGTTGGTGTGTGAGGACAGATGTAATACATATGCTTTCGATGCCAGAGGTACATTGGCAACACTTCCAACCAGCAAGGTGATCTGGGCCGGGCCCTTACTGGATGCAAAAGGAGTAGAGCTGGGTAAGCACATCATCCCACGTGTTGAAGATACTCACTAGGGACATACATTCTGCTTACTGGTCCCAATATTTACACCAATCAGAAGGAAAGTTGAAGCAAAGAAATTGTTATTTACAAATTTACTTTGAGTTTAGAAGATGTATTCCAGGAAAGAGACATATAAAATAACATTGTTTTTATTGAAACTAAGTAGACACAACACAATTCAATCAGCTTAAAAATGCACTAAGGCTTTGTCCCAAATGAACATCTGGAGGAATCTGGCTTAAGCATAAGAGAAGCAGAAGCTAAAAAAAAAGTCTCTCTCCAATTATTAACAAAGAAAGAAAGAAAAAAGATTTAACTGGTGTGTTGAAGAGTCTAATTTCATTCGGGTGTAAACATGACTTCCCCAAGTTACTGCTTTTAATCTTAATCTATTGAAACCCCTTTTCTCAATGGATATCAAGTCCCTTAACATCATCTTGCTAGATTTTATGTAATGATGGAAGACAATAAATATGTTGGCCCCAAACCAGCCCAGAGTCAGGCAAAAAGACAGTGATGGGCTGTATCAACTTCCAGGAACCACCTTTCAGTTAGGCAGCCAAGGTAGGAAAATCAAAGAAAGGAAAGGAAAACAAAAGTCCTTAACAAAAAAGGTACAGAGGGAAAGCAAAACAAAATACAAAATTTAGGAATCACAGTTACCTTACTGTTTTCCTACAACAAATAAAGAGAAAAGGACAAGACCAGAGTAAAAACTCTCTCTTGGTTCTTTCCAATAAGATGGGAAATTATTTATTTGAAATGGCCAAAAATAACATTTTACAGAAAAGGAACCATAATATTACACAACCAAGTGTAGCTATAAAATCTCAAACATTCAGGCAATGCTTTATTTAAATCACCAAAAATAAGGTTTTATAGAAAAGGAACTGTAACAAGCAAATGTATAGCTGCAAATTTTCTTAATATCGATTCCCTCTAAAATATTCAGGGACTACTTTGCAGTTTCCAAGCAAAACTAGAATTTGTGGGACAGAGTTGCTCGGTCTTATCACAAGAATGAAAACAGTTTGCAAAACAATTTTGTTTAATGCTAACAAATAACTAAAAGACGTGGTTACTGCTAACAAGTACCTCCGTCTACTGAAACAGCCCAACCTAATCACATGTTCATTAACAATTCACTGTGAACACAGCTGCTGTTTTCCTGCCATCACAGATCACGTGTATGGTGGCAAGGGTTACATGTTGGAGGCCATCGAGGCACCGAGGAAGTAATCCTTAACAGAAATAACTACAGTAGGTAAGCAACTCAAACAAATGGGCCCACCTCTGCCAAAGCCCCCCATTTGCTTTCTGCATAAAGAAGGCCCACTGACTCCCTAGTTCTTTACTGGGAACCGAGAATTAGATAGAAAAGCTGTTCTTTTAGGACCATCGAAACCTTAATAAATCGCCCTGGGATTCTTCGTGCTGTAGTGCGCCTCACAGGCAGCAACATAGGCAGACTCTGGGAAGAAGTCATCGTGGTACTCTGCTAAAAACCTGGAAAAAAAAATAGCCCCTATGATCACCACAGTAAAGACTAAATACCAGGAAGCAAAACAGGAATTTCCACAACTGTAACATTTCACTCTTTTTGTATTAGGTAGAAAAAAATAATATAATCTTGATTTCTATATACTGATTATGTTCATTGCACATACCCAGCTTCTATGTTAATAACTGTTTCATTGGAATCCTTTCACTAGCAAGTATACAAATTTCTATTGCTATAGCTTCTAAACTCCACTAGGTGGCAGTCTTGATTATCTAAACACTTCCATGCAAAAAGGCCTCTTGAGTATTTCTACATTTTCCTGTTTTAAAAAACAAACTATAAAAAATAAATTATTAACTCAATAAATGTCACCTGAGAAGTGCACAGTACTTACACGGGCTAAGTTAAAACAAAACTGAATGGTTTAATCAGTAAAGAGCATTTTGAGTTCTACTTTGCCATTGCCAAAAGATGCTGCAAGTTCCAGCTTAGCAGTAAAAATGTAAGACTGCCTTATGCCTGACTATGGATTGATGTGGAAATATAGCCAGTCACTGAAGAATCTGCAACACAGACACTATCTTGACTCTGAAGCATCAAATATTTCACTATGAAGGGCTCAAACAGGCTCACATGGACCAAATTAACTAGTACGCTAAGTAATTAGCTTCCTGTTTGTTTCCCTGGCTTCCTCCCAACTGTCCTAATTCCTAAAAAGGTAAGGATATACCTCTGCAATACCTTCTTCAGTAAAAACCAAGTCAAATTCATTTGAGGTAACTCTTTCTTCTTTGATTGTACCTTTTTTATAGCAACTCTCAATCCACTGATTCTATAGTTGACATATTTGGATACATTTTCATAACCCATTACAGCTGGACAGTATAGGGGTTGGGGCTCCAACCCTCTACAGAGTTGAAAATCTCTGTATAACAATTTCATTAGTCGGGCCCTCCGTATTCACTATTCCTCCAAATTCGCAGATGCAACCAGCCACATGGATCATGTAGTACTAAGTATTTACTATTAAAGAAAATCCATGTACAAGTGGATTTGTGCAGTTCAAACCCATGTTGTTCAAGGGTCAGCTGTACTATTTTATTTGTAAATCTTTGTAAGTAACCTCCTAAAACCCTAATTTCTACTTTGTTTTGGGCATATCTCAGAATTAGAAGGCTCTCCTGAAGGCAATGGCACCCCACTCCAGTACTCTTGCCTGGAAAATCCCATGGACGGAGGAGCCTGGTAGGCTACAGTCCATAGGGTCATGAAGAGTCGGACACGACTGAGTGACTTCACTTTCACTTTCATGCATTGGAGAAGGAAATGGCAACCCACTCCAGTGTTCTTGCTGGAGAATCCCAGGGATGGGGGAGCCTGGTGGGCTGCCGTCAATGGGGTCGCACAGAGTCGGACACAACTGAAGCGACTTAGCAGCAGCAGCAGCAGCCTGTGCTAACCAGTGGCTGTCTCATTTTGGCATTATTTGATTTCAGTGTAACAAAATGTTTATACAAAACAGAGTTGTACGTTTGTTTGAGGGGAAGGCTGAAGGAGATTAGGACATTTTTCAAACTTTTTTTCTAATAAAATGATTTAAAGTTGAATTCCACTTATTTGATACATAATTGGAAATACCCAGATGAAAGCATCTTTTACAAACGCCACGACTCATTTCTCTGGCTGGAGTGTTCTCCACTCCAGTAAATCCTACTTGACTAGCTCTTACAGGTTGGGATCTAAATACAAGGAAAAAGTATCCTCTTAAAGAGAAAGAAAAAACAAGGTCAGGTACACAGGACACACTGGGTGAGGCAGAGTGACAACCATCCTGGAACGCCAGGAGAAACCAGTCAACAGACATCTAGGTGGGAGAACTGGGCCACAGGCGTAAAGGAGGCTGGGATCTACAACCCCAGGTAAGCAGAGGGCACAGCCTCAGAGTGAATGATCCAACCATATAATAAAATGGCTCTGTCAGGTGAAGAACACACTACCTTTCTCCAAATTCACAAAGTATCAGCACAGACTATTCATCATTTCTCTTAACTCCAAAGTAGACACCAAAATCAGACCTACAAATGTATGTACATGGAACAAAGGAAAGTCACATGCTTAAGGTACTCTTGAATAAAATACATAAAATTAAATAGCTATCAATCTCAATCACTTCTTTAGAAAATTAATTTTCTACTCACATGGCTATCCAACTGGATTCTTCCAATGACACACAAAAAATTTTACCTCCATACCCTTTGCTTAGAAACCAGATAGACTATGAAAAAATGAAATAGCTCCAACTCCCCATATTACAATTACTATTAGAACCAACCATACTTACATAATACTGCTACCATTCAAAATACCAGAGCTAGCTTCTACATCTGCTGAAGACAAGTTCAGAAAAGTCATATATACGGTGGCAGAGTAAGTTTTGACAAAGTAATAATAATACCTCAGAAAGAGATCAAAGTGCTTCAGTAAAGCCTTCAGATTCTTCTCAGAAAAGGACATCTTTCCAAGGATTTCTGGAAGTTTCACTGCATTAAAAAGAAAAGCAAAATCATTTACAATCGGCAGAATCTGGCGATCAGTAGGACACACTCAGGGATCCTCTGGGTCCCTGTGATCTTATTTAAACTGAAACTAACACCTATGCTGCCAAACAAAACCAAAACTCTTACTGAACATAGAGTAGTAAGTACAAATACTACAAACACAATTTGTATGAAATTTAAGATTCATTGTTTTTAAGAGATCAACATTCAGTGATTTTTCTTAGACCTCCCAAATTACCACAAGATGTACCTAAGCCTACAGGTGTTAAAATTAAAGTGGAAAATAAAAACGGTAAGAAGAAAGCAGGGCAAAGGATTGCTTACCGAACAAACGCAGCAAGTGTTGTGCCCCATAAATGTAAGAGGGTGGAGGTGGTTGGTCACCTGGGGGATAACTATCGGGTACAAGTTTCCAGGAGAGGACCTGGGAAAAGCACAGAGAATGCTTTGTTGTTATATCTTCACACTTTATTACCCACAGATCTGTACATTTGGAATTCCAGCAGAAATACACACACTTTGACATTTCCAAGCCGGCAGAAAGACAGAGCTCAAGTGTCTCATTTCTACCCTGGAGCTTCCCCTCCATTTGGAACCTCTGGAGCTGCCTCATAGCTGGACCAGAAAATGGGAAGAAACCAAACATGGAACAGGACAATGACAAGAAACCAATGTGGAGCTTCTAAAGCCATCCCACCTTCCTTGGCAACATGGAGACAGTTCTAATCACCTAAAATTATGACAGATTGTGTGCAGATGAAAAAAATATGCCACTGTATCAAATAAACACAAACTCATAAAAATAAACAAGGAAAGAGGACTTAAAATTGGGAAAATATTCAATTTTCTAATTTTCAATAGCTTCTACCTGTAAATTAGCTGTAACTGTTTTGTCATTCTGCCCCTTCTCCTTTATTGGAAATTCTGACGTTTTAGACAATGAAGCAATAAAAGATTTTTTGAGAAAGGTTACCACTGTGTCAAGATTCTCTAAGATTCTGCTATGTTACAGTCACTCTGGAAACTAATTTCACCCACTGAATCAAGTGAAAATAGACTTCAGCCCTGGCAACTGCATGCTTTTCCTTCACTTTGAATTCCAGAAGTGTGGGTGGATTGGGGGCTTTTGTTAAAGTAACAGTTGAATTTCAAAACTCTCTGATGAGCTTCCAGAGAAATATTTCAGCAAATTATAGGTCTATTCTACCTAGCTGCTGCTTTGCCTTTTGGGATCTGCCAAGTTTAATCTGGAAATAGTTGGGTCAAAGGAAGACTTCTATAAGACAAAGCAGAAGGATACCAAAATGAGCCCAGAAAGGCTGATGTAGTCTATTTAATCAAATGAAATTTTAGAAATTAACAAGCACCACCATGGTTCCATCTGTCTCCATGCTGAAGGCCCAGGCTTCAGCCCGTGCCTCACCAACCCCACGCTTCTGTGGTATACAAGCCTCAGGGCAGGAGTAAGTTTCTGCCCCTTTATACTATCCCTAGCACTGAACTCCACGGTGCACACAGCTACAGCTCAGCAACTGTTTTGACAGTGACACTCAAAGTGAACATGGGGGAATCCACCATCACTGGAGGCACGAAGGGCACACTCACGTGCAAAAGCAGATCATGTGGTTAGTTAGCGAGCCTGGCTACTTCCCTCCCTCAATTCTGCAGCTCAATGTAGTGAATCAGCTCTCTCAAAGATGCATTATGGGGGGAAATAACAGGTTGCCAGTGGAGGAAGTCTCAACCAGGGTGTGCACAGTAATCGCCTGTGATCTCAACCAGGACTACGCCAGTCCAGACCCTCCCTGGTGCAGTTGGGCAGCAAATGACATTGGGAGAGTGAGTCTCAGGTGGTCAGGATGCAGGGCCCTGGGGAAAACATGCTGCAATGGAGGCTTTATGCAGATGGAATGCACCAAGGTCTCATCATGAGAGCCTGTCCAACCCCAACCACTTTTTCACTAGACTTTGTAGCTGTACCTATCACCACCAGATGGCGGCGTTGCAACAGTGACCAGAGTGGGAATGGCTGTGCCTCAGTATTCAGATGTTTTCTGGGGGTCCCCAACTTTTTGGCACCAGGGCCCAGTTTTGTGGAAGACAATTTTTCCATGGCCCCAGGGCGGGGGACATTTTGGGGATGATTCAAGTGCATTAGATCTATTGTGTGCTGTATTTCTATTACATCAGCTCCACCTCAGCTCATCTGGCCTAAGATCATGGAGGTTGGGGATTACTGTAAGAAACAGGATTCTTCTTGAATAACAACACCTGCAGGGCTTTCTAGTCTGAAAAAAGGAAAACTAGGGACTGCTTGCACTAGGAATTTCCTAACCTTCCCTCAACATCACTGGAACACGAACTGGGTTTTCTAGCAGAGGTCAGT
Source organism: Oryx dammah (assembly GCF_014754425.2). Lineage (NCBI taxonomy): Eukaryota > Metazoa > Chordata > Mammalia > Artiodactyla > Bovidae > Oryx > Oryx dammah. The sequence goes on from NW_024070207.1 coordinate 122,316,085, forward strand.
CAACTTACAGCCCGTGAGCCAAAGCAACCCCCTCATGCTAAAAACAACTGTTTTTAAATGTTTTTTTTAAATTAAATGAATACTACTTCACAACATATAAAAATCATATGAAATTTGATTACTAGCGCACATGAATATTCATTGGAGGGACTGATGCTGAAGCTCCAATACTTTGGCCACCTGGTGTGAAGAACTGACTTATTGAAAAACACCCTGATGCTACGAAAGATTGAAGGCAGGAGGAGAAGGGGACGACAGAGGATGAGATGGTTGGATGGTGTCATCGACTCAATCGACATGAGTTTGAGTAAGCTCCAGGACTTGGTGATGGACAGGGAGGCCTGGCGTGCTGCAGTCCATGGGGTCACAAAGAGTTGGACACGACTGAGTGAGTGCACTGAGACCGAGCACACATGAATGAATTTTGGGGCCACCCAGCACACCCCTTTATGACCTATTCACACCACTTCCACAAGCTGCTGCACAACCCTGAAAATATTTACAATCTGACCCTTGATAAGAAAAGTTTGCTAACCCCTGTCACCAAACATTCTGTCTGGTAAAGCCATGCTCCCCTGTGCACGGAAACAAGGAAAGCCCACTTGCTAGGCAAGATTCATACAATACCCCAGTGGACTAAGACATCTCCTGAACTCCTGAAATACTCACTATGTATCTCAGTTAACTGGCCTTAAAAATAGTTTCAAACTGAAGCTTTCTTGTCTGTAAAAGGGAACTCTGCTCGTAAGGTTATTCTCAAGAACCTGAGGTAATTTAGATCAAGTGCCTGGCACAATGCTAGCATATAGCATGCCCTCAAAGGGATGGCTATTAATATTACTGTTAATGATGGGTTTTATATTTCTAAATGGTTAAGACCAAAAGTAGAATATCACATACATGAAAAATTATCTGATATGCAAATGGCAGTGTTCACAAACATGGTTTTATTGCAACACGGCACACTCATTCACTTACACATTGTCTGGGGCTGCTTTGGAGCTGGGGAGTCTCGACAGTGACTATGTAGCCCACAAGGTTGAAAATATTTACTCTCTGGCTTTTTGCAGAAAAACTGTACTGACAACTGTTCTATAAAATAACAACACTCCTATTTCAATACTTGGACTTATTTGAAATAAAGGAGGAATGGAAGTACAGGGCTATAATCCGAACCACTGTCCCATTTTCAGTTCAGTTCAGTCGCTCAGTCATGTCTGACTCTTTGCGAACCCATGAATCGCAGCACGCCAGGCCTCCCTGTCCATCACCATCTCCCGGAGTTCACTCAGACTCACGTCCATCGAGTCCGTGATGCCATCCAGCCATCTCATCTTGGGTCGTCCCCTTGAGCCTCAGTAGCGTGGCAGTTAGGCAGACGGGCAGGTGGACAGGCAATCTGGCTCCGTAGGTCAGGAGTTCGAATACCCTGCTTGACCCTTTAAGCAAGCCACGGTAGCGCAGCGGTTAGGCAGGCAGGGGTCCGGAGGTCAGGAGTTCAAATGCCAGTCCTAACGGTCTCATTTTAGATACCACAAATACAATGTCACACATCATACAAAAAATTCTGTTATGATTTCATCTTGTAAGACTTTTAAGAAAACACAAAAGGAAGGGTTCAGTGCAGGTGAACAACAGACACTAATGCTTTACCTCATTTATTTCATTAGTTCTTCTGCCTTCGAAGCCAGCAAATACTGCACTCCCTTCCTTGCTAGGGGTCAGAGGAACAGGCGAGGATGATCTGCTATGAACAGGTGTCTCTTTAAAAGGAAAAGACTTTAATTAGTCACCAATTAATTATCCATTAATTAATCATACAGCTACCGAATTAAAGATTGCTGGAAGACCTTTACAAACAGCAGAGAAGTTTTTAATTTTTACCAATAAGACTTCCCTGTCAAGGACAGTACCTGGAATATTATTTGATGGAAAAAAGGAAAGAAAAGGAATCAAGTTCGGAGATATCCCTAGTGGCTCAGACAGTCACCTGCACCTGCAATGCAGGAGACCTGGGTTTGATCCCTGAGTTGGGAGGATCCCTTGGAGAAGTGAATGACAACCCACTCCAGTATTCTTGCCTGGGAATTCCCATGGACAGGGGAGCCTGGCAGGCTACAGTCCAGGGGGATCACAAAGAGTTGGACACAACTGAGTGACTAACACTCATTTTCACACTTCACTGGGATAAACTACATACAACATGATGAAACTTGAAAACACTGTATGTTAAGTGAAAGAAGCCACGGACAAAAGGCCACGTATTACATGATTCCACTGATGAATTCATGCCTAGAAGAGGCAGATCCATATGTACTGGACGTTAACTAGTTCAGGGCTGGAGAGAGGGACTGCAAACAGACAGGTGAACCAGAGCGAAACTGGTCAGTACCAGGAATCCTGATT
>NW_024070207.1:122318590-122346462 GCF_014754425.2 Oryx dammah
CCCCCCCCCCCCCCCCCCCCCCCCCCCCCCCCCCCCCCCCGCTCCCATCTCCCGCTGGACTGGGTTCAGGAGCACGGTGCCTGACCCAGACCAAGCACAGAGTCCACCTCAGCTCTCCCCAGTATGGCCCTCCTGCGGGCAGTGGACCTACTCTTTTCCAGGTGCAGGAACAGCTTGGGCATGCTGGCAGACGTGTCCTGCTGCCGGCGCTTGGGCTGGGGCGAGGCGCTGCTCTCAGACAGCCTGTCACAGTTGGCAGAGTGGCGCGTGGACCGCCTCAGAGACTGCAAGGCTTCCGGCTCGCCTTTGCGCCTTTTGGGGGTGGTTGGTTCACCTGAGGTTGGCTGACTCTCTGTGGACTGTGGTGTGGATGGATTCAGCAAAGGTGGGCTTGGAGAGAGCTCCTCCTGGTTCCTACAGAAGGAAGAGGAATGCATCAGATGTGCCCAGTCCACAGAATCTCTGCAAAGCCTAGAGGGGTTCCTCAATGTCCTTCTTCAGACAGAAAACACAGCCTCCACTCCACTCCAGGAGGCTTAGAAACTTTCACTTCCAGACATGCCAAAACAAATACTTTCTTAAAAGGTACCTAAACATTATTATACCATTTTCACCCTTTTAACTCTTCAAGGCACCCTGGCATTAAAGGCTGTGATATCCTTTGTCCTTGTTTTGTTTCAGTGGTTCGCAACTCAGGGGTGATTCCACTCTGGGGCGAACAAACTCAGGGGTGATTCCACTCTGGGGGGAACACAGACACCTTCTGGAGTCAGTTTTGATGGTCACAACTGGGACAGTGCCACTGGCATCTGGTGGGTGGAGGCCAGGGATGCAGCTTGCCATCCTATAGCGCATAGTTCAGCCTCCGCCACCAATAATGATCCAATTAAAAATATCGGTCGAGCCAAGGCTGAGAAACCATGGTAAGAATACAACATCATTTTGTCACAGTGTAACTACTAATAGGGCTAGAATGCCACAAACGCTGGCCACATTTTGTGGAAACACGCAGTCACAGAAACACTCTGGACACTGGGAATCTTGAGGTTTGGAGGAGGGTGTGGGGACATCAACATAGGTCCCCACTGAATCACACAGGCGTCCCAAATGGGGTGGAACCAACGGGGAAGGAAGGCAGCCAAAGAAGAGATGGTCATAAGGCAGACAGACAATTACCAGACAGGACCTGAGGAGGAAAGGGAGCAAGGGGCTGAAGGGGAAAGAAGGGCAATGCTTGGTGCAGCAAGTGGGAAACTGTCAGTGACTTTGGGGAGCAGACGGAAGCGGGAGACCAAGATAGATGGGAAACAAGCAAGAGGAGATGCAGGGGTGGAAATCATGAAAACAGATCACTCGCTCGGGAAGTGGGCCTGAGGCAGACATGGAAGTAGCTTCCACAGATAGAGGCATGGACTCAGGTGCAGGGGGAACTTTTGTTGTACCCAAAGAATGGAGATTTGGAAATGCTTGGTCACCGAGGGAAGACAGTGGTGACACAGCAGAGCAGGAAAGAAACTAACCTTTACTTGAAGGACTAAGGCAGCCAGCCCTTCATGCACTTCCTCATTTAATAACTATCTACAGAAGCAAATGTTCTTTCCATTGTTAGAAGAAAAGCAAGAGACTCAGATGACACCTCACCAAGTCACAAGTTCAAACCCACACCCAACCTTCTCAGGCCATGCTCTCTTCACCCCACTGTCCTTGGAAAGAAGGGCATTGGCTACTCTAAAGCCAATTTCTCTACACTGAAATCTTCACTTGGTAAAAACTTCCAGAGACATTTGAAAGTGAATGATGACTCAAGCTTACCCAAGAAAAAAGAAAACCACCAGGACGGACAGTGGTTTGCAATCTACTCCCTCCTCCAAACGTGTTGGCCCCATAGCATCCAACAGAAATCTTGGAAAACAGATCTAGCTATTTGATTTCTGATAGCTGATGGTTGAACTGCAAGCTAACTTACCTATTAGTGTTTGTGGTACTTTCCTTAATCGGAAGAAAAAATTTGGACGAAGTCACCTTTTTATACTGAACTTGTTCATATGGATAGAGCAAAACCAATGGGAGAGTGTAATCAAAGGTTATTCTTAAGCCATCCACCATCTCCTTACAAAGGTCAACGCTGGAAGGATAAAAGAGATTAGAGATGCAATAAAATAACAGAACTTTTCAAAATGTCACAATGAAGGCGCACATTTCTAATCAGGAAGAGTTTTAAACACTATATATTACACCTAAGTGTGCAAAACACAAAGTCTGTAGGTGCTAACAATAATTAAATGGGAGCACAGACCTAGAATATAGGGTGCAGTAAGCAAGTAATTGTAACTTACACACTGAACACAAGTGAATATGCTCAGTGCCACACAAGGAGCCCAAGTAGCCTGTGCTATGGAAAGTAGACACACCCTAGTCACCCACAGCTGAAGAGGGTGGTCGTGATGAGCTGACACACCTGTTTCAACTGGAACAATCTACTTGTCTGACTCCACTCCTACTGGGAAGGAGGCAAGCTATGAGGACAATTACTCAGATTAGGGTAAAGACATGTTTGTAAACAGGTTTCAACAAAATTCTCATTCCCCATTCTGGTACTTCTCATAGCCAAAAAAAAAAAAAAGAGTCCACTTCCTAAATTACATCATTGAAAACTTCTTCTAGTGTTGAGGCAGTGCATATCCTCAATGGATTCACATCACACTCCTAAAGAGTTACTGAACATTCTGGAAAAAGAACAGTATTTTGAAACTTAACTGGTTACTGTGTGAATTAAGTATAACAGTATGTGAATTCATAGTAACTGAAACAGAGACAGTGTTACCTGTTCTAAATGGAAGTTTATTCTCTAATACCCAGAGTGAACCATGAAATGCCAACCCTCCCTCCCCTACTTACTTTTTTTCTGCTGGGATATAATGCACATTCACGTTGGCGTGTGGCATAGCATGATGGTGACGAGGCCTCTCATTGGCTGAAAAGGCTGCATTGATAGCAAAATGCTTCACGTATGATTCCAAAATAGTTATAATGTTGGTCTGGCATGGAAGTTTCACTAACTGTTAACAAAAACATAAACATTTGATGTATACATGCCACTGGATAAACCATATATTCCAAGAAACAGTGGTCTTGTGTACATCATTTTTGAAGCTCAAAAATAAAGTCAATTGTGTATGAAGATAATTTTTTAGGTAAATGTGCTTTGAAACTCTGACTTTTCTTCTACTGATCATATCCCCATGTAGATTACAATAACAATTTAAAGTTAATTGATAACTAATTTTAAAAATAAATGCAAGCAATGATTCTCAGCTTAGGGACCTGTTAGAATCATTTGGGGAACCTCTAAGATATCCACAGCTGCCACCCCCAACGTCACAGATCAGTTTTCACCTTAAGCTTGAAGCCCAGGCATCAGGACTCTGCAAAGCTCTCTAGAAGATTCTAACAGGCAGCCAGGGCTGGAAAAGACTGAGCACACTTCCATCAGGAGAACACTACTGCCAGAGAAGTGTAAAACCCAACTCAGCACAGAACCTGAGTTTCACTCCTCCAAGGCTCTCAACTTTCTGTGACTGCAAAATATGGCTCTATTACAAATCCATGTTTTATGTGTCCTCCTTGTTTACCCGTTTCCTCCTGTTGATATAGTAACAATCATCCTCAAGCTTCTTCTTCAGAACGTCAGGGATTTCTATAGTTATTGTTCTTTCTTCCATTTCCTTTTTTGCATGCAGCTCTGGTCCTTCCTTCTGCAATATCACAATCCCATTTTAACTTCCTAAAACAGAGAGTCTACACCCAAAGAAGGACTAACATAAGCACAGCCTACAATGAAACAAACCAGTTAATCCTTGACATTTACACCAGTATGATGTCACATGTTCTAATGAGAAGTATATCAAAGGCCAAAAGTTAATTTGTTTTAGGGCACTAACGACATTGCAAATGATTATTTCTTTTCTTCCCAATTTAACTTTACCAGTGGGATTCATATTAACTTCATATTCAGCAAACAGAAGACACTAAACTCTTGATACACACCATTTAAAAATTAATCAGCATTATAAAAAGTTCACAATTTCATTGGAAAGAAAAAGGTGAAATGATTTGTGGAAACATTTCATGAGTATAAAAAGCCACAGAGAAGTTTTTACAGTAAAAAAGTTTTTTTCCCTTATATATGAAGTACAATTTTATCACATTTGGTTAAAAAGATGGATTTTTACAAAACATTTCACAACTAGAAAATTTTACCACCAAAATATATGCCAAAGAGTTTTTACAATAAGAACTGTATACCACTTCAGTCTTTTCTTCAATATCACCCTCTTCACTTATTTCTCCATCCTTTTCTTCACTGTCAGAGGAACTGCTTATTGCTAGGTAAAACAAAAAACAGCAGGCAAACCTGCATTACACACTTCCTTAACCCTTACATCTACAATTCCTTAGGATGGCATGGGTGTCCTACTGCTAGTAATAATAAACTGCTGTCCAGCATAAAGTTTAAACACTGAACACAAATATTGGACCTTTCAGAATAGAAATTTATTTTTTAAAAATATAATACCAACCTCAAGGGGTGCAAAAACCACACAAGTAAATGATCTGCAAGTGTTTAGTCACCTAGGATCTTACTGTTCGCTGTCACATTCACAAGTGGAGCGAGGTACCATGAAGAAAACATGAGAATGGAGCTCTGAGGCGCTACTATAAGACACTGATTGAGAAGGCAGGGGTCATGTGCAAGACCCACCAGGTCTAATTAGGAACTTTCTGACTGCTACTTTAATTATCAAAAACAAATGGGCAAATGTTTTATGAAATGAGCTTACAAAGTTCCCTTGTCTAAAGTTTCAGTGAATCTTTCCCCTCAACCCTCCAGTATAAAAGAACTAGGTAAAACTCCTTTTAACCAGAGACAATAAGTCAAGCCACTCACAGTTTTCAGCGTTTTCATCTTTTTCGTCAGCAGGGAGGCTTTTTAAGACAGAGTCCACACCAGGCAACCTGCAGCGCTTCCTCTTTCTTCCTGTGCTTCTCCTGAAATGGATAAATACCACTGAAATGTTGACTGATATGGATCTTGAGGTTAAAAAAAATGCAGTAACAATAATTCTTAAGTACCAAAGATATAATTACATTTTAAAACATAAGTGGTAACCTCCATTTCAAAATACTACAGGATAATCTCTCTGAAAGCACAGCAGTTATTTCAAATACAACAGAAACACTATTTGCTCCTATGTTTCAAATATGTTACATGACTTGATAATCCACGTTTATCAGATTTTTAAACTTTTCTCTGACAAAAATTCTAAACCTTAGAAGAAAACACATTGAGCAAAATTCATGTTTCTGGTATTCTTACAGGCGAGCTACAGCTTTTTTGGCCAATTTTCGCTGTAATCTCCGATTTTCATCGGTGTCACGAAGGACATGATCCTCTGCTGCCCATCTATCCCAGCTAAAGGAACAAAAGAGGAAGAGTGTAAAATTCAGTATTTTAGTTTGACAGGAAACAAATGTTAAAAGCACCACACAGGAACACATGTGTCTCAAAATTACTTACCTTTCAGGTATTTTAAATCACAAAAAGAGAAACCACAACTCATTCAGACACAGAAGCAATGGGAGTCTCCAAAACCACCCATAGAGAATCCAAATACAGTCGACTCAGAAGTAATCATTCTTCAGAGTAAGCAAGGTTTAACATAAAAGCAAAAACAGGAAATGAAACTTTCCAAGGAGTGTTTCTAAAACTTAACAAAGAAGTTTGCAATGTTCCTGGGCACAGATGGTCAATGTTCAGTCAGGTTTAACAAGTACACTCACCTTCTGTTCCAACCATTAAAATGGATCAGATATTCTGGGATCTTTCTGCCTTTTTCGTCTTTCCCAACAATAACATCGACGATCTGAAACCAGAAAATACCGTCCACAAACAATAGAACATACAGAATATCAGAAGCTGGATTAGGAAAACTAGATCATGGGCTTTTTTTGTAAAAGAAAGGAAAGCATTCTCTCCTTTTTTGACGGAGAGCTGGGCTGAAACATTTTCCCTTTCAATTCCATTTTTTCCCCTGAGTGGATGCCTCAAAATAGGAAACATCCCCCCAACCACCCCCTGATTGGTCTCTGAGTGTGAGAACGGGTGTAGCTTCTGAAGCCATTAGTCAGCCGAGTTGTCACTAACTAAGAGAGTCCCGGCCTGACAAGCGAGCCTCTGCCGATAGACCTCTGGGAGTTGTAGTCTCCTGGGCTCCGCAGGATCCTAGGGCCAGTTAGGCTCGCAGATTCTGCCATCCCGCCTAGCGGTGTCCCCAGGGGGAAATTCGGGGGCAAATGAAGGGGCGTGTCACCCTTGGGGAGACTCAAAGCAGGGAGGGAGGAGACACGGCAAACAGAAACCTGAGGCAGGGGCAGCGGGTTGGAGCCCCAAAGTAGAACGGAAAGCCCGGAGGGGCGCTGGGCCAGCCCCCACCCCCGACCTGCGAGACCCACTCCCTCACGCCACCCAGACCGAAGGAGCTGCTGATGTGGCTCCATTTTCTCCCAACCTCCGAAACTTAGGGGGACAGGCAGGGGCGCGACACGGCCGACTGAAAACCTAAATGGTGCAAGGCCCTGGAGGACGAAGACACCCGCTCAACCTGGCTCTCAGAGAGGATCCAGGCCTGAGGGAGGGGCCGAGCCCAGACCACCACGGGCCCAGGGCAACGGCGTCGCCAGTTGACAGCCAGCACTGCGGTGCTACCTATGGATTAGGACGGGGGCCGCTCGATTAAGGCATCGCGCGGGAGCCCAAGCGGCTCTAGACAGTACAGGACGGGGAGTGTTAACCTCCAGGCAGAGGCCTTGAGCAAGCGGCCTCCTGGACGCGGAGCCCCCGCCGCCCTCAGGTACACAAACCGACGCCGCGGCTCCTGCAGCGCGACACCGCCAGCGCTACGTTTCCAACGGCGCCGGCGCAGCCCTCGGCCCAGGGCGGAAGCGGAAGCGGAAGCGGAAGCGTCCCAGCCCCGACTCCCCATCGCGGCGCCCCGCGAGCGCCCCCTGCCGCCCGTGCGGCGCCGCGCAGGCCGAGGAGCCGCGAGCAAGGAGCGCCGAGCCCCGCCACTTCCCCCGCTCCGCCGCACCGTCAGCACCCGCATCCGCGTTCGCCTCCCGTCCCGGGGTTCCCGGCCCGCGCCTCCTCCCTGCCCCTCCGCGGCGGCACCTTGGCATCGTACAGCACTCGCGCCTTGGTGGGGTCAGGCTCGAAGCACAGCACTTTCTCCCCTGAATGGAATTTAAATTTCATGCCCTCGCTCGCGCTCATTTGCTCATCGTGGCGGAGGGCGAGGCTCCGGGGCGGGCGGAGCGCGCGCGGTGGGGGAGGGGGGTGGGGGCTGGGAGGTGGCGCGCGGCAGAGGGGTGGCGGGGAGGGAGCGGGGACTGGCGGAGGCTGTGGCCGGCCCGCCCTCGGCCCCGCCTCTGCCCGCCCCGCGCCACCGCTGGACCTCAGAGCGGCCAAGCGCGCGCGCTCCCGATCGAGCGCGTCCCTGTGAGACGCCGCCGGGCTCCCGGGGGGCTGGGAGTCGGGCCCCCCGTGGCCCCTCCAGCCCTCCTGGGAAAGGGGGCCGCAGCGGGCTGCGCCCACGAGGTCAACGCGCCGGACGCGCCGTCTCGGCTCCGAGGACCGGAGAACCTGGGGTGGGCACTGGCGGCGGGGAAGCTCCCTGGCCGCGCCGACTTGGCCACCTTGGCAGAACGCGGTGGTCACCGTGGGCAGGACGTCGGGCCAGAGTCGGGTCTAGAGGGGCAGTGCGCTTGATTCGGGGTGGGGGTGGGGAGCGAAGCGTGGTGGAAGAGAGATTAAAGCACCGGGGTTATAGCGGGCCCAGGACGAGCAGGTGGCAACTCTGGAGCACGCCCGTGACAGCGGGCGAGCAGTGGGTCGCAAGGCTGATGGGTCTTTACCAGGGTCGTTAACATCTCATGTCTCAGCTTCCCCCTGTGGTTTTCCAACACCCACAACTGGCAGAGATGCTCCCTCGAGGTCTGTCTGCTCCAACACACTGAAACCTCCCTACAGGTGAGAGTTGTTCTAAGGCCTATACTAGCAGGTACTGACAGAGAGGGGATGTTCAGGACGAATGACGGATGCTGGGAGACCCTTTCTTGAAGGGCAAACCTCTACAAACAGGAGAGATGGTGCTGGGTTTCTTTTCTTTTGAGGAGTGGAAAGCCTTTAGGCAGTGTAGAAAACTCATCTGCACACTGACTCTGAGGTGGTGGGGAACTGCCAGTCCTCCACACTCTGGGCTCTGTTCTTGCCTCCAGAAATGTACACTTGCCTCCTCCTTCACTGGGTTCCTGATGCGCATCCCTCACATTTCAGTTTGGACACAGCCAAGGGAAAACCCCTCTGCCTTCCCTAGACGATGCACCCTTCTAGGGATTCCCTCTCAGCCCTCTACTTAACCATTTCTTGTGTTTACTGCCCTGCAGTAGAAGGGCTGTTTACTTGGTAAATGTCTTTAAGATGCTCCACTCCTGAAGTTTGGGGAGGCAGGGCTGCAGGGAATCTCATCCAGCTGATCGTTACATACTCTTGCTTGCATGTCCAACTGCGACCCCATGGACTGTAGCCCACCAGGCTTTTTTGTCCATGGGATTTTCCTGGCAAGAATACTGGAGTGGGTTGCCATTTCCTCCTCCAGGGGATCTTCCTGATCCAGGGATCGAACCTGCATCTCCTACATTGGAGGCAGATGCTTTACTGCTTAGCCATCAGGGAAGCCAGGCCTGCCAATGCATACTCTTGGCACACAATGAATAGTGATGAATTGATTGACTAGATTACAGACTTATGAAATAGAGAAGGAAATGGCAACCCACTCCAGTATTCTTGCCTGGAGAATCCCATGGACAGAGGAGCCTGGCTGGCTACAGTTCACGGGGTCGCAAAAAGTCACGGCTTAGCAACTAAACAACAACAACAGTTGTTGGGATAATACAGTGGAGAAAGCAGAGCTGGAGCTATGATTCCTCTTCAGGTTGTGGTTTATCTGGGATGAGATCTTGATGATGGTGTTCCCCATAAATGGCAAGGGGACCTCTGGGCACAAATAATTGCATGTCATACTTAAGCCATAATTTAGTATTAATGTTTTTCTTTTTCTTTCTGGTAAATGGAGATTTCCTCTCCAGACTCTAAGCTTTCAGAGCAAAACTTGGATGCTTTCTTTTATTTCTCTCCATTTCTACCCCTTATATCCTTGAGCAATGCCTTTTCCCCTGTCTTCCTAAAAAGTCCAAGAATGCACAAGGCTTCAGGATCCTAAAAGTTACAAATCCCACTAATGGGAGCACCCCCTGGCAGCCCTCGTCCAGATTAGGACCCCTAGAGAGGTCTTCATGTCTAATGTGGGTGGAGCATCCTTTTCCTCTTGGGTTAAAGGTAAAGAACATGGTGGGCTCTGGGATCTGGTCCTACACTTGTCGGTTCCTAGTTTGTGTCTAACCTTGGACAACTGATTAGTCTCTCTGGGATGCAGTTTTCATACATTTAAAGTGACAATAATAGTGGCTTCTACCTCAGGGTTGTTTTAGGACTAAATCAGTCTATTCGGTGTATATGCCTTTGTGCATAAGAAGTGGTGAGTCAATGCTTGCTGTTAATATCAGGCACTTCTTGAACACTTCTCCTTGTCCCAATTCATTCATTCAACAAATATTTATTGAGCCTCCTGTGTGCTGGATACTAGACACACAACGTAGGATACAGATATTACCCCTGGCCTCAAAGAGGATACATTTCAGGAGGGGCAGAGCAGCATGCAAGCAAATACAAGCCTCCTGGGTACTCTGAAAAGCTGCCCTGGAAGAGGACAGATACAAGGGCTTACATCTCTCTAGGAGGAGGGAAGTGTCAGAAAAAGCTCCAGACTGGAAGTGCTCTTGTTAAACGATAAACTAAAGATATACATTTTAAGAGCAGAAATCTATTGCAATCTGGCAGCACCACACCAGGTGTGGTTAGGAGTGCTACACTGTCAGGAGCTCCGGAGAAGCTTTCACAGAGATAAGGCAGAAGTAAGGAAAGTGCTGATTGGCTACAGCCTAAAGACCAGTTGGCTGTTTCTGATTGGTTGTCCTTAGCATCTTGATTTCATAACGTTGAGCAACTTACTTACAGGCTTAGATTTTGTTTTGCTTACCTAGGCTGCCAAGGCATTAGGGCCACCTCAGTCTAATGGCCTCTTTGTTTAATTGATTAAACTTATTCACCCCTTTGGTCATCCTCTCATGCAGGAGAGATTAACTGACAATTTGGTGTTAGTGCCACTCTCAGTCACTAACAGTTAAGTTGATCTTGTCTCATTGTGAAACTCACAGGTTTTGATGTCAGATCCGTGAAAGATCTGTTTTTGATGTTCAGCTCGGTTTTCATCTTGTTTCTGTTTCTCTAAGTGCAGTGAGACCACCTGATACACTGCTGATGGCTGTGAGCATGCATTTAAGACTATTGAGAGAACACAGCACACCAGGGGCTCTACAATGCCGACTATAGGAGGATAATACCAAGAACCTGAAGTATACACTTTGTCCAGGGCCTGCATAAATCAAACCAATTGGTATCAAATATATCAAAGAATGTACCAGAAGGAGCATCAACCTGTTTTAGCCAAGTGGTTTGATTAATTTATTGCATTTGCTCTAATACCAAAGGTGCTGATCCAGATACAGCAGGAGATATTTGCTATATCCTAGGAGATAGTTGACTCCTCCTCATTCAGCCAACAAGTAATCTATAGCAATTATCTATACCACCTTAGCGAGATAGTCTTGGGACTTTGTTGTGTCACTATGGCCTTAGCAACAGATGCATCGATAGTGCTCAGAGTTAAGTGGCACTGTCTTCCCAGCGTTAACAGAGGGAAAACGAAACTAGCAAGAAGGCAAAAGGAATAAAGATTTCATATTGGGGATGAAGATCTTGATCCATGATCTTGGGAGAGCTGTCTCCCTCAAGATGCCATCTGCTTCTGGGGAGGAACCTCCCTAGTCAATTTTACATCTCCAGCTGGTGTGCAGTTCCAAGGGTCTGGAAGAGCCCGTTTTAAGTGGGGGATGTGTACCCAGGTTCAGTTCCCTGAAGTTTGGCTGCCATCTGAGTAGTGAGGAAGACTTGCTATCATCCCTTCCAAGGAGGTTCAAGAGTTGTCATTGTTCTCAGTGATTCCAAATCAGAAGAGTGGGAGAAAACTGGAAACACTAGTTTGGAGAGTTGTAGCAGATATTTGAGGAAACTAAAAGAATTCAGGATCCAGTTCAGCTTACAGGTACAGTTGTTTCCTTTCACCTTTATTATTTCTAAGTAGTTTTAATTACATATATTTATTAAAATTCTTGACTGTTAGAATCCTTTATTTCTAGTGAAAACTAAGAAGTAAGCAGTGTGGACTATTATACTAGCATTCTGTGGACTGGCATGTTTATAAATACCTTTCACAATTGCTAGAAGTATATTCTTCCTTGTAGTAATTTTTCAGTGTGGCACAAAACATGTTTCCTGGTTAGGATCGAGTATCTTTAGTTCCTCTGCCAAAGAAAGCCAAAAGTGAATAAACCTGTGTTCAGTAATTAATATTTCAGTATTTTATCTTACTTGGAAATGATCTAGATGTTTAATAACTCATTTAACTTATCTCATACAACTTTAAGGTTTTAAGTTACCAAGAAGACTTTGGAAACTAATCTTAAGTAAACAGATCGTAAGGTATGATTATTGTTGAAAAGTACATTTTAAAACTATTAGTTACATCTCCTTAATTTACTTGTTTTCAACAATTATATTTAAATATGATTACTCATGAAAATTTCCATGAGACATTGAACAGCCAGCCATCATCTTAAGTTACCGTTCTTGCTGACAAAACAGAGATTACATAATTTTACTTTACATTTACATAATTTAACTTTAGTTAACTCTGGTAGAATAAAAATGTTCAACTTAATACTGATCAGTCTAAAGAGATGCCTGTTTTAATTAAACCAACACACTTAAACTAGCTTTCATTTACCAAAGATTATGCTAGACCACGTGAACTTGAAAAACATTTGGGTTGGTTTCTATATTTCTTAGCACACACTTGATCTATATAAATGTTTGTTTTTTCAGCCTATTAGAATTCTTTACAAATTAATTTTGGTTATACTATCCAAAGGTAGGAAAATATCACACAGCTATCACATACATAAACATACAGACAGATGCAGAGATCTTACAGGTTTTGTTTAACATTTTTAGCCATGGGATACATACAATAAGGCAAAACTCACTAGTTTATAAAAGAATGGTTTGATCTAAATTGCATATCAGGCAGACAGAATAAGTTAAGGTTACTTGCTTAGATGGCTTATTTTTTTACTGATATTAGTGGGGAAAAGTTTTAAGATTCTTCGTTCACTCACTCTCCAAATACCTGCTGCTGCTGCTGCTTTTTCTTTTTTCCTGATAAGCATGACTTCTCTGAAGTTTGCATTTCATGAGATGCCTCTGGGTTCCTAGAGGAAAAAACATCATTTACATTTCTCAGCTATCCCTGGGAGGGAAAGGATGTGTTTTCCTGGTAAAGTGAATTTGGAAAGGAAAGGAAAACGTGAAATAAATTTCCCCTTCCTCTCACGCACGCTCCACAGATCCGGGAGATCTGACCTTGGTAAGAACTGTTACCCTTTGCTAGGCTTCTGCCAGTTTTCCCATAATGCCGTCTGCAGGATTCCAAGCAAGTGGGGCATCCCAGTGGGTCTCATCCTGGTCACTAGAAACCGTAGAGGAGGAAAAGTAACTCTCTCTTGACCCTTCATAGTGAGTGTCTGGCTGAGACCCTTTTCTCTAGGGCACCTTGTAACTGGATAAGGTCATCTCAGGTGGTTAAAAGTTCTCCACTGCGGCCACTGTAAGTCAAGGTTATCTTTGGTAAAAATTAACTTCATTTTTAAAAATTTGTATTTATTAATTTTAAAATTTTTGGCTGTGCCACCAGGCATGTGAGATCTTCGTTTCCCTGCGAGGGATCAAACCCTTGCCACCCCTGCACTGGAAACTGCGAATCTTAACCCCTGGGCCAGCAGGGAAGTCCGGTAAAGTTGATTTCAAGACAACATTTTATTAACCTGAGGCCTCATACTAGACCTGGTCAGGTTTCTAGGTCAAACCCAGTCCCTCCTGATGGTGAGTTGCACGACAATGTGAATGTATGTAGCGCCACTAAACTTTACAGTTAAATATGGTTAAAATGGTATGTTTTATATTATGTGACTTTTAACCACAATTGAAAACATTAAAACAAAAACAGTCCGTCCTGGACCAGGTTTCCGGTTTCTTTTAATAAGTTGGACTCAGTCCGTCCCCAGACCCTTTTCGGTTTCTAAGTCAGAACCGGTTTGTCCCTGGACCCGGTCCAGTTTCTAATTCGGACCCAGTTCTTTGCCAGACCCAGCTTGCCATCGGACCTCGTTTGGTTTCTAAGTCGAACCTGGTCTGTCCTGGCCCAGTTTTTAAGGTGGACACAGTTTGTGCCTGGACTCAGTTCGGTTTCTAAGTCGGATCCAGTCTGATTCTGAGCAGTTTCTGGACCCAGTGTGAGAAAAGAAACGCTCAAGGCGTGAAGGTCCAGGCTCTGAGAGGGACTCGCCCGTCTCCTCAGGAGGCGGCGAGCGGGCCGCCCGTCCAGCGACTTCACAGGTACCTGTTTGCTCACTGCTCCCGGGGGCTCTCGGGGCTTCTTTGGTTCCCTGTGCTGATACCAGAGCTGTTAAAAGGTAAACTGAGGCGTATTAAAAATTCGTAGAGTTTCTAAGCAAAATCAGCTAGAACTGGGCAGCACTAAACCGGAGTGGTAAGGGGTGTGCTGCTGACGGGAAGTGCAGGGGCTGTGGGAGGCTTTTTAAAAATCTATTTATTTTAATTTATTCTTTAATTGGAGCGAAATTGCTTTGTAATGTTGTGTTGGTTTCTGCCGTACAACAGCACAATTCAGCCATAATTATAGATCTATCACCTCCCTCTTGCGGGAGTGGGTGGGAGGGCTTTTATAGAGAAAAGGCATAATCAAAATAAGGAAATTATTGATGGGATGTAGTTTCAAGCCTAGTTGGCTGCTTGGTATTAGTTGTTCTTAGGTTTCAATTTGGTAACCTTGAGGCATTCACAGGCTTAGATTCTGCTTTTGATTTGCTTATTTTGGCCTCCAAGGGGTTAGAGTCACCTCTCTAATGGCCTCCTTGTTTGATTAATTCAATAAGTTTATAAGGTATCGTCCTCCTTTTCCAGGTTTTGGGTTTCACTTTTTTTTGTTTGTTTGCTTAGTTTTTGGCAGGGCGTTAGAGGATTAAGATAGCCATCAAATCTCTTATAACAGAATTTTTAAAAATTTTTCTTATAATAGGTCATCTAGATTGAGCTGCAGAGATCCCTTCTCTTGGCTGTAGCAAGGTATGTCCACGTGCCAAATTTATGCGTTGTTCACACTTGGCCTTTGGCTGGTCCAGGTGCGTGGCTGCCAGCAGAGCCCCAGTTTTGTGCAGGTCTTTGCCTTCCCAAGTCCTCAAGAGAATCGTCCTCCCACCAGAGATGGATCGTAGGTCTGGCTTCTGAGTATACATTTGGAACAGCTGGGGAACTTTTAAAACCTGTGGTTGCCTAGGGTAAAAACATGGTTTACAAAGCTCCTAGGTGATTCCAATGTGCAGATTCAGGCGAGAACCATGCCTCTCGCAGTGACTGCTTTTGGGCATGTACAAGGGTTACAGTCCCGCCAATAAGAAGTTTTCATGGTGAGGGGAAAGCACGGGGGCGGGCACATCTAGAAAGGAGGCTTCCTCCCCGCCCCCCCCACCGAAAAAGATGGATGTGATATAAATTCTCCTTTTACTCACTGGGTTTTATTATCTGGGCAGGAGTGTCGGTTAAATGCTGCAGTCAGTCTTCCTCCATGCTGAGAATGAAGGCAAAACCTTAGGGCGGGATCACTCAACTGGGTCCCTGATACCTTTTTGCATGTGACTCCCTGAAATTATCCAGCCCCGCTGCCTAACTCCAGGCTTCTTGTTATGATGTAGACTGGTGCAGCTGAAACTGTCCTGATCACACCTCTTCTGCATTTGCAGACAGTTAAGTTTTTGGCACCTAGAATGATCTTTGTATTCATTTTAATGTTATTACTGAAATGCTCCCCCCACCCCCAGACTGAGAATGTATTAAAAAAAAAAAAACAGGGCATAAAGACATAACTGATGGTGAATTCGAAGTAGTCCTTCAGTGTATTCAGGGTTGAATAGGCGTTGTGAGTGAAGGCTAACAGCCACTTATGATACATTTGCAATTGGAATTTGCTCTTTTATGTTTGGAGAGAAATTTGAATGCATGTCTGGAACGGCTGGTGGCCTTAATAATTTTGATGTTGTAACTTTTTCATTATTTTTGTCTCTAGTGATATGCAGACTTACATTCTAAGAATGTGTTTTGTGGTTAAGGAATATTCTGATACAAAGTTGCAGTGACTCTTTTACAAAAGTGGCAATGCATCTTCATTCTTAATCCTCAGTTGCTGCTACTCAGGTCAAGTGGGGAATGACCTTTGCTTCTTGGCTCCCACCCTTGGTGTTTCGAATGATATAGAGATGTCTTCCAAGGTGAAATCCAGCTCTTTACATGTGATTTCATTATGAAGAGTTCCAGAGTGACACTGTCAATGACTGCCAGCCAAAACCCACCAAGAATACACTTTTTGAGCTTGAGTGGAACCAGTTTATCGCTTTGCTTCAGTCTGGGAGAAGGTGCACTGTGGGGAGCCTTGTTAGAGAACTTGGGTTTATGTTGAGTGATCTGGGGAGTGATTAAGGAAGTGCAGCTTCATTCTGGAGTTGGATGCTGTCTGGAAGAGAGGCTCATATGACTGGGTATTTGAATACATCTTAACTGGGAGGGGATCCAACTGAGGCTGAAGCTGTAACTGACAAAGACGCAGCCGTTAGTTACTTCTTTGCTTGAATAGGGACTGTTTTGTATTTTGGGTTTGGACAGTATTTGAGTTTTGTCTGTTCAGGCATGATTACAGAGTGGGTGTCTTAGTGATCAAGGTCCCTAAATGGCCTTTTCTGCTATTCTGTGACATTGTTTAAGGCCAGTAGGAGAACAACCAGGCCCAGTTGTGAAGTCCTGACCAGTTCCTGGGTGTCAAAAGCTGGTTTTCTTCTTCTTTTTTTTTCCTCAGTGGCTAAGGTTTATTGGGGCTTCCCAGATGGCTCAGTGGTAAAGAATCCACCTGCCAATGCAGGAGACATGGGTTCAATCCATGGGTCGGGAAAATCCCGGTTGCACAGAATCGGGCACGGCTGAAGCGACTTAGCAGCAGCAGCAGCCAGTATTTTTGCCTGGAAAATGCCATGGACAGAGGAGCCTGGTGGGCTACAGTCCATGGGGTCACAAAGAGTCAGTCATGACTGAGTGACTAAGCACACAAGCCCAAGATTTATTGAGTGTTTCTGCTGTGGTAGGCATGGTACTAAGTACTTTACACTTCAGACTGCATCACCCCCACCACCTTATGAGATGGTATTCTGATTATACTTATTGAATCGATATAGAAACTGGGGCCTGCATAGGTAACTGACCTCTCTAAGGTTGGAGTGTGAGTTCAGCCAGACGCCAGAGCCCACAGTGCTCTTAACCAGTCCTTCCCAGAAAACCATAATACTGTGCTTGGGCAATCAGACTTAAGTCAAGGTCACTTTATAAATAATAAGGCTATTAATATATATGAGGTCTAGCTTGAATTTGAAACAAAGCGCAAGTATGAAAAAACATAACAGCAGCACATCTGTATTAGGAAGCCTTTTAAAATTATGCTGTATAAAGATACTTATTGACATGGAAAATTATTAGTGGTATAGTAACAACAAAAATCATTGCAGAAGGAATTTGGATTTCTGCTCACCCAAGAAGCTTTTTAAACCTGCAGTTTAGACCCTCTGTGACAAAATACTGATGGTGGACCTCCAGCATCTGTACACCCAAGAATTCAAATGCTTATTGAACAGGTTAAGCCTAGTGTTTTGAGGGGTTAACTGAGGCAGGTATTTGTCAGGCTTTCCTGTTGTGTGATCAAGAACATTCATGGCCAACACCCAGCTTACATTTGGGTTCTGATGATTTCAGAGCTGTGGAACATGGCTGTTGAACATTCTCTATGGACTTTACCCTTATCTAGGTCCAGTTGGTGCTTTTGAAGATGGCACAGGTGATTATCTATATTAATTGGCAAATTTAAGTAAAGTCACTGTTGGCATTAGATTTGTTGCCAGTAACAAGTCCAGAAATTTTCTTTTGTTTCTCAATCTTCTTAGTCAAGATTGAATGTCTGAAGCTGAGGCTTAATCCTTGTAACAGAACCAGATAATAATAGCAGCCACTTATGAAGTGGCTATGTGCCAGGTTCTTTATGTGTCATTTTCTTTAGCCCCATAAACAGTCCTCCAACTTAGGTACAATTTTTTTTTTCTGGCCACACCACATGTCATGCAGGAATTTAGTTCCCTGACCAGGGATCGAACCTGTTCCCCCTGCAGTGGAAGTGCTGAGTCATAACCTCTGGACTGCCAGAGATGTTCCCTAAGGTAGGTACTATTTTCTCCACTTACAAACAATAAAACCAAGGCTCAGTGACCTTTCGGAGAAGGCAATGGTACCCCACTCCAGTACTCTTGCCTGGAAAATCCCATAGACAGAGGAGCCTGGAAGGCTGCAGTCCATGGGGTTGCTGAGGGTCGGACACAACTGAGCGACTTCACTTTCACATTTCATTTTCATGCACTGGAGAAGGAAATGGCAACCCACTCCAGTGTTCTTGCCTGGAGAATCCCAGGGACGGGGGAGCCTAGTGGGCTGCCGTCTATGGGGTCGCACAGAGTTGGACACGACTGAAGCGATTAGCAGCAGCAGCTGCAGTGACCTTTAGGGACTTGGCCAAGGTGGCACGTCAGTAAACCTGTCTTCCACTCTGACTGCAGTTCCCATGTCCTGCTACTTTCTCAGTTTACTTGTTAACTTCCCATTGAGTTTTACAAGCTTTGAAAAAGGCATGCAAAAGTCTAAAGAAGTTTTAAATGTCTCTGTCTTTATGCCGCCATGTAATCTCTGCTCTCTGCACCTGTGACATATCAAATTAGGGCTTGCATAGGGAATATCATTTGCATGAAAAAGGACCCTGAGCTTACAGTCATAGAATCATTTCAGTCTTCAGGATATTGAGTCATACCAGCTTCAATAGCCAGATTATGAGTCTCCTTACAGTTAGAATTTCAGATAAATTTACAGAAAATAGTTTTATACAAGGGCCAAAATATCAAGTCACGTTTTCTTAATTTGACCTAATAATGAGAGTCTCCAAATACCAAGGCCTCTGAAATATTAAAACCTAATTGAAGTTTGCATAAGAATTTCAACAGAAGCATTGAATGTTTTATTTATCTAAAATTTGTTTTATTTAAGGCTCATGTGATGTTTCTGAGTAAAATAAATATATTCTTGACTGATTTCAATAAAATGACAGTGTTATAAATAATAAAATTTGCTTCTGTTAATTATATATTGTGAATTGGTGAACCTTGACTGGGAAACAGAATTCATATAAGCTATAAATTTTGCTGTTAACCATATTCTGAAACTTACTAGTTTCTTGATCATTTAAATGTTCACATTCCAATCAGTGGATCTAGAAGAAAAGCAGTGTTCTTTGGTTTTATCATGTTTGAAAAATGACCCTTTAGTCCCTGTAATTAGTTTTTTAGGTGTTTGGAGAGAGCATGGTAAAGAGAATTGAGGTAAAGTTAATAGTTATTATTAGCTTTAAGTTCTCCCAGGAGTCATGGCTATAGGTTTACTTCCCCTTTCCTCAAATCTATGAGTATTGTTTATAAAATGTCATGTTGATATTGTTTTTAAGACTCTAAGGAAGAGAATACCATGTGAGTATATGATGAACAGATCATGAAAAAAGTGACATAATCATCAGATTAAAAATCATTGGCCTAGATTATCCTGCATTATACTAAAAATGGAAACTTTGGGCTCAAAAGTAACTGAAAATTATTTTCATATTTTATTTGTCAGAGATTAATTACTACAAATATGACATTTAAAAGAACATTCAAAATCCTAGGGATGTATGGTGACACATAGGATTCAGCCTCCAAACTCTGTCTATGTACACAATACTCTCCAATGAGGATTATCATTCACAATGATGATTCTGAGGTATTGTCAGATCTGTTTCCATGCTATCCAAAAGACTGGATTCTTGGCATCACTGTCATATAGATTGTGTGGCAGTGACTGTATCTGGTTAGCCTCACAGGATTTGCCATATTCCTTATTCTGGGAGAAGGTCTCTCTTTTTGGTCACAGGCTGAGCACATGACTCAGGGTTGACCCAATGTAGTATTATCTCATCTCCCCACCAAGGTATTAGGCAAAAAAAACAGTCATCTCAGTTGTTGTTCAGAGCCAAATAGAATCATTCCCTCTTCTTTCTTGCTACTTGGACACAGAGAGAAAGCAACTTAAGTAGAAAGGAAGCAACTAAACTGGGCCTGGGGTGACATCTTCCCCACCTGATGAAGAGGCTGATCTTCATAACAGTGTACGAAGCTAACTCATAAAGAGAAGCAGAAACAAGTTGAAATCCTAGTGGGTAAAGTGTCCTTATGATGATGTTTCCTGAATTCTCAGATTCTGCAGTTTTTTCCTATGATAGCTGGGTAGCTCACTCAATCTAAGGCAATGCATTCTCTTTTTTCTTTAACCTGGGTTTTCAGGTGGGTTTCTGTTACTTGCAACCAAGAGTGCTAATGAACATAACAGTCAATATGCTGAGAACTTGCTGATGTGGCCACTATTTTATATGTAGCAAAGGTGGAAAAGTGAGCCAAGTTATTTAAGACACATTTTTATTTTTAATAAAAATTTGAAATAAAAAACTTTTAATAAAAAGTTTGAAATTAATATGAAGGATTTATTCCACAAAACTTGTACCAAATTTTATTTTTCATTTTATTAGCATCCACTTAAAGTTTTAATAATGAAAAATAAGTATTAGCTGTAATGAGTATTCTAATCTCATCTTGGGTTTGCAAATGCTTTTCTGAGTGTGGTAACACTCAATCCTGATTTGTGCATGCTATTATGTAATTGTTGGTATGTTGCAGGAGGAGGCTAGAAAGGATGGTAAAAGACCAGTTCTCAAGAAGGAACAGAAAGATGCAAAAGGGGCTGAAATGTGAAACTAATTCTGCTTTTCTTTACTCAATACTTGGTTTCCATTGGAGGAAAACAGTAACTAGTGAATCTGATTCTCAGAAGGGCTGTAATTTACAGCTGGTGAAGTTGCACAGACAAGATATGAATTATTTTGTGGCTATATAAACATGTGACTAAAAAGAGATTGGACTGTTGATGAATGCATTAGATGGTCAGCTCTGCAACCGTAGTTCTTCATGATGGTACTTCCCCAGATGGCCACCTTAGTCCCACTGATGGGGCCAGCTGGTGACCTGCAAAATCATGACTCCAGACATTTTCCTCCCCTGTGTCAGACTCCTGTCTCTAAACTGCCTGCTTGCCCTGTACCTACTGAGTACCCAAAGTATCTCAAATGTAACAAGTTCAAGGGAAACTCCACCTTTCTTCCTAAACTTCTGCTATGAATTTTAGTGGCTAAATCACCATCCACCCTCTTAGTCAAATCATATACCTGAATATCAACTGTTAACTTTTCCCCCTCACCCAGTCATTCAATTCTACTTTCTAAGTAGCTCTTCAAATTTGTAGTTATTCTTGACACCCTCTTCCTCTCTGCTCCCTCAGTAATCATACACCAAGTCCTAGCACTTAAATAGCTATCCAGTGTATATCTTTTCTTCCATCTGAGCTGCTGCCACCCTCATTTGAGCCACTGTCATTTCTTCCTGTGTAATGGGACCTCCTTGAGAACTCCTCTGTATCTTCAGGGCCTCGCACAATTTCAGGTACACCATCATTTCTCCAGAAATGCTTGTCAAGTGAACGAATCAGTTGGTCAGTTAATTAGTGAATGTTCAGCCTTCAAAGGTCTCAGAACCTAGTGTTTTTCTTGGTACATTCAATTGCTCCAGAATTGCTTGTTGAATAAAAGAAAAAGGAATCTTTAGCCTTCAAAAGTCATCTTGATCTCAATTTAATTTAAATTGAGAATGTGTTATAGAATATTATTCAGCCATAAAAAAGAATGAGAATTTGCCATTTGCAAAAGCATGAATGGACCTGGAGGGTATTATGCTTAATGAATTAAGTCAGAGAAAAACGAGTACTATATGTTGTCACTTATATGTAGAACCTAAAAGATAAACAAATATAACAAAACAGAAATATGCTCGTAGATAAAGAGAGCAAACTAGTGGTGACCAGTGGGAAGAGGGGCAAGATAAAGGTAGGGGATTAAGAGGTATAAGCTACCATGTATATGGTAGTCAAGATACAAAGATGTATAGCACAGGGAATATAGCCAATATTTTATAATAACTTTAAATAGAGTATAATCTGTAAAACTATTGAATTACTATATTGTACACCCGAGACTAATACAATGATGTAAATTAACTATACTTTAATAAAAATTTTAAAATGTGGATAAATAACATGAATAGCTTTGATAGAAACCCAAGTCTATATATTTTTATTTTCCTTTTATTTCTCAAAATGTAATAAAAAGGCAAGGCCTAAGCAAGAAAATAGACATAGACAGATTTTAGTAAAAGTTACATTGATACTCAAAATGGAAATCACATCCCAGAAATTTATCAAGTAGTAACTGTTCATTAGGAAAAAAAAAATTCAAAGTTACATTTTATTTTCAAAAAAAGAGGAATCGAGTCTTAAATGAAGCAGGCTACCCATGTAATGAATATTACAGATGTAAGGATTAAAAAAATCATTGCAGAAAAAAAGGAACGTAGAACATTGCTGCTGCTGCTGCTAAGTCACTTCAGTCGTGTCCGACTCTGTGTGACCCCATAGATGGCAGCCCACCAGGCTCCCCCGTCCCTGGGATTCTCCAGGCAAGAACACTGGAGTGGGTTGCCATTTCCTTCTCCAATGCATGAAAGTGAAAAGTGAAAGTGAAGTCGCTCACTCGTGTCCGACTCTCACGGACCACATAGACTGCAGTCCACCAGGCTCCTCTGTCCATGGGATTTTCCAGGCAAGAGTGCTGGAGTGGGGTGCCATTGCCTTCTCTGGTAGAACATTGCACTTAGCAGTAAATTTGGAAAGCTCTTCCTCTGAAATGGAGAATAAGACAAGAATGCCCATTATACCTCACTCCTATTCAGTACTGAGGTACTAGCTAGAGCAATAAGGCAAGTAGAGAAGTGAAAGAAAAAGTTTGAAAAGGAAAAAAATAAAGCTCTCATTATTTTCGAATGACACTTAACTATAAAAAAAAAAGAACAAAACTAATGCTCCATCTGTATTTAAGCTATAAGAATTATTTAATAAATACATGTAATAAGGTTACTGCATACAAAGTCAGTTCTATTTCTATGTGCCAGCAATAAGCAAAAATGAAATTTAAAATACCATTTACAGTAGGATCAAAAATGCCCAATACCTAGAATAAAATCTAATAAAAGGTACAAAAAACACACTGTTGTAGCCACACGTTCCAGGAAACAAACTCACTCAGAAGGATGATGCAGATAGTGAAGTGCAGTTCATTACACCAGAGGGCCCAAGGCAGAGTCTCCTCTTGGCCAAGGACCCTGACCATATAATGTATACCCTAAGTGTACGTGCACAAATCCACCTCCCCAAATTCCCTGCCAATCAAAGTTAACACATGATTCCTATGCCTTAAGCCTAGGTAGTTAACAGTGGACAATTATCAATAGGCCTGTGGTCATACCCCAATAAGCATAATAGAATGTATGATTCTATTCAGTTACACAGATAATTAGGGTATTCTTTTAGCAATGGAGAGCCCTGGGGCTCTTCCTTCCCCGGCCGGTTTTCCAGTTGGTATGTCGTTTCCATAGATACTGGGCATATAGCTCAAAGTCCATAGTCCAGCCCAAGATGGAGTCCTGCTTTCAAGATAGAGCTTGCTCTGTTTCCTCCTTCAACACCATTATTGAGATAAACAGACCTAAATAAATGGAGGACTATATCATGTTTATAGATTGAGAGATTCAATATTGTAATTTAGTTCTCCCCAAATTGATCTATAGATTCATAAATACAGTGTACTCCTAGCAGTGTTCTAAAAAGTTGACAAGTGGATTCTAAAATGTACATGGAAATGAAAAGGGCTAGAAACAGTCAAGAATACTTTTGAAGAAGAAGAAAAAACCTAGAGGAATTAGAAGATATTGGATATCATCACTTATTATAAACCTACAGTATTTAAGAGACTGTGGAATTATGTAAGAATAGACAAGCAGACAAATAGAGTCTACTGAGAGACCCCCACATGTCACTTGAATTATGTAAAAGCAGTTGTTTCAGTGTGGTGGAGCAAGGATGGTCTTTCTAATGATGCTGAGTCAACTGTATGTTCATATGAAATAAGTATCTTGATCCCCTAACTCAGCCATCCGCATAACCAGTCTCAGGTGGATTGTAGGCACACATGTGAAAGGTAAAAACAATAAAATAGAAGAAATCTTAAGAAATTTTCTTCATGACTTTGAGGGTAGCAAAATGCTTTTAAACATAAAAAGACTAATTAGAAAGAAAAAAGTATACTACATTGAAATTAAGAACTCTTGTTCATCAAAGGGCAGCATAAAAATAGTGAAAAAAAACGTGGTCACAGTGTGGGAGAGGATATTTGCAAAGTGACTGACTTCAGCAGGGGCATGCAAATTACCAAATTACCAATATTTTATCATATGCCTCCAAGTTCTTTAAATGGAAATGACCCATGGTTGATTTTTGTCGATGTTTGGCAACAACCACCCCAATATTGTAAAGTAATTCAGTTCAGTTCAGTCGCTCAGTTGTGTCTGACCCTTTGTGACCCCATGGACTGCAGCACACCAGGCCTCCCTGTCCATCACCAACTGCCAGAGTCTACCCAAACCCATGTCCATTGAGTTGGTGATGCCATCCAACCATCTCATCCTCTGTTGTACACTTCTTCTCCTGCCCTCAATCGTTCCCAGCATCCGGGTCTTTTCAAATAAGTCAGCTCTTCACATTAGGTGGCCAAAGTATTGGATTAGCCTCCAATTAAAATAAATAGATTAATTTTAAAAATTAAAAAAATGGAAATGACAGATAATACCATGTTTTGGCAAGGCTGTGGAGCAACTGGGACTCTCATACCTTGCAGGTGGGACTATAAATTTAAACAACTACTTTTGCAAATTGTTTGGAAGGCTTCAGTAAAGTTTAATAGGCAGTACCCTATGACCCAGCTATTTGTATTCCTGACTCTATGCCCTCCAGAAATGCATACATAAGTTTACCAAAAGACAAGAAGGTTCATAGCTGTTGTTTTTCAGTCACTAAGTCCGTGTCCGACTCCGTGACCCCGTGAACTGCAGCAGACCAGGCTTCCCTGTCCTTCGCCATCTCCCAGGAGTTTGCTGAAACTCATGTCCATTGAGTCGGTGATGCCATCCAACCATCTCATCCTCTGTCGCACCCTTCTTCTCTGACCCTCAATCTTGTAATAGCACCTAGACTATCAGCTATACAAATATTCAATTGTAGACTGGATACATACATTGTAATATATTAATAAAATATAGCACAGGGAACAAACAATAAAGGTGAATCTCTCAAGGATATGATCATTTTTCTATTTTTAAAAATTGAATTATAATTAATTTGTAATATTGTGTTAGTTTTAGGTGTTTGGCAAAGTGATTCAGTTATGTGTATATATATGTATATAATTTTCCATTGTATGTTATTACAAGAAATTGAATATAATTCTCTGTGCTACGTAGTAAATACTTGTTGCTTATGTACTTCATGTATAGTAGTTTATATTGTTAATCCCATACTTCTAATTTTCCCCTCCTCCTTTCCCCTTCAGTAACTGTAGTTTATTTTCTATATTTGTGAGTCTCTTTGTTTTGTATATAGATTCATTTGTACTGTTCTTCAGATGTCAGATGTAAGTGATATATAATATTTTTTCTTTGTCTGACTTGACTTGACTTAGTATGATATTCTCCAGGTCCATCCATGTTGCTACACATAGCAATAGTTCATTCTTTTTTGTGGCCAAATAGCATTCCATTGTGTGTATACTCACCACATCTTCTTAAACCAGTCAACTGTTGATGGGCACTTGGGTTGTTTTCCTGTCCTGGCTATGGTAAATAGTGCTACTATGAACATTGGGGTGCATGTATCTTTTTGAATTAGAGTTGTCATCTTTTCTCGATTGGGGGTGGGATTGTTGGATCATATGATAGCTCTGTTTCTAGTTTTTTAAGGCAACTCTGAGCTGTTCTCCACAGTGGCTGCATCAATTTACATTCCCACCAACAGTGTAGGAGAGTTCCCTTTTCTCCACACACTGTCCAGCATTTATTATTTGTAGACTTTTTGATGATAGCTAGACTCTTGAGAGTCCCTTGGACTGCAAGGAGATCCAACCAGTCCATTCTGAAGGAGATCAGCCCTGGGATTTCTTTGGAAGGAATGATGCTAAAGCTGAAACTCCAGTACTTTGACCACCTCATGTTAAGAGTTGACTCACTGGAAAAGACTCTGATGCTGGGAGGGATCGGGGGCAGGAGGAGAAGGGGACGACCGAGGATGAGATGGCTGGATGGCATCACTGACTCGATGGACGTGAGTCTGAGTGAACTCTGGGAGTTGGTGATGGACAGGGAGGCCTGGTGTGCTGCGATTCATGGGGTCGCAAAGAGTCGGACATGACTGAGCTACTGAACTGAACTGATTCTGACCAGTATGAGGTGATATCTCATTGTAGTTTTCATTTGCATTGTTCTAATAATTAGTGATGCTGAGCATCTTTTCTTGTGTCTCTTGGCCATATGTATGTATGTCTTCTTTGGAGAAATGTCTATTTAGGTCTTCTACTTATTTTTTGATTGGATTGTCTGGCTTTTTTGTTACTGAATTATATGAGCTGTTTGTATATTTTGGATATTAATGCCTTGGCAGTCGCATCATTTGCAGGTATTTTCTCTCTCAAGATTATTATTGAATGAAGGAAGCTACATACTAAACAGTACTGGTGGATAATTTCATTTATTTACAGTTCAAACACGGGGGAAAAGTATATAGTGGTTAAGAGTTGAGATAGTGTTTACCCTTGGGAAGAGGGACAAAAGAGGATATTCTAGGTTCTAGAAATATTCTACTTTGTTATGTGGTCACTAGTTACTTTTGTGAAAAGTCACTGAGCTATGGTGTACTTTAAAAATTTGTGTATGTCAATTTAAAAAATCACCTAAAGGGTTTGTTTATCAGGCATGAAAAATAAGATGTCAGAGAAGAATTTTTAGAGAATGCTTAGAAATCAATAAGTAAAAAGATTAATGACCTAAAAGAAAAAAAAAAACAGGCAAAGCAATACAGCACTTAACATGGGAGAAATTTGGCAGAAACATTTGAAAATATGTATAACCTCATTAGTATTTAGGGAAATGTATCTCCAAATAAAAATTTTACATTTCACATTCTCAAGTTGGCAAAAATATAGTCTAGATAATGCAAAGTTCTGCTAAAGGTACTAGGAGATGAGATTTCTTAAATGCTAGTAGAACTACAAATGGGAAAAACCACTTTGGAGAACAATTTGACCACAGATCATAAAGTTGGAGATGCACTATTTTTGATTCACCAGTTCCATTTTTAGGGAGCTATCTAGAAAAATTCTTAACTTTATTTAGCAGAGACAAGTATAATAAGAATGTTCTTTATAGAATTGTTATTGTAAAAGCTTATAAAAATTATTTAAATATATGATAAATGGAGAATAGATAAATATATAGCATATATTAATATAAAAGAATACTACACAACAAATAAAATAACTGGAACCATTGTATCAAAACCATCAGTTCAGTTCAGTCACTCAGTCGTGTCCGACTCTTTGCGACCCCATGAATCATAGCACACCTGGCCTCCCTGTTCCTCACCGTCTCCCGGAGTTCACACAGATTCACATCCATCGAGTCCGTGATGCCATCCAGCCATCTCATCCTCCATCGTCCCCTTCTCCTCCTGCCCCCAATCCCTCCCAGCATCAGAGTCTCTTCCAATGAGTCAACTCTTCGCATGAGATAGCCAAAGTACTGGAGTTTCAGCTTTAGCATCATTCCTTCCAAAGAAATCCCAGGGTTGATCTTCAGAATGGACTGGTTGGATCTCCTTGCAGTCCAAGGGACTCTCAAGAGTCTTCTCCAACACCACAGTTCAAAAGCATCAATTCTTCGGCGCTCAGCCTTCTTCACAGTCCAATTCTCACATCCATACATGACCGCAGGGAAAACCATAGCCTTGACTAGACGGACCTTAGTCGGCAAAGTAATGTCTCTGCTTTTGAATATACTATCTAGGTTGGTCATAACTTTTCTTCCAAGGAGTAAGTGTCTTTTAATTTCATGGCTGCAGTCACCATCTGCAGTGATTTTGGAGCCCAGAAAAATAAAGTCTGACACTGTTTCCACTGTTTCCCCATCTATTTCCCATGAAGTGATGGGACCAGATGCCATGATCTTCGTTTTCTGAATGTTGAGCTTTAAGCCAACTTTTTCACTCTCCACTTTCACTTTCATCAAGAGGAACT
>NW_024070207.1:122346562-122453107 GCF_014754425.2 Oryx dammah
CCCCATCTATTTCCCATGAAGTGATGGGACCAGATGCCATGATCTTCGTTTTCTGAATGTTGAGCTTTAAGCCAACTTTTTCACTCTCCACTTTCACTTTCATCAAGAGGCTTTTTAGTTCCTCTTCACTTTCTGCCATAAGGGTGGTGTCATCTGCATATCTGAGGTTATTGATATTTCTCCCAGCAATCTTGATTCCAGCTTGTGCTTCTTCCAGTCCAGCATTTCTCATGATGTACTCTGCATATAAGTTAAATAAGCAGGGTGACAATATACAGCCTTGACCATCAGTTCAGTTCAGTTGCTCAGTTGTGTCCGACTCTTTGCGACCCCATGAATCACAGCACGCCAGGCCTCCCTGTCCGTCACCAACTCCCGGAGTTCACTCAGACTCACGTCCATCGAGTCAGTGATGCCATCCAGCCATCTCATCCTCCATCGTCCCCTTCTCCTCCTGCCCCCAATCCCTCCCAGCATCAGAGTCTTTTCCAATGAGTCAGCTCTTCGCGTGAGGTGGCCAAAGTACTGGAGTTTCAGCTTTAGCATCATTCCTTCCAAAGGAATCCCAGGGTTGATCTCCTTCAGAATGGACTGGTTGGATCTCCTTGCAGTCCAAGGGACTCTCAAGAGTCTTCTCCAACACCACAGTTCAAACGCATCAATTCTTCAGCACTCAGGCTTCTTCACAGTCCACCGTAGTAGTTAGTAAAACATAATTTTAAAAAGCATATAAAATAATATTGTATATGATATTTGTATGCAAATGCACAGAAACAACAAACTCATAATGATGGTTCTTTTTCCAGGAAAGGAGAGACACAGGACGAGGGGAGGCGCACATTTCAGGGAGGGGCTTTTCCCATTGCATAAATGTGTAACTACTTAAAAATTACTGAAATAATATAGAATATAAAGAATTTATAAAATTGTGTGGTAAGCATGCAACTATTTGTTATATTATTTTCTCTAACTTTCTGTGTAGCTGTGATAGTTCATAGTAAAGTTTTAGCCAGAAGAAAAGGTGAAACTGGGCTATTTTCCACAAAAGTAAACTCCTCTGAAAAGAAGAGCTAGTTATACATGTGTGTTGATGACACTTAACTTGATCAATATCTCGTTCCTACATTCAAAAGTACAGCCCAAAGCATTGGGGATTGTTTTCAGATAATAATAGCTGACAGTTATACAATGCTTTCTTTGTCAGACTCCTCCTTTTCCTGCTCCCTTCTTGTCATTGTTTTCTCCCTCTCTCTTCCATCTTCCTACCCTTCCTTCTTTTGCTCTTTCAGCCTTTAAAAGTGTAAAATAGTGCATTTACTTAAAAAAAACTGCATACAGCTTAACAAACTGTTGTGAAACAAATTCTTCAAAAACCAAGATTGAGGTGCAGAAACATAGCATCGTCAGCCCCCAGAAAGCCCCATTATGCCAGATTCTGTTCCGAGGGGCACATAGAGGCAGCGTGAGGTGGAGCCTGTATTCTACGCTGGGTCATTTGGTTCCATAGTCTGTGTAATGTGTGTGTATACACATACCTTTCAGTTTCCTCGTATGTAGACTAAGATATTCATATCTGACTCATAACATTGTTGGAAAAGGCTAAATAATATATTGTAAAGTACTTGTAACAGTGCCTGCTACATATAATTTGTCTCCTGTAAGGAAGTATGGGCCAGCAAACTCACAAAAGAGGTGTGAAACAAAACACATGTAGTTTCCTGATGTAATATTGAAATGAACACGTAAAATATTAGGAGAGGGCACACAGTTAGAGCTTGAGAGTCCTAAAGAGACCTAAACCTTTCCTACCCCCAGTACTTTTACATAAGGGAGAAAGGTATATTTTGCAATGGATTTGTAGTATAAATTCTGCATTTTGAAAGAGATGTGCATCCTAGGAGAAACATAGCAACAGAGAGACAACAGGAATAGGAAAGAAGATTATGCAGGGTGGTCATTGCTGATCACTATCTCATCAAAAAAGAAATTAGCAAGCATCACGTCCTAGAGGAGAGACTAAGGAGATGAAACCACAGGAGCACGTTCCTGGCCTCATGAAACTAGAGACTAGTCATATAGATGAATTTACAAACTCAGTGAAAAAATAATGTAATGATAAAGGAATACAGAGGGCCAGAGGAGCAATTTCATGCCTGAAGGTCACAGATAGGCCTTCTAAAGGAGAATTTATGCTGAAAGAGAATGATTGTAGAGGAAACATTAGTTGTGGAGCTGAACAGAAAAGCAGAGGCAAAGATTGAGAAGATGTGGCCAAAGCTGACTTAGCCTGAAGTCTAGACATCAGAGAGCACTTTGGGGGCTGCTCAATGCCCAGTGTAGTCTTTTTGACCACAGTGGACAATGGGAAAATGTGGTCAAGTACATCACATTAGCTCGCCATTTTTTCTAAATGCTTATGTTGGATTGTGGCTGATCTAAGTCACTTATCTTATGAACAGCTCTGGGGCTTCTCACTGAGATTGATAGATTAAATGTGATAACGTTATAGTTTACTGTATTGAATCTTTTCTACCATTTTTTCATTGTTTATATCTCAAAGGAAAAAAATACAAATAATACTGGATTTATTTTATAAACAGAAAACTCCTAGATTCCCTATAAAGACAGTGTCTCTGACCAAATAGAGTTGTGCTATCAAACTTCCCTTTTTTGGAAATCTTTAACAATTTTCATCCAACAATGTTTAAAAAACAGTTTTTAGGATTATAATAAACTGATGTTGTAAAATAGCACTTGGGACAAGTCATGCATTCTTTACTCATTGTTTAAACTGTGTCATTTCAACTGGACCTAAATATTAATTCACTTTTATTAGTTTTGTAACATTTTCCAGGCAACTTTTAAATGGGAGCTGATTATTTTGCAGATAAGTCTCTTACAGACTTGAGACCAATGGACCTTCCAAAAGGAGCATGAAAACAGCAAAATGTATAGTGTTTTAATTTTTAGTTCTTTCATAAGTGAGGATGATAAACTTATAGAATGGCCTATATATATATTTAAACTTACATAATTAAAATTTTATGCACCACTGACTATCCATGTCAATGTTGTTTATACTAAAATTTTAAGTTTCAAGGGGCAAAAAACTGTGGTTGATAAACTCTGAGTTATGTAATTATTCTGGAAGACAAATGGGGATAGTGGGCTTTAACATGAATTTGCTGGAAGAAATCAAAATAACATAAATCTAAAACCCGCAACATCCCTATTTCTTCCTAATGGCCCTTTCTTTAGCCTTGAGGACACATTAATCCTTTTAATCTCATTTTCCAATGTACAAACTGAAGGTAGTCATGCCTATTATCTTCCAAATTAATAGCAATCATCAACCTTTTAAAGACTTTATAAAGGCAGTAGTAAAGGACTAGGATTAAAATTTGGAGATAATGGTCAGGTTGTACTGGACAAGCAAGCTAGTTCCTAGGAAGCTCTGTTGTGTGAATGTGAAAGTTGCTCAGTCATGTCTGACTCTTTGCGACTGCATGGACTATACAGTCCATGGAATTCTTCAAGCCAGAATACTGGAGTGGGTTGCCTTTCCCTTCTCCAGGGAATCTTCCCAGCCCAGGGATTGAACCCAGGTCTCCTGCATTGCAGACAGAGTCTTTACCAGCTGAGCCATAAGGGAGCCTTATGGAAGCTATGTTAGGTATGTTCTAAATTTCACTGAATGTGGCTGCTTTGCCTAAGTGACTTTATTTCATTTAGCGAGCAGTATATAGGCATTTTATATATACAGGCTTCCCTGGTATATATGTGGGCTTTCCTGGTAGCTCAGTTGGTAAAGAATCTGCCTGCAATGCCGGAGACTCCGGTTCAATTCCTGGGTTGGGAAGATCCATTGGAGAAGGGATAGGCTACCCACTCCAGTATTCTTGGGCTTCCCATGTGGCTCAGCTGGTAAAGAATCTGCCTGCAATGTGGGAGACCTGGGTTCAATCCCTGGGTTGGGAAGATCCCCTGGAGGAGGGCATGGCAACCGACTCCAGTATTCTTGCCTGGAGAATCCCCTTGGACAAAGGAGGACAGAGGAGCCTGGCAGGCTATAGTCCATGGGGTCACAAAGAGTCAGACATGGTTGAGTGACTAAACACAGCACGCATATAGGCATTTTAATCACACCAGTTTATTAGTATGTATGTATTAGCAGTATGTATGGGGCTCCAAAATGGTTTGAATTTTCAGAGTCCATTTGAATTGATCCCATTTCTGACACAAAGAGGTTTATTAAAAGGATTTAGGGGATGATGAAATAATTGGAAGGGATGGGAGAGTGAAAGTCATGCAGTTGCAACTATACTACTAATTTCAAAGTTACACAACCATAGCCAGGATCTGGAGTTGCAGAAGCTTCGGTTGCCATAGCCACAAGTGTCACTGCTTATTCACACCTGTGAAGCTGGAGAGTAGACCCTAGGAGATGGAGGCCAGCAACTACACAGACTCATAGCTGTCTGAGTGTTTGCAGCTTGCATAATATCTTTTAAAATTAGTCACAATTGTTGACATATATACATCACTATGGGCTTCCCAGGTGGTGCTAGTGGTAAAGAACCCACCTGCCAATGCAGGAGACATAAGAGACTCGGGTTCAATCCCTGGGTCAGAAAGATTCCCTGGGGGAGGAAATGGCTACCTACTCTAGTATTCTTGCCTGGAGAATCCCATGGACGGAGGAGCCTGGTGGACTACAGTCTGTGAGGTCGCAAAGAGTCAGACACAACTAAAACTACTTAACACGCACGCACGCACTCTACTATATATGAAATAGATAACTAATGACAACCTACTGTATAGCACAGTGAACTCTTCTCAATGCTCTATGGTGACCTAAATGGGAAGAAAAATGAGAAAGGAGGGGAATATGTATAACTAACTTTGCTGTACAGCAGAAACTAACATAACATTGTAAAGCAACTATACTCCAATAAAAAGTAAACAAAAATTGAATTGTTAGTCACAATTGGACTTTTATATAATATAACCCAAGGACTAAGTGATAAAAAACAACCACTGTTTACACATCTTGATATAAAATAATAATAGAAAGGAGGAGAGAGAAAAAGAAATATGGTTAGTATATAAAGATATATACATAAAATGACAAGGAAAAAATATCTGTGGCTA
Source organism: Oryx dammah (assembly GCF_014754425.2). Classification (NCBI taxonomy): domain Eukaryota; kingdom Metazoa; phylum Chordata; class Mammalia; order Artiodactyla; family Bovidae; genus Oryx; species Oryx dammah. Next base: position 122,351,714 of record NW_024070207.1, read on the forward strand.
CAATATTCCTCAATTTGGCAACTAATCATGGGGTTATATTTGCTGTTTGCAAATGTCTTTCCTTTTGCCTTTGAATAGTATTTCAGCTGGTTAGAATTGTGTATATGGTGAGATAATGTCACCCAGTATGGTGATGAACTTACCATTGCCATGAAAACCAAACAGGTTAGAATTCTAATCCCAGTTCTCCATCTTGGTGCCAAATACTGTTTTAGTCAATTACATGCAGAAAGCAACAACAACAAAACACTAGATATTTCAAGTAGAAAGGAATTTACTACAGAAAATTAGGTGCTAGGAAACTCATGCAAACAAGGCAAGAGGTGAATTCAGGAGGGCTAATGGTTTAAAGATCACACCGTAATGGCTGTGATTAATAAGTCAGGAAGCACTTCACTGTCACTGTCACCACGGCAACTGAGCCTCTTATTCGTGGAACTAGTAAGTAGACCCTGGAATGTGGGGTACACAGGTACTGCAATTGCTCATGTCCACTTCACTTTTCAGACTCCAAAGCATCAGGAAGATGTCTCTTTTTATTTTAAATTTCATACACGTACAGCTTACTGATGAAATCTAAATCATGTCACAAATCCTAGCTGTATGAGAGTCCGGTAAATGTAGTTTTTAGTCCTCTAAACCTCCATGAATACAAGGTAGGAACAAAGAAGGGCATGAGGAAGTTCTGTGCTGCTGCTGCTACTGCTGCTAAGTCGCTTCAGTCGTGTCCGACTCTGTGCGACCCCAGAGACGGCAGCCCAACAGGCTCCCCCGTCCCTGGGATTCTCCAGGCAAGAACGCTGGAGTGGGGTGCCATTTCCTTCTCCAATGCAGGAAAGTGAAAATGAAGTCACTCAGTCGTGTCCGACTCCCAGCTACCCCATGGACTGCAGCCCACCAGGCTCCTCCGTCCATGGGATTTTCCAGGCAAGAGTACTGGAGTGGGGTGCCATTGCCTTCTCCAAGTTCTGTGCTAGCACACTTATTATCACAGACATTTGTGTTACTTCTTGGCTTTTGTTATTACACCCAGTCTTACGAGGAGTATCTTTATGCACACACCATTTCTCACATATCCTAGGAATTGTATTGTTGGCTTAAGAGATAATGCACATTGAAAATTTCTATTAAGCACTGCCACTCACACAGTGTGTTCTGTGACTCAGAAGTATTGGCGTCACCTGGGAGGTGGTTTGAAATGCAACATCTCAGGCCTCACCTTCAACCCACTGTACCTGAGTCTACATTTTCACAAGTTCCCAAGGTTTGTGTACACATTTCAGTTTGATTAGTACCAGGATAGGGATCGTACATATTGAATTCCCAGTGGCAATATACATATGGTATTCTCACAGTATCTTCACTAAGACTGTGCTCAGTCTTCTTAATATGTTTCAAATTAATCTTTGAAAATAGAATTTCTTTTTTTATGAATGAAACTGAGCATCTTTTCAGATTAAATAAAATGATTTTACATCAGTTTCTTGGAACATACATTATACACCTATTGAATTACTGGTCTTATTAACTTAAGAATGTCTTTAACAGGAAGAAAACTAACCCTTCATCTTTGCAAATATTTCCCCCATTTTGTCATTTTCCTTTTTGTTTATAGATTAATTTCCATACAGAATACACACATATTTTTATCTGGTTGATTTTGTTAGCCTTTTGTTTCATAAATTAGAGATTATTGTCCTATGTTTAGAAAAACTTTTATTGCCTTGAAGTTATTTTAAAGACTCTTGTTTTGTGAGGATAAAATCTTTGATTGATCAGAATGTGTTTTGGTGAGCAGTATGAAATAAGAATCTAACTGGATATTTAGCATTGATGACTACACATCAAGAATTCTTAGCCTGGCATTCATGAATGCATAGAGCACTTAAAGTCCTGAAATTGCAAGTGTAGTTGTGCATGGATTTTCATTTTTCTGAAGCAAACATCTGTAGGGTTCATTAGATTCTAAAAAAAAAAAACAAACTTAAGAACCATTTCTCTATGTGTTCTCTATGTGTTATTCAATATGGTTTCAGTTACTTTCTGAATATTCATTAGCCCCAAGTGTCCAGTCAGATCCTTCTCTTTACCTTCAGACATGGACATACCAAAGTTGATGGGGCCCAGGGTAATCATCAGAATCCTTATAAGAGAGGCAAGAAGATCAAAGAAGAATGAGATGGAATGACAGAAGTAGAGATTGAAATGATGCACTTTGAAGATAATGGAAGGGGCCAGGAGCCAAGGAATACAGATGGCCTCTAGAAGTTAGAAGAGTCAAGGAAGTGGATTTTCCTCTGGAGTCTACAGAAGGCATCAGCCTTGCTACAGGGACTTTGATTTTAGCCCCTTAAGACTCATATAGGCCTTTTGACCTCTAGATCTATAGCAAAACACATTTGTCTTATTTTAAGCCACTAATTTTTTGGTGATTTTTTTACAATAACAATAGGAAGCTAATACATGTTATACCTTTGGAAAGGCAGCAACAAAGTAGCTCAAGAACTTAACAAATTTGCTAGTCTCATAACAGGTGATATCATGGGCCCAGATGATGCAGCATCCAGGCCCATCTTAACGGGATACATTTATGTAAAGTTAAAGGAAAAACACACTGGACTTGCAGATCAGCTCTCTTCTGTTACCCTAAAATTGCAAACAACTGGGGCATTACTGAAAAGATGGATGGAACTGAAAGAGATGGAAGTCCGTAGAACTTTGACTCTTTTTTCCCATTTGGCACTCTTACCTTCTTTGTCTCTTTTAGACTCTCAGCCCCTTGGGCCATACACCTTTCTGTCAATGTATGAAATGTCTAGTTATGTCCCTGTTTCTCAAATAGGGGAAAAATGTAAGCAAAGATTCTCAAGCAGAAGGGAACATGGCAGTGAGGCATGCCCAAAGGTAAGAACACACTGAGCATCAGAAAACTAGAACTGAGTTTAACTTGGGGGCAGAGGAGAAAAGTGGAGAAACACTAGCCAAGGCAGGTTTGAATCTAGCACATGCAATATAGTCCAAATGTTGGTACCTCCTCAAAATTCATTTGTTGTAAGCCTAATGCCCAAAGTGATGTTATTAAGAGGTGGGGACTTTGGGGAGGTGACAAGGTGATGAAAGCAGAGCCCTCGTGAATGGGATTAGCGCCATTATAAAAGAGGCTCCAGAGAGCTCCCTCATGCCTTCCTCTATGTGAGGACACAGGGAGGAGCCAGCAAACCAGAAGAGGGATGTCTGCAGAACCTGACCATGCTGGCACCCTGATCCTGGGCTTGCAGTCCCCTACAACTGTAAGAAATACATTTCTGTTATTTATTAGGTGCCTGGTCTGTGGTATTGTGTTGTAACAGCCTGAACAGATTAAGACACCACCCACCTCTTGAAAATGGGCACCTGGTGTAGCTTGGTCCCATGCCATCTGAATATCTCACTTCCAAAGCCACAGTAAGATACTATGACCGTGACAATATGGTCAGACAACCAGAATTTGTAAACCAGGGTCAACTCATAACTCCAGCCTCTTGCTGCCCACGGGAATCTGTGGAACTGAAATCGACAGACTCCTTTCAAGGCCACAGGGAAGAACCTTTAGTAACACTTGCTTCGGAAGATCTCTTTCCTTAACTCCAGTCCCCTGCTCCTTTAAGCCAAAGAGTTCTATCATTCTCTAACTGTAGTCAAAGACAGCATTTGTTTGTTTTTAGAAGGCATTGACAGACAGACAATGTTAGCCAAGCCAGATGCATTTTCATGTTTGGTGAAATCCAAATGGTAACAAAAATTGCTAAAGGGATGTTGAAGAGTTCAAAATGACTGAGGATAGTCATCACCACTGTGGAGGGGCCTCAGAGTGGGTATAGGTAGCAAGAATATCTAAGGTGACTTTGAATGGAGCTGTATTTTGACCATTTTACAAATGAAAATGTGCTAATGTAGTCATGATGTAATTAAAAATAAATTTGTAAAGAAAATACCTGTATTTGAGAAGCTGAATGTTGAGGAACTAAAGATAAAAAAGACCCCCAAACCTCAACAATAAGAAAATAGCACTGAAATCAACCCAGATAAAAGGAAGCAAATGATGCCTTTACATGGATGAGCATAATCCACCTAGAGATGGAATATCAAGGGAAAAAGAGACATTAGATATTAAGATGACTAAAGAAGAGTCTGGAATAGAGTCAGGGCATACCACAAATATACAGGAGAAGCAACTCTTGTTATTCGTCTTCATTCCTCTGGTTCTAGAATAGTTCCTTGTAATTATGCATGCCTACATGAACACACATTGGATCTGTTTTCTGTTATTCCTCTATCATGTAACATATGATATAGTGACTCTGCATCATAATATTTAAGTTATGGGATATTAAGAGAAAGAGTAAGCATCACTTAAGGACTTATCTCCTCATCTGGGAAAGGAGTTAGTATGTTTTTGGTTGTACCCAGGATCATGTTAGGTAGAATTATGACCTTGTTATTGTGTTTGGAGATTAAGCATGGTTAAAGGAGATACATATTAGTGTCAGGCTGACAAGGTGTGGCCTTGTGATGGGTGATTTTATATATCAACTTGACTGGAATATGAGATACCCAGATATCTGCTTAAACATTGCTTCTGAGTGTGTCTGTCAGAGTGTTTCCAGAAGAGATTAGTATTTGAATTGGTGGACTGAATAGGCCAGATTGCCCTGTCTGAGGTGGATGGGCATCATCCAACCAGTTAAGGGTCTGAAGAGAACAAAAAGATGAAGGAAGAGGGAATTCTGTCTCTGCCTGGCTGCTTGAGCTATCAGTCTTCTCCAACCCTTGGCCTGGGACGTACACCGTAGGTACTCTGGCTTCCCAGGCCTTCGGACTCAGGTTGGAATTTATACCACTAGATTTCTGGGTTTCCAGCTTGCAGATGGCAAATCCTGGGACTTTTCAGTCTCTGTAATCTCATGAGCCTTATAATAAGTCTCATTTTAGATCTCTCTTTCTTACCTTCTCTCTCTCTCAAGATAGATATCTAGAATGAGATTTATTATAATATTTGCATATATATACCCAACCAATCAATTCTGAAGGAGATCAGCCCTGGGATTTCTTTGGAAGGAATGATGCTAAAGCTGAAGCTCCAGTACTTTGGCCACGTCATGCGAAGAGTTGACTCATTGGAAAAGACTCTGATGCTGGGAGGGATTGGGGGCAGGAGGAGAAGGGGACGACCGAGGATGAGATGGCTGGATGGCATCACTGACTCAATGGACGTGAGTCTGAGTGAACTCCGGGAGTTGGTGATAGACAGGGAGGCCTGGCGTGCTGCGATTCATGGGGTCACAAAGAGTCAGACACGGCTGAGCGACTGAACTGAACTGAACTGATACATAGTACCTCTATATTCATTTCCCCTATTGGTTCTATTTCTATGCAAAACCCTGACCAATATAGAAGGAATGTATAAATACTACTTGAGCTTTTATAGTCATTGTGGCCCCGTGTGTCTATTACTATTCCCATAGCATTTATTCATTCACTTCTTCGAACTGAATCAAGTTCTTAATGAATCCTTTTGTTAATTTCATAAAAACATACCTTAAATGAGTCACATTCCATTGTCCTGACTTTAACCCTAATGCACACATATGGAAAATAAAAAATTATGTTTATTAAAAAATAAAGTATAACAAAAGAACTGAGAGAATCAATCAGTAGAGAAAATGAGCAAGTATTTTGGACATGGTAGCACTTTGTGCAAATGTGATCTGTAATTACAGTGTTCAGTCTCTTGTGACAGGCTGAGACTGAGTTCCTGAACTGCTCTCGGTGGTGGGTCCAGTTTCTGTAGCTGAGTCGTTGTCCCTCACAACCTTTTATTTTGTTCCCCTTAAGCAGGGCCTATTTCTTTCTCCTTGGGAGTGTTGATGGATATGAACTGGTCCTTTGTATTCTCTTACAATGTGTCCTTCCTCATCAGTGCTGCCAATTTGCAAGAAGATGTGGAAGCTGAGGTGCCTACCGGCATATTGAGATCCTAAGTTTATTGAAATGAAAAATGATAAAAGGCCCAATGTGTCCTAATTCTGCCATTAATTATGCTTTTGTAGCAAATAATTAAAGGGTCTTATGAAAATGCACAGTTATTTGAGAATTATAAATAATTTGTTATCGCTGATAAGCTTTTAGCTGGAATTGTCTTATCAGATTTTCTATGCAGTTAACGTGTAACTATGTTGTGACAATGGGGGTAATAAATGCATAAGTATTGATAGAACAAGAAAGGGAATGTCTGGAATAAGAATGGCAAATCTAAGGCATGTGTGTTATCCTCGTTCACTTTCCAAACCTGTGGCCAACATCAGACTCTTACCACTTTAAGCCAGATAGAACATCAGAATCCTCCTCAACACAAAGTTCTAGGAAAACACTGCATGTTCATTGGTGTTGACCAAAGACTTGAAGCCTCTTGTCATGTCCAGGAAAATGTAAGTGTATCAAAGTGGAGGAACATAGGCAGCGGTGACAGGAAGAGGCTGAGGAGCTGGTCAACATGTTATTGCAAAGGGATGCAGTACAGTAGCCAACTAGGTGATTGCCTTATTCATAGAGCCAAAGAGCGTCACTTCTCAAAATTTAAGTATCAGTATGGGAGAAATATCAATAACCTCAGATATGCAGATGATACCACCCTTATGGCAGAAAGTGAAGAGGAACTAAAAAGCCTCTTGATGAAAGATAAAGAGGAGAGTGAAAAAGTTGGCTTAAAGCTCAACATTCAGAAAACTAAGATCATGGCATCCGGTCCCATTACTTCATGGGAAATAGATGGGGAAACAGTGGAAACAGTATCAGACTTTATTTTTTTGGGCTCCAAAATCACTGCAGATGGTGACTGCAGCCATGAAATTAAAAGACACTTGCTCCTTGGAAGGAAAGTTATGACCAACCTAGATAGCATATTGAAAAGCAGAGACATTACTTTGCCAACAAAGGTCCGTCTAGTCAAGGCTATGGTTTTTCCAGTAGTCGTTTATGGATGTGAGAGTTGGACTATGAAGAAGGCTGCTGCTAAGTCGCCTCAGTCATGTCCGACTCTGTGCGACCCCAGAGACGGCAGCCTACCAGGCTCCCCCGTCCCTGGGATTCTCCAGGCAAGAACACTGGAGTGGGTTGCCATTTCCTTCTCCAGTGCATGAAAGTGAAAAGTAAAAGTAAAGTCGCTCAGTTGAGTCCGACTCCTAGCGACCCCATGGACTGCAGCCTACCAGGCTCCTCCATCCATGGGATTTTCCAGGCAAGAGTACTGGAGTGGGGTGCTGTTGCCTTCTCCGTGAAGAAGGCTGAGCATGAAAGAATTGATGCTTTTGAACTGTGGTGTTGGAGAAGACTCTTGAGAGTCCCTTGGACTGCAAGGAGATCCAACCAGTCCATTCTGAAGGAGATCAGCCCTGGGTGTTCTTTGGAAGGAATGATGCTAAAGCTGAAACTCCAGTACTTTGGCCACCTCATGCGAAGAGTTGACTCACTGAAAAAGACTCTGATGCTGGGAGGGGTTGGGGGCAGGAGGAGAAGGGGACGACAGAGGATGAGATGGCTGGATGGCATCGCCAACTCAATGGACGTGAGTTTGAGTGAACTCCGGGAGTTGATGATGGACAGGGAGGCCTGGCGTGCTGCGATTCATGGGGTCACAAAGAGTCGGAGACGACTGAGTGACTGAACTGAACTGAACTGAACTGAACATAGAAATCAGCTGGGGATCGGAATCAGCTTCTGATTCAATAGGTCTTTACTGGATCCCTTGATTCTGCATTTCTAACAAGCTGATAGATGTTGCTGACATTGCAGGTCCAAGGATTGCATCTTGAGCAGTGATGATGGAAATTTACTTACAGAGAGTTAACTGATCTGTTGGGCACAGGACTCTGTACTCTTCCTCTGTGTTGTAGAGAAGAGAGACTAGAGTAGGAGTCAGAATACACAAGTTCAAGTTTAAGTCCACCACTTATTTTGTGACCTAAGTCTTTAAGACCAATTTTTCTTATTTGTAATATTGGAACAGAAATACATACCTTATGCACTACTCAAGGGAATCAAATAGATATCTTTGTGTGATATTTAGAAAAGGCTCATTAAGTGTTAGTTAACTCTGAACCTGTCACAATCACTAGTATTCCAAGAAGACTCAGAATTTCTGGCTACACACCACCAAAGTATCTAGAAGAAAAATTTTATCAGCCTTCCAGATGGCTGTCGACACAATGCCAAGCATCCAAATATTTGGACTGCATTCAAAACATATTCGACAAGCATTTTTCTCCCTTTCAGATGGGTGTTTTGGCCTCAAGAAGACACAGTGAGGGGATTTTACGTAGAAAGATGTTATCTATCTAACTTCACTGGCTCTTTTGTATACTTTGGAGCAGCTTACAGACATCGAAGAATGGTAATGCATGCAACATGGATAATCTCAATTGTCAGAAAGCCTTTGATAATGTTCCATCTAATGGGCTGCCTAAACCCAAGACAGTGGGGATGCTTGATAGAACCATGGGAAAAGGAAAAATTGGCTAGAGAACAAAACAAAAAGTTTAGAATAAGACAGAATAGAAAATAGAGGATGGGGTTGCATTCAAAGAACAGGGAAAAAAGTCCAGATGATTGCATTGTGACTGTGACATAGATTGATGTGCAAACTTCCCAGGTGGCGCTAGTGGTAAAGAACCCATCTGCCTGTGCAGGAGACATAAGAGATGTGGGTTCGATCCCTGGGTTGGAAAGATCCCCTGGAGATGGGCATGGCAACTCACTCCAGTTTTCTTGCCTGGAGAATCTGCATGGACAGAGGAGCCTGGGGGGCTACAGTCCATGGGGTCGCACAGAGTTGGACATGACTAAAGCAACTTAGCACATGAGCTACAGAAGAGGCAATTAGGACTGTGGCTTTACCATACAAGAGCATTAAGCTTGATGGTGATGTGAACTTTATATGTATAAGGCCTACATATTAGACTAGAAAGAGAGTTAAGGATACTTGAAATGATGTGAAACCACTTCTGATTTAAGAATTAAAAGTAGCCAGCTGCAGCACAAGACTTTTAGTAGAAATTTTATGTCTTTACTTAATTTTAACCCTGGGTGAATAAGAAAAACATATTCTTTTAAATCAGTGGTTCTCAACTAGGGGCAATTTTGCTTCCCCTTGACCTCCAGGGGCATTTGCAGATGTGTGGACATTTTTGTTTGTCACATCTGAGGGGGAGGCTGCCATCCAATGGGACAAGGCCAGGGATGCCACTGAACAACCTACAGTTCACAGCACAGCTTCTTAACGGAGTTTTGCAGCCCAAATGTTAACAGTGCCAACATGTGAAACCTTGTACTCTGAAGTGCACAGGAGGGAAGAATTCACAAGAGAAGAATGTTCTGTACAAAGCATCTGTCTGAAAAAATCATTTGTTGAATGAAGTACTCATTATCACTGCAGAAAAGTGATCTAATACTAGAAACAGGAGGAGGGGAGAGACAGAAGAACAGCAGAAATATAAGGAGAAAGATTCCTTCTCAGGCGAAAACCACGAACAAAGACGTTTAACCTTGCTGTGAACTTTTGTGTCCCTTCAACTGGTGTTCCTCTTGGGTCTTCTGCTTAATTCACTTCATATGTATTGGTCTGGAGTTTGCTACAGAACAGGATCTATAAAAACATCTGTTACATTCTGGCGTGCAGATGTTTGAGTCTGTACGTGCCAGCCAGTCCCTTACTAACATCATTCTCTTTTAGAGAAAAATGTAGGTTCAATGAGAGAATGAAGAAGGTAGTTGGAACAAAGAAGGAATTCCAAAAGTTTTTAAAATGTATAAAACTGATTATTTTCCTTTATTTTATGTAATATAAGAGAAGAAAGTAATTCTTCTAAATTCTTCTAAATGAACTTCTTCTAGATGTTCCTAGAGGCACATTAAAAATAAAAACAGGCCTGCTTTCGATAACCACATTCTAGGAACAGTGGAAGAGGCAGCTACCATATGGTGTACATGGAATGATTTCAGGGATTCTGGAGAGGACTCCAGACCCTGTTGTCCACCCTAACTCTTGTCATTTCACCCTAATGGCCACTTTAGAAGTTTTGCTTCCTGTCATGGCACAAAACATTCTATTCAAGTTTCCTCAAGCAACTTACTCAGCTAACTCAATTTGTTAGTTAACATGGTGTGTGTGCCCTTAGCTGCTCAGTCGTGTCCAACTCTAACCCCATGGACTGCAGCCCACCAGGCTCCTCTGTCCATGGGGATTCTTCAGGTAAGAGTATTAGAGTGGATTGCCATGCCCTCCTCCAGGGGATCTTCCCAACCCAGGGATCAAACCCAGGTCTCTCACATTGCAGGCAGATTCTTTACTGTCTGAACCACCAGTTAACATGGAGATGAACCAGAATAGAATGGAACATAGCTCATAAGTTGAAGAGAAGTGGGAGAAAAGAAATCTGGCTGAAAATAGATAGCAGAAAAAGCTGCCTTAATTTGCATTGTATTCAAAATTCAGACTTATTTGTAAGAAGGCAGGGCCCTGAATCATTCAAAATTCCCTCTTTCTTAATTCATTGGAAAGCAAAACATACCTGTGTCAGGTTGTTGGCTAGCAAAATGATGCTTATTGACCTCTGACTAGTTCTACTTAGGAGCTTGTAACATAGAGCTCCGGAAGTTTGTCTGGTTTCCCACAACGAGAGGGTTTATCTGGTGGAAGGGGTGAATTATGTTGACTAATGTCATGCCAGAGCTAAGGACCCTTGAAGCAACTTGAGAAGAAGTCTACAACTAAGCCCGTTTTTATGCACAGATATTCATATAAACTGGTAGTGTCTTGAGTTTCAGCATTATTGTCATCTTTCTTGGTTGCATTATTTACAAAGGTTAATTGATAGAGCCCTATAAATTAATCAATTTAATTTTTGAATTGGTTTGTGAGATATGTGTATGCATGGGAACATAGAGACTATATATCTTAACAGATAAATGTGAACATTCTTTTCATCCTTTTTCATACTCTATTTTAGATTTTATTAAGGTATTAGTGGATTTTAAAAGTCTATATTCGATATCAAATAGGGCTAGGTATGGGGCTTCCCTGGTGGCTCAGCGGTAAAGAATCTGCCTGCAATGCAGGAGCCGCAGGAGACACAGGTTTGATCCCTGGGTCAGGAAAATCCCCTTGAGAAGGGTGTGGCAACCCACTCCAGTATCCTTGCCTGGAGAATCCCATGGGCAGAGGAGCCTGGTGGGCTACAGTCCACAGGGTCTCAAAGAGTTGGACTCGACTGAAGTGACTGAGGACAGGGCTAGGTATAGGACTTTCCAGGTGAGGCTCAGTGGTAAAGAATCTGCCTACCAAGCAGGAGACCTGGGTTCTATCCCTGGGTCTGGAAGATGCCCTGGAGGAGGAAATGGCAACCCACTCCAACATTCTTACTTGGAGAATCCCATGGACAGAGGAGCCTGGCAGGCTACAGTCCATGGGGTTGTAAAGAGTCAGATGCGATAGAGCAACTAAGCAACAACAGAGCTAGCTATGCTTCCCTTTATTACATTTTTGTGGATCCCAGCTTATCATTGAAAAATCCACATTTTTGTTTGCAAATGGGAAGGAGCGAAAAGACAATGGTGAATTGGTGCCACCACTTATCCTCAACTGACCCTTTAGTGAAAGGGGTTATTAAATGCATCTTATATCTATATATATATATCTACCTTGTATATATATCTTATCTTATATGTATATCTCACCATATACAAAGGGGGAGGATATCTTATATATATCTTATATGTATATATTTAAAGTGATTCTCAAAGGACACAGATGGCCAGCGTGAGTTTCCACCAGCCCCAATGCTAAGCAGCCAAGAATCTATTGAGGTGCTAGTCTGTCTGGCAAATGCTGCATGTAGTTTTATCAAAGTGGTAGAGGCGAGATACTGGGGTGTCCTGAGTATAGAGAGAGTTCCTCACTGGCTCTCCAAATTCTGGTGGTTGTTTAAAAATCTGTTTTGCATATGTGCAAGCTTTGGGGCCATTTTCAATCACTTCTAAGACTCTCTTTTCTCCCACTTATTTCAGAACATTTAAGAGGGTCACGAGTAACATTGACAATGTGGAAACTTTACAAATGGGAGCTGCTCAGTTTGCATTTGTCGATTGTCATATTTCAGTCATAGATCATTGTCACCATAAAGCATCACTTCAGTCTCAGTATGTGAAATGACAATTAACTTTCCGCATGTGAGGGATTGATTCATGACTTTGAGTCAGTCAGTCAGAAGAAATGTAGAAGAATGTAAAGAAAGCATGCAAGAATGAAGAAGACAGAGTTACAGATTTCAAACAGCTTAATAAGGAAGATTAAATATCTATTTTTTGCCTTGTTCTTTATCTGCAATAGTCATTTTGTAAATGTTCTGTTGGCACTAACCATTATACATATTTTTGAAGTTGATGCATATGTTTTATGGAAGAAACTATCAGGGACTTACCCCTGGATTATCCTCTAATGTAGTGTACTCATAGACAAACCCACATTGAGGGCATCACTATTACCAACCATGTGTAAAGTCCTGACCCTGGAAGGTATAAAAGATGCCTCAAGGAAACTGCGCTAATGATGGTGGCAAGAAGACATACTTCAGAAGGTTAGATGGCAATAAAAATGTTTTCTTTCTACACCAAGACATGTCGTTGGTGACAGGTACAGCCAATACTTCCTTACTAGGCAGAAAAATGGCAACCCTCACCCTGCAAAGATCTCTGCATCCTCATCCCTGGAAACTGAAATGGTACCCTGCACAACAAATCACACTTGCCAGGTATGATTAAGTTAAAGCTATTGAGATGGAGAGATTGTTTTGGATTATCTGGGTGGACCCGGTGGTATCACAGGGACTTTCTAAGTTGGAGGCAGGAAGGTCAGAGGCAGAGCAGGAGACGTGAGGAGTAAAGGGGATCAGAGTAAGACAGGGCCCTGAACCAAGGAACTCAGACAATCTCTATAATCTGAAAGAAGCAAGGAAACAAATTCTCTCTTAGAGCTTCCAGAAGGAAGCATTCCTACTGACCCATTTTGCATTTCTTACTTCTACAATCAATTTGTGTCATTTTAAGCCACTGAGTTTGCAGTAAATTATTACAACCGCCATAGGAAGCTAATGCACTTGCTATAAGAATGCACCTCATTTCAGTGAACCCTGAAGTCCACAGCTATCAAAGGGAGGTGAGACAAAATCACTATTAAGTACTGACACATCATATTCTTGACTAATTAAATATCTAAATATGCGTTCTTCAGAGAATAAGACAGAGCAGAGGAAAAGCAGCCCGAGTGCAGAGAGGAGGAGGTGGGAGGCAATGCTTAGTTTCTCTGTCTGAATTTGAAAAGTAAGGAACGAAGGTGGTATGATTTTCAGGACTTCTCCAGTTTCAACTCCATATGAGGTGAAGTATTAGAGAATTGTGGTCCAAGTCTACCAAAGCCATTAATTGTTGGTTTGATTCTCAATAATGAACAAAGGTGGGTTTTTTTGTTTTTTTGTTTTTTGTTTTTACTGATGTCAGTTTTACTCAAACTGATGTTGTGTTGCCATTATCAGGTAAAATTGCAATGTTATGACACAGATTTTTTTCTATCAGTCTACAAAATTTTAGTTGATTTTTTTTTTTTTTGCAAAAGAATAATCTTGGTTTATAGAAGACCTTGGGGTGGGGTGGAAATGGACATGAAGGATCAAAGCAGAAGTACTAATTTAGGGATGATGGCACAGTGAAGGCAGCCAGTTCCTCATTGTGAGCCAGGCATCTTTTCCTACTGAAATTCACAAGAATAAGATAGAGTAGTAGTATTGCAAGCACTGTAAAAAGAAAATAAAGTAAGAAAGTCACTTAAGAGTGAGAAACCACTTGGTGTTCAAAGAACTATATTTTTATTTTTAATTGCTATCCTAGGATCACTAAGGGACATGGACTTCTTATCTTAAAAGTCCCAGGAAGCTCAAACTTCAAAAATAGAGGATAACAAAGAAAAAGATCCCTGTACATATAAAATGCCAGATATTGAAGTGGCATTGGAGGATCCAAATGAATACCTCAATAGTGATACAGAGACAGTTTTCACCAGGGAATCTGGCCATGATGGGAACTTCAGTGTGAGATGGCAGGGAAAGTAAAAAGGAAACAAAACACCCCCTCCAAAAGAAGAGAGAGAGAGAAATTAAGGCAAATAAAAATGATTTATGCAGGAACATTGTTGGGAAAGAACAACACTTCAAGAACTGAAGTGAAAAAATCCAAGATGCCACCTTAGTGTGTTAATCTCCCCTTTAGTTCTAAAATCAATTCCACACCCTAGCTGAGCCCTTTCATGTGCTTCTAGGTTATAGTAACAGTGATGGTTAATAAGAGCCAGCCCCTGTGCTAAGTACCACCCCCCCATACATTATCTTCCTATGGAAGGTAGAGAGACAGATGAGAAAATCAAGGCCTAAGCTACTTGCCTGAGACCTCAACATTTCCAATATGGAACCACTCTCAAACTAAAATCTCTCTGGTTCCAAAGGTCATGTTTTCAAGCCCCCTACTATACTGAAGTTAAATTCACACATGGCTGCAAGAATATTTTCTGGAAATGTCTTCGCCCTTATCCCTTCCGTTATTGCTTCTCTCCCCTTCTGTCCATCTTTCCAGCTCTAACTCCTATTAATTGTATGTTGGAGCCCACCATTTCATCTGTCTTGTTTCTTGGCTCCTATTGTATGTGTTAGTCACTCTGTTATGTCTGACTCTTTGTGACCCTATGGACTGTAGCCCACCAGGCTCCTCTGTCCATGGAATTTTCCAGGCAAGAATACTGGAGTGGATAACCATTCCCTTCTCCTGGGGATCTTCCCAACCCAGGGATCAAACCTGGGTCTTCCACATTGCAGGCAAATTCTTTACCATCTGAGTCACCAGGGAAGCCCCTATTGAGAAATATTCAAATATTTATCCTTCTGCTCTCTGATCTTCTCGTTAGCTCTCTCTTCTAATTCACAATTATCTATTCAGCTGTATCCACCCTACTGTTCAGCTTATTACTGAATCCTTTATTATAATCATCAAATTGGATTCATCTATTATCTATCCTTGTTATTTCTATGAAATTTGATTTCCTTACATGCTTTATAAGTTTTATCTGTGAGCTCATCTTTAGAAGAAATGATCTTCTATAGGAGTCCTTTAATCAGCCTATTATTTGCCTATGATGGCCATCTTTGTCAGGACTCTACGAGGTGTCTCATAGCCCTTCATCTCTTTAGCTGTGGAGGCATGAACAAGAGACACCCAGGGCAAGTATGCAGCAGATATCCCTCACAGTCATTCTGAAGGAAATCTAGCAAGAGGTTTGTAGACTAGACTGGGAGTTGGAAAACTATAGCCCATGAGCCAAATCCCCCTCTTGATTATTTTTGCAAGTTGAGTGAGCTAAGAATGATTGTGGCATTTTAAAATGGTTGAAAAATACATAATATTTTGTGACGTGAAAATGACATGAAATTCAAATTCCAGTGTCCATAAAGAAAGATTTACTGGAACGCACTGTGCCCTTTTGTGTACATGTTGTCTGTGGCTGCGCTCACCCTACAGTGGCATCGTTGAGTATGTGAAACAGAACACATGGCCCACAAAACCTAAAGTGTTTATTTTCTGGGCCTTCACAGAAAACTTTTGCCAGGCTAGATCATCCCTGTTTGAAAGTGAAAGTACAGTCCACAGATGTATGTCAAAATTCTCTGCTGATATAAAGAAAACTCAGAGCACACTAAATAAAAAAGAAAGGCTGTGATTGCCAGTACCTTCAGATACCAAGGAAATATCGAAAATGCCCCCACTTCGCACCAACTATTATTTCCTCAGGAAAACATGCCATTCCTCACAATGACCACCAGATGGCGACTCCAATGGTGGCATGAAGGTTCATCAACATTTGCTTACATGATCCTTGATTTTCTGTCTTAGAACCACAGTGAGGGTGTTTTGCCTATGTTCTCCTCTAAGAGTTTTATAGTTTCTGGTCTTACATTTAGATCTTTAATCCATTTTGAGTTTATCTTTGTGTGCAGCGTTAGAAAGTGATCTAGTTTCATTCTTTTACAAGTGGTTGACCAGTTTTCCCAGCACCACTTGTTAAAGAGATAGTCTTTACTCCATTGTATATTCTTGCCTCCTTTGTCAAAGATAAGGTGTCCATATGTGTGTGGATTTATCTCTGGGCTTTCTATTTTGTTCCATTGATCTATATGTCTGTCTTTGTGCCAATACCATACTGTCTTGATGACTGTGGCTTTGTAGTAGAGCCTGAAGTCAGGCAAATTGATTCCTCCCACCTCCCAGAATTCTGGAAATAAAAGCAAAAATAAACAAATGGGTTCTAGTTAAAATTAAAAGCTTCTGCACAACAAAGGAAAACATAAGCAAAGTGAAAAGACAGCCTTCCGAATGGGAGAAAATAATAGCAAATGAAGCAACTGACAAACAACTAATCTCAAAAATATACAAGCAACTCCTGAAACTCAATTCCAGAAAAATAAACGACCCAATCAAAAAATGGGCCAAAGAACTAAATAGACATTTCTCCAAAGAAGACATACGGATGGCTAACAAACACATGAAAAGATGCTCAACATCACTCATTACTAGAGAAATGCAAATCAAAACCACAATGAGGTACCACTTCACACCAGTCAGAATGTCTGCGATCCAAAAATCTGCAAGCAATAAATGCTGGAGAGGGTGTGGAGAAAAGGGAACCCTCCTACACTGTTGGTGGGAATGCAAACTAGTACAGCAACTATGGAGAACAGTGTAGAGATTCCTTAAAAAATTGCAAATAGAAATGCCTTATGACCCAGCAATCCCACTGTTGGGCATACACACAGAGGAAACCAGAATTGAAAGAGACACATGTACCCCAATGTTCATCGCAGCACTGTTTATAATAGCCAGGACATGGAAACAACCTAGATGTCCATCAGTAGATGAATGGATAAGAAAGCTGTGGTACATATACACAATGGAGTATTACTCAGCCATTAAAAAGAATACATTTGAATCAGTTCTGATGAGATGGATGAAACTGGAGCCGATTATACAGAGTGAAGTAAGCCAGAAAGAAAAACACCAATACAGTATACTAACACATATATATGGAATTTAGAAAGATGGCAATGATGACCCTGTATGCAGGACAGCAAAAAAGACACAGATGTGTATAGCGGACTTTTGGACTCAGAGGGAGAGGGAGAGGGTGTGATGATTTGGGAGAATGGCATTGAAACATGTATAATATCATGTAAGAATCAAATTGCCAGTCTATGTCTGAAGCAGGATATGGCACGCTTGGGGCTGATGCGCGGGGATGACCCAGAGAGATGTTGTGGGGAGGGGGGTGGGAGGGGGGTTCATGCTTGGGAACGCATGTACACCTGTGGTGGATTCATGTCAATCTATGCCAAAACCAATACAGAATTGTAAAGTAAAAATTAAAAAAAAAAAAAAAAAAAAGAACCACAGTGAGGAACTGGTACAGGTACGCAACAAATGGCCATGAAAATAAAGAATTAAGTTCAATTTTAAAAGGAACAGAATCCAATATTATTCTTGTCTCCTTGGTCCTTCTTTTCACATAATTTCCTTCAGGAGCATGGGGAATAGAGGTTTGCATTACTTCACTGCTCACTTCTTGGTCAACAATTCCTGTGTCTTTTTTCCCATAGTATGTAGTATCTATCCCTATAGCTTGTCCAAAGTTGGGATAACATGTACACTGCTTTCTTTCTATTATTAGCTTAAAATCATTTTGGCATTTAAAGGTATATTTATCAGAATATCAACTTCCATGAGAATATAATGAAAGGAAAAGCTACTTTGAACTGACAAACTTAGTCCAATCTACATATCACTGGTGAGAGCTCATGGCATAGTCACGTAAGAAGCAAGGGCAGCCCCCCAAACAGTGCCAGATGTGGTGGTTGCTTTGCAGTGATCACCCCTCAGGATGGAAACGGAGCGCAAGTGTTGGTGGGCAGCTAGCATCCTGCCATAATGAATATACATCTTTAACTCAAAGCACTTTAAAAAAAAAAACAGTAATTGCTGTAGGTTCAGAAGTGTCTACTCAAAAGATATGAAGTTCTAACACCCAGTACCCCAGAATGTAACCTTTAGAAATAGAGTCATTGCGGGGCTTCCTTCGTGGCTCAATGGTAAAGAATTGCCTGCCAATGCAGTTCGGTCCCTGATCTGGGCAGATCCCACATGCTTCAGAGCAACCAAGCCCATGTGCCACAACCATTTGAACTTGTTTTCTAGAGCCCAGGCACCAACTACTGAAGCCCTTGTGCCCTAGGGCCCAGGTTTCACAAGAGAAGCCACCACAATGAGAAGCCCACGCATCACAAGTAGAGAGTGGCCCCCACTCACCACAACCAAGAAAGCCCGTGCACACTAACGGAGATCCAGCATAGCCAAAATAAGTTATTTCATTAAAAAAAAAAAAAAGAAATAGAGTCATTGCAGATATAGTTTACCCCAAAGTTGAAAGTCTGTGTATATTCCAGATATATTATTTAACTATAATTTAATTGAATTTAAATTAATTGAATTTTAAATAAATTTGAGCAAATTCCAGGAGATAGTGGAGTACAGAGAAACCTAGCATGCTGCGCTCCACAGGGGTCACAAAGAAATGGACATGACTTGCAACTGAAAAATAACAACAAAGTAATTTAAATTTAAAACTAATTTTTTATTACTTTTATGCTGCTATTAATAGTGAAGTAAGTCATAGTCATTATACTGCACAAATAAGGAGAAGTTTAAGGAGATGGAGAAGGCAGTGTGTTCTTTGTGGATATTTTCTTTTCACTCATCCTTCCAACATCATGTGGTTCTGCCTTGGTTTTTGGATGGAAACAGAAGGATGTTTTAATTTCCAAACGCACAGACTTTCAGCCTTTCAGATATCTTTATCATGTGTCTCTTTGTTCAGTCCTATTGGCTCAGACATCTCTGGTGACTAGTCCTGATACCATCTGCACTTTAGAATGTCACGAACCTGAGGAAGCTTAAGAGACTTCTCAGGAGAAAAGGCAATCTCACTCCGTATGGAGATCTTAGAATAAAACACTAATGCCAAAGGCTTGGTGATGGCAGAAGGTCTTTATAAAGGAATATATACGTATATACTTTTTGGTTCAGAATTATTGTTTTTTTGAGGTAAGTTTCCTCTTTATTTTGGTTATTTTATAAACTTTCCACACTGAATATGTTTATGCACTACAAAAGGCAGAGGGGAGGAAAACAAAGAGGGAGAGACAGAATGTCCTTGGAGGGAAACTCTTTTAACACATTCAGTGAATAGAGAC
This sequence comes from Oryx dammah, assembly GCF_014754425.2. NCBI lineage: Eukaryota > Metazoa > Chordata > Mammalia > Artiodactyla > Bovidae > Oryx > Oryx dammah. The sequence goes on from NW_024070207.1 coordinate 122,371,144, forward strand.
ATACTTTTGATTAAACTATTTATGATAGATAATATTGGCTTCATTAATTGTACATAATTAATTGATTGTATGGAAAATTTATCAATTATACGGAATTTCTCTGCCTTGTGTGATTCTGCACCCACCTCCCCCGGGCAGGTTGACAATGTCCAGGCACAGATTTGGCTGTGACAACTGACAGTTAGTAGGTAGAAACCAGGGAAGTTGCTAAACATCCGACAATGTACAGGTCAATCCCCCGGCAGAGAACTAGCCAGTTCCAAATTTCAGTCATGCTGAGGTTGAGAAACCCTGACATAGAGTAACACGTGTAAAAATAGTTCATATTTAGGTAATCCTTTTATGGCATTTGCTTTATTCTCAAAGCTGAAGTTTCAAATAGAATAATCTTGAGAATTCTAAGAATAATACTAACTTTCCGTGAAATTTGATCATGTGCCAAGCACTGTGGTAACTGCTTTATATAAGCAGGAGTGACTTACAAATTCCCAGATCTCAGTTTTGCTTTTGATGTACAAAATTGAGAATCTAGGAAATAGAGAATTTACAATTTTTTTACATTAAATTTACTTATGAATAGAACTTAATTTAAAAATCATAGAAACACTAAATAAATCATCAAAGAATCTTAATTCCATGAGTGCTAATGCTTTTAGAAGAAAAACCATAAACACAAATAAGCATAATATTACTCCAAGATGAACATGTTGAGAATGCTTCATGTTTTTGAAGAATATTTATCCCTTTGAGAAAATGTACATGATACAATGTTCAATTAAAAATTCAGCTATAAAAGTATGATTCCAATTCATAGTGATACTTTTCTTTATAAATGAATGCATTGACAAAAGTAGTGGAGAGAAAAAATGTAATGAATGAAATATACTAAAATATTATTGTTTTTTTGAGGTAAGTTTCCTCTTTATTTTGGTTGTTTTATAAACTTTCCACACTGAATATGTTTATGCACTACAAAAGGCAGAGGGGAGGAAAACAAAGAGGGAGAGACAGAATGTCCTTGGAGGGAAACTCTTTTAACGCATTCAGTGAATAGAGACATACTTTTGATTAAACTATTTATGACTGATAATATTGGCTTCATTAATTGTACATAATTGATTGTATGGAAAATTTATTAATTATATGGGATAGGTCTGATGGGATAAATTACCATTTTCCATACTTGAGGAAATTTAAGCAAAATTAATTATTAGTTCACCTAACCAAATGTGCTTTGAAAGACTTCATTTCCTTCATGCTGTGTCTATTTCTGCTCAATTTTGTTTTTGAAGGTGTGAGAAAATGAAACATTTCAAATATTAGCTATATTTATTTCAAACATTCTTAGGTATTTGGCTAAATAGAGAAAAATTCCTGTATTTGTATTTAAGGTTCCTTTACCTATGAATCTAAAAACAGATTGTTGAGAGAAATTAATTCCAACCTCCAACTACCTTTTAAAAAAAATTCAGTTTGAGATCTTTCACAACTCAGACTTCTTAGAACTCTGGCTTCTGACCACAGATGCTTAAGATAAATAGTATGAAACAGTCAAAAGCCATACCTCAGTATTCTGAGCTTTGTACTTGGGAATGCAGCAAGGCACACTCAGATTCAGGAATCTTCTCTGCTCAGTTACAAGCGTAGATGAAAAGACTCTGGCCCAAATGTAGGAATGGTCTCCTCAAAGATGAAAAATCATTTTTTCCAAAATTAAACTGACAGGAATTTGAAAACTAGTTACAAATTTCACATTGAGTTAGCAGACAGGCTGTTCCAATTAGGAATGATAAAAAGAGGCTCATTTCTCATTTCTCTTTATTATTATCAAAAACACTTAATCGATGTTGTACTCAAGTGGTAGCAGACCAGTGGTTCTCAACCAGGGTGATTTTTTGCCCCCAGGGGCCATTTGACAATGTCTGGAGACAGCTTTTGGTTGTCACAACTTGGTAGTGGGACGCTACTGGCATCTGGTGGATAGAGGCCAGGGATACTAATTTTGAAATGTGTGTTCAATAGATATGTGTGTTCTTGACATTGATTGTATTTCCAAAATAGATTTAGAATTTTTAAGGTATCTGTTACTGAGAATTGACAGGAGCCTTGAAATCAGGAATCCAGGACATTAACATGCAAGCTATGTAACTTTTAATTTACTTAACACTGTAAAAACTAATAGTTTTTAGAATTTAAAGTTGCATTCATTTGTTCCTACATGGGAATTTTTCTTATATTTAAACATGAAGCTAAACATTAAGTAGGAATGTTTAAGTAGGAAATGTGCCGATCATTAAGTTATTTTCTCTCAGCCCAAATTCAGTCTTCTATATTTTCCTCTTGATATTGGGGCTGAGAATCTGAAAACTTCATTTCCCTTTTGCCAGTAGGGTACTGGCAAGGAGGGTACTGCAGGGGAGACTGCAAAGCTGGAGGAGGCAGAAGGGGCTTGCCCTTGACTGTTTGCTTCTTGTTCCTGTCAGTGACACCCAGCAATGGGTGTTCCTGTCAGTTCTGCCAGCAATGACTTTTTAGCTGGCAGTGGCAGTTGTTTTCAAGTTTCTAGGTTTTTTTCCCCCCACCCTCATTGTACTACCTTAGAGGTGCCAGCACAGGCCAACCGGTGCCCTCTCTTCAGAGGTCTGGGTACTAGTTCTCTGCTGATCTCCTCTGATCTCCTAGGCTCCAATATCCCCAAACTCTTCTCTTTATCTCCTTAGCCCTCGAGTGGCAACTATTTCTTGCAGTTACTATGTCTGTCTTACCTCAGTGGGTCCTTATGTCCCTTTAGTACCTGTTCAACCAATTTCTTATATCTAATTCTTTCTGTTAAAATACCTGGTATGAGTGTCATATTCCTGACTGGATCCTGATTGAAAAATTAAATCTTTTTTTTTTTTTACAAATAATTGCCACAGTATAGTTCTTTATACTCATCTGCAATATGTAGAAGTATGAAAAATGTAAGTTTCAACACTGCTTGAACTCTATTAAGAAACAAAACTACCAGAAAATTAACCAGAAAACAGATAAAGCTATAGGCATTGTTATTTAGAGTCTACTATTTTATACGTGGTTTCTTTAGGCTGACTTAAAATAACATCACATGTATGGGATTACATTCTGCTTCACTGGTGTGTCTTTTACAGCGTGTCCTTTGATTGTCCAAATCATTGGACAGTTTTTGGTGGCCTCCTTCAGTTCCTTTACAAACTTATCAAATACTCCCTTAGGTTCATAAGGGATGAGTGATCATAATTATTTTAGCCTACATCACTGGATGCCCAACCATTCTCCCCCTATTATCCAGAGCAACCAGACACAAAATAAAAACTCATTATCCTCAGAGCATAGCCCAACTCTGCTCCTGAATGTCAGGACTTTCAAAGTGAGTACTCAATACGTTCTGTGAGAGTCTTTAATCCATCTAAGAGTTGCATCTGATGGTGGTACATTTTTACTGAAGAAGGCATCAGAGATAAGGTATTATTTGAGCTGGATCTTAGGGGATAGACAGAAGTATTCTAGGGAGTGGAGAGGAAGACATGTCTGGGGGAATGCTTTGTGGGGAATTAGTTGTGAGGGCTGCTCTGGAATGCAGATGTGGGGGCAATATATGTGGTTAACCATGCGAGAAACATGGGCTGTGGCTGTGCTAAGAGAAGGGCATGGCAACCCACTCCAGTACTCCTGCCTGGAGAATCCCCCCGGGCAGAGGAGCCTGGCAGGCTGCAGTCCATGGGGTTGCAAAGAGTCGGACACGACTGGGTGACTAAGCACACACACATGCCGTGCTAAGGAATAAAATTTGGCCTGCAGCCAAGAGGAAGCCATTGAATGATTTTAATCAGGGAACTGGGTTGAATAGGTCTGTGCTTTAGAAAAATACTTCTGGTAGCCATGAATGGGTCAGATTAGAGAAGGAAATTTGAGGCTAAGTGAGACCCAAGTGGGGAGCCTTCTCTTTATCCAGATGGGAGAAGGTAAGGCCATGAACCAAGTTGATGGCTGTAAAGGTGGAGAAAAGGATATGCAAGCTTTCCAACATTATAGTAATTAAAAAAAAAAAAAAAACCTTAGGACTTACCTGGTGGTACAGTGGAGAAAAATCTGCCTGCCAACTCAGGGGCTATAAGTTTGATCCATAGTCCGAGAAGATCCCACATGCTGTGGAACAACTCAGCCTATGTGCCACAACTAGGAGCCAGCGTTCTAAAGTCTAGGAGCCACAAGTACTGAAGCCCAAACACCTAGAGCCTGTGCTCTGCAACAAGAGAAGCCACCACGGTGAGAAGCCCCTGTACCGCAATGAAGAGCAGCCTCCACTCACCACAATTAGAGAGAGCCCTGCACAGCGATGAAGCCCCAGCACAATCAAGTAAATAAATAAATGAAACAGTAATCTTCAAGGAAAAGAAACTTAGCACCCAAAGCTGAGAGAAGTGGGAAATGGCAGCTGAATGCAAGATCCTTGATAAAATGAGAAATATAGAAATAGTGGATGGGGGCAAATTCACCTTGTCTCTGTCCCCTGGAGGCCCTCTTCCTATCACTTTCTTACCATGCTTTGGATATGTAAGATATCCAATAAGTATTTGTTGCATGATTTCCTTAATTAGGTTAACCTTCTTCAATTGCTATTCTCAGGCCTCTATTTTAGAAAAAAATTTCACTTCAGTTTTATTAATAACATTTGAATTTCTATAGTAGATATAGATAATTATTGTGTCACATATGAAAATATCTCATGAATGGGAGGCATACTTTTTATTTTCCTCTTTTTCTTCTAATTTTCCTCTTTTTTGGGGAAATTAACTTTGACATTCTAATTAAAAGATAAAAACCAAAAGCGAATTGACAGCAAAGTTTTTAGGCATTTTTAATACTGAATATGCAAATTCCCAAATATGCCTTTAGCAGAAGATGAGAACTTAGTGGTGAAGACTTAAAGGCGGGAGGTGGGTCTGACAACACTGTGTGAATGTGAGCGTTGTGCTTCCGCAGGGCTCAAATTGGCCTCAGAGTGAGGAAGAGGAGGAGGAAAGGGCGGCAACATTGGCAGCGGTAGCGGAGGAGGGATAGGAGCAGAGAAGTAGACACTGAGTTAGCAGAACAGTGGGTATTGAGCTCCACAGTTGACTCAAACCTGCTAGAAACCATATTGTGAATGTTGGTCACAAGTGCTGCTATAAGGAGTGATATTTAAAAACCAGTTTTGAGTTCTGTTTGGAATTCCTGTTGTGTTTGAATGATTTGTGATTTAAAAAATAGTGCACTAAGGGACTAGATAGTGACTTCTAATGCACAGGTTTCCTTTCTTGGGCAATAGAAAAATTCTAGAGCTAGTATGTATCTTGCACAATTTGTGAATATACTAAAAACCATTCATTTTTACACTTATAGAAATTTGAATCATAGTTTTAGTTCATGTTTTAATTGTCATCTTAAGTTCTGTTAATGAAATTAGTAAACTGTTTCATGTGACTTTTTATTGAAATATGGCTGATGTATAGTATTATATGTTACAGGTGTACAATATAGTGATTCATACTTTTAAAAGTTTATACCCCATTTATAGTTATTATAAAATATTGGCTATATTCCCCATGTTGTAGCTTGAGTTCTGAGTTCAGTCACTCAGTTGTGTCCGACTCTTTGCGACCCCATGAATCGCAGCACGCCAGGTCTCCCTGTCCATCACCGTCTCCCAGAGTTCACTCAAACTCACGTCCATCGAGTCGGTGATGCCATCCAGCCATCTCATCCTCTGCCGTCCCCTTCTCCTCCTGCCCCCAATCCCTCCCAGCATCAGAGTCTTTTCCAATGAGTCAACTGTTCACATGAGGTGGCCAAAGTACTGGAGTTTCCGCTTCAGCATCATTCCTTCCAAAGAAATCCCAGGGCTGATCTCCTTCAGAATGGATTGGTTGGATCTCCTTGCAGTCCAAGGGACTCTCAAGAGTCTTCTCCAACACCACAGTTCAAAAGCATCAATCCTTCTGCGCTCAGCCTTCTTCATAGTCCAACTCTCACATCCATACATGACCACAGGGAAAACCATAGCCTTGACTAGACGGACCTTAGTCGGCAAAGTAATGTCTCTGCTTTTGAATAAGCTATCTAGGTTGCTCATCACTTTTCTTCCGAGGAGTAAGCGTCTTTTAATGTCATGTTGTAGCTTATTTTATACCTAATACTTTGTACTTTTAAATCCCCTACCCCTATCTTGTCCCTCCCCATTTCCTCTCCCCACTGGTAACCAGTAGTCTGTTCTCTGTGAGTCTGCTGCTTTTTTGTTGTATTCACTAGTTTGTTCTATTTTTTTAGATTCCACATATAAGTGATAACATACAGTTTTTGTCTTTGTCTGACTTATTTCACTTAGTATGTATGTGCATGCTAAGTCGCTTCAGCCATGTCTGACTCTTTGCGACCCTATGGACTGTAGCCCGCCAGGCTCCTCTGTCCATAGGATTCTCCAGGCAAGAATACTGGAGTGGGTTGCCATTTCCTCCTCCAGGAGATCTTCCCAGCGCAGGGATCAAACTCCTGTCTCTTAGGTCTCCTGCATTGGCAGGCAGGTTCTTTACCACTAGCGCCACCTGAGAAGCCCAAGCATACTGGAGTGGTTTAACATTCCCTTCTCCAGGGGATCTTCCAAACCCAGGGATGGAATCTGGTTTCCTGCATTGCAGGCAGATTCTATACCGTCTGAGCCACAAGGGAACCCTCACTTAGCACAATACCCTCCAAGTCCATTCATGTTGCTGCAAATGGCAAAATTTCATTCTTTTAATGACAGACTAGCATTGCTTTGTGTATATGTATACTACTGCTTCTTTATCCATTCATCTGTTGATGGACACTTAGGTTGCTTCCGTATCTTAGCTATTTTAAATATTGCAGCTAGGAACATTGGGGTACATGTTTCTTTTCAAATTACTGTTGTTGTTTTCTGATACATAGCCAGGAGTGGAATTGCTGAGTCACATGGTAATTCTGTTTTTAATTTTTTGTGTGTGTGTTTTGTTTTTAAGTTTTTGAGAAACATCCATACTGTTTTGCACAGTGGCTGCACCAATTTACAGTCTTACCGCAGTGTAGGAGATTTCCCTTTTCCCCATATCCTCACATATATTTGTTATTTGGGTTGTTTTTGATGATAGTCATTCTGACAGGTGTGAAGGGATATTTCATTGTGTTTTTGGTGTGCTTTTCCCTGATGGTTAATGATGTTGAGCATCTTTTCATGTACCTGCATTTCCTCTTTGAAAAAATATTTAATCAGGTCTTCTGCCCATTTTTTAATCAAATTTTTAAAAAAGTTTTTGTTTCTTTATTTCTGGCCATGCTGAGTCTCTGTTGCTGTGCGGAATTTTTCTCTAGTTGCGGTGAGTGGGGGCTGCTGCCTAGTTGTGGTGTGCAGGTTTCTCACTGTGGTGCCTTCTCTTGCACCGCACAAGCTCTAGGGCATGTGGGCTGCAGTAGTTGCAGCTCCTGGGCTCTAGAGCACAGGCTTATAGTTGCTTCACAGCATATGGGATCTTCCTGGATCAGGGATTGAACCTGTGTCTCTTGCATTGGCAGGCAGATTCTCTACCACTAAACCACCAGGGAAGCCCCAATCAGGTTGTTTTGTTGGTGTTGAGTTGTGTGAGCTCTTTATATATTTGGGATATCAATCCCTTATCAGTCACATTGTTTGCAAATATTTTCTTCCATTTAGTAGGTTGTCTTTTTGTTTTGTTGATGGTTTCCTTTGCTGTGCAAAAGCTTTTAAGTTTAGTTAGGTCCTGTTTATTTTTGCTTTTATTTCTCTAGGAGATAGATTCAAAAGAATATTGCTATGATTTATGTAAAAGAGTGTTCTGCCTATATACTGCCTATATACTTTCCTCTAGGAGTTTTATTGTGTTCAGTGGTGGCTCAGATGGTAAAGAATCTGCCTGCAATGTGGGAGACCTGGGTTCGATCCCTGGGTTGGGAAGATCCCCTGGAGAGTATGACAACCCACTCCAGTATTCTTGCCTGAAGAACCCCCATGGACAGAGAAGCCTGGCGGGCTACAGTCAATGGGGTCGCAAAGAGTTGGACATGACTGAGCAACTAAGCACAGCACTTAACATTTAAGTCTTTAATCCATTTTGAGTTTGTATATGGTGTTAGAGAATATTCTAATTTCATTCATTTACATGTAACTGTCCAGTTTTCCCAGTACCACTTACTGAAGAGACTGTCTTTTCCCCATTGTGTATTCTTGTCCCCTTTGTCATAGATTAATGGGCTGTAAGAGTGTGGGTTATTAAAGAGTGTGGGCTTTCTCTTCTGTTCCATTGATCTATGTATCTGTTTTTGTGCCAGTACCACACTGTTTTAGATTACAGTAGCTTTGTAGTATAATCTGAAGTCAGGGTGTTCACTTGATTTTTAATAGATTTTATTGTATTGCTATTTTAAATAGCTCATATATTTACTTGGTTCAAAAGACAAATATATGAAATGCTATTACTTGAGAAGTTTTATTCCTATGAATATTTACTCTTATTTCCCACCTTTTCTTCACAAAAGGTATTATTCTATACACAATGTTATATATGTTACATTATCCACTCAGCAGTGTTACCTGGGTATCTTCCCAGACTGGAACATAGGAAACTTTCTGACTCTTGGATTTACAGTTGCACAGTATTCCATTAGTGGAAGCCAGAGAATTTAGTTAATCCGTCCCCTGCTTCATCTGTTTTTTTAAACATAAAGAAACATCTAAATAGAATTTCAAAATGTCAGTGAGTAAAGAAAGCACATGCACAACTCACACAGATGTATGGCTTCAAATATTTCAGAATGGTTTCAGAATGAACAGAGTAAAGAAACTTCTTATTTGTTAGGTTCTAAAACAACAATTTATAGAAAATACACTATAGAAAACTCATTTGGAATCAAAATACTGATCAGTTACAGAAAAGAAAAATGTCAGTGTCCATAGTGCAATTCTTTTTTTCAATATTTTGAATGAGGATACATTTCTTTTTAAAGTTTGTTAGAGGTTCATATAATGGTGCAAATTCTGTAATTTTACATTTAATAGTAAAACAAAGCATTTTGTCATAGAAAATTTATTTATTTTTTGAAGTTTTATTGAGTTATACTTAGTCTATGTCTAAACTTGAAAGCATAAGCAACATGCTTTCATAGATTGCAGCAAAGTAGAAATGTTTAAAGTTCAAACATGCAAAAGGAGCTAATTTTTTACTTTCACATTTAATAGGACACAATCAGCCTTTTATGACTGATAATAAATTTAATTTAAAAATCTTATTCAAAGGAATCTTTGATTAATCCTAGATTTAAAAATCCACAGTTTTTAAAAACAAGTGGCCAGTTTTGCATGTGTTCATACTCTGTAACAAAGCTGAGATACAGATGGCAACCTTTGAAAAAAAAGCCAAGAGGTTGAAAGTCAGTATATCAGATTCTTTTCCTATTCATCCTGATAAAAAGCACTGACTTTATATCATTTATACATTCAGCAATTATATCCCATTGTGTAGGAAATAACGAAAAATGAGGAACAATCAATAAAATAGATGGTGTGCCAGAAAGAAAAATCTGTTCAGACATTTGTTAGCATGAATGATTTGATCATGCTAACACTAGTTTTTGAATAAGTATCATCTATAATAAAATACATTTCCCAGTGAGCTAGAGGGTGAGATGATCGCAGGTGAATTTTTTGACAATTTCATTGAGTATCTGTTAGTTGTTTCCCATGTAATAAAAATTGGCAAGTCTTGAGGGCCAAACGTAGCATGTATGACTTTTAAAATCTTTGTGATAGTCACCAGAATAATCTCATTTAAAATCTAGCTTGATTTTTAAATGCAACTGATTTTGGTACTTTTAGCAAAATGGTATAAGAAGTTGTTTTTTGAGAATTGTTTTTCAATGTGGCCTTCGAAAGGAAATTTATTTTCTTTCCCTGGTCTATAGAGCAACACCAATCAAAAGTTCCTCTTTTATTGCTCTTGTAACATTCCCATATCACAAGGAACTTTTGCTCATTCCCTTATAACTGTGCTTTCTAAGTGTTTATTAGCTAATTCAATCTACTATTCAATTTATATATTTTAAAAAGTCTGTTATGTGAAAAGCCATGTACAATTTGCTGTTTGAGAAGCAAAATGAAAAATGTATGCCTGCTTAGTATACATGTAGTAAAACAAAATAGAAACATGTGAAAATTTAAATAGTAACATATAAAATGGATAATATGAAGTGTACCAATATAAGAGGAGGAAAATGCAGGTAGGATACATGTGATTGCCCAGTACACGGAGTGAACAGATACCATGTTCGATGCAGAGAAGATCAAGGTGTGTATGGGTGTGAGTTTGGGTGGCTTCACAAAGAAGGAAAAATAGCAATAGGCCATGGACAGAATTTCGGTGAGCAGAAGGTAAGGAAGGTCAGCAGGCATGGAGATACTTAGTAAGAAAGCTTGGAGAGGAAGAAGTCATTCTGTTTGGGGCCAGTGACAATGCAAGTGTGGCTGGGGTCAAACATAAAAGGAGGAAAATAGCAAGCCTGGGAAACTGAGGTTGGAGTCAACCAATGAAAGGTCTTGAGTTTGGAAATAGGGACAAATTTGCCATTTATTTTCTCCATACTGAGTACTATTTATTCATTCACCAAAAATTTATGGAGTGGCTGGGCATGGTCCTGAGGAGCTGGTCATGAAGCAGTGGCTCAGATGCTCAGAGTCCCTGCTGCCCTGGAGCCTCTGTTGTAGAAGGGGAAGACAGAAGATAAACCACAAAGCAAATTAAGAAGATCATTTTAGCTACTGAAATCATGGTGAAAATAATGAAATAGGATGATGGGAAGGACGATGATTGAGGGCTATGGACACATTTGAATCACATATATGTGTTTTTTAAGGCAAGGAAATAACACTATCAAAACCATGTCTTAATGAAGTTCCATTTATCTTGACTTGATAAACACACAAACACCAGTGATAAAGGAGTCTCCTGGCCTCCTCACCTCATGAGTTTTATAAAACATTAACTGAATGGAGCTTTTCTGGAGACTATTCTTTAATTTTGTTTTGTAAGTTAAGATCTCTAATGATAGAGATTTTGATCCAAGTAGAATAGTGAATTCAAGGCAAGTTGTCACCTTTCCAATATAGGTCAACAGGAAGTTTCTTTTGGGGGTTTTGGTTAATGATAGCATTGCAGAAGGGGCCAAGGCTTTGGAAAAGGAGTGTTCCCTTGACCCATACACTGTCAGTTACTGGCCATGTTCCTTCATGATCATTTCCACTGAATGTTATCATTCTTAAGGAAAAATAAATATTCGTAATGCCTATTGATTTCAGTCTGTGTTTGCACAGGTTACATGAATCAACACCATTTTAGGCAGTGCAGACTTGCCCAAATGAGCCCCCCCACCCTGCACCCTGTGACCAGATGGGCATTGTTAAGCCAACAGCATAGTCAGCAAAAACTGCCAGTAAATATGAACAGAAATGAGTGTTTCAGATAAGAAATGATCTCCTGGACGTGCTGCCAGAAAACACCTGCGTGAGTTTAGCACTCTGGCTGAGGGTTTCTGGAGCAAGTCAATTTCATAATTTCCTAAACTCTGCTTGAAGATGCAGATCCAGCAGTTCGTTCTATTGGTCTCTCACCATGAAAGCACATCTTCCTTTCCTTCAAAAGTTTTATTCATTTTCCACCTCCTTTCAATTTGTAGCCAGAAAGTCATTGCAGTATAGCAGAAAGAAGTGGACTTTGAAGTCTGGAAGACCTAGGTTCATAAAATAGCTCTATCTGGATGGCTCTAGGGATCATTTCACTTTTTAAGCCTCATTTCCTCTTCCATGTAGATAACTGACTAAATACATACCATATCTGAACTTTAAATAATGTAATGACTATAAAGTATAGTATGTATATGTATGTATGTGTGTATATAAATGAATGGATGAATGAATGGATACCTTGCGCATAGAAGAAGACATACAGACAAATGTTGGAAACTAAGCACTCCATTCCTCCCCTTCCCCGTATAATTCCTTGTTTGGAAAAATTGCTAGTATTCTGTATGTGTACCCAGGCCATTTTCTTTTCTCCCCGTTTCCATAATGTCTTAAAACTGTGATTTGCAAACTTTAATATGCATACAAATCACTTGGGGATCTTGTTAAAATGCAGATTCTGATTCAGAGTCTGAGGTAGGCCTGAGATGCTGCCCTTTTTTTTAATATATATAAGTTCCCAGGTGACACTGTGGCTGCTGGTTCATGGAACATGGTTTGAGTGGCAAAGTGTTAGAAGGAAAATTGAAAAGATAGTGTTAGGAATGCATTCAGCTACATGTAATACAACATCTAAGAGTGCCTTATCCAATTTTGTTCCCACACATCAAGAAATCTAGAGGTGGCAGATTGCTGCTAGCATTACTTATGTGATTCCATGATATCTTAATTTTCCCTCATGTTTATTGGTAAGTGGCCACAAAATGGGTGCTGCAGTTTCATGCTTCATTTTCACATTCAAAGCACCAAGAAGGGAGAAGGCCCATGCCAAGCTGTTTTCTTTAGTCATGAGAACAGAAGCTTTTTCAGAACTCTCTGAAAACTTTATCTTATGTTACAAGTATCATCTTGGTGTCATTTGGCCAATGTTGCTCCAAGATAGCATGGGAAAATGAGTCTTCTAGGAAGAAGGAGAGAGTGGGTATTGAGTGGGCAACTAGCAGAGTCTGCCCTGTGTTCATCCTATCTTGGATAAATAACTTCTATATAGCTCTTCTCTGATACCTAACCTCTTAATATACACTTAAAATATTCGTAATAACTTCTATAGGCTGAATGTGTATGTGTTCCCCTGAAATTCGTAAGTTGAAACCCAATATCCATTGTGATGGTTTTTGGAGGTGAGGGCTTTGGGAGGTGATTAGGTAATAAGGGCAGAGCTTTTATGTAAGGGATTAGTGTCCCTATAAAAGAGACCCCAGAGAGATCACTTGTTCTTTCCACAGTGTAAGGATACAACAGGAAGATGGCCTTTTATGAACCAGGAAGCTGGCCCTCACCAGACATTGAATTTTTGCTGGCATCTTGATGTAGACTTCTCAGACTCCAAAACTGTGAGAATTAAATTTCTGTTGTTTGTAAGCTACCCAGTCTAGGTATGGTTATAGTAGCCCTAACACATTAAGACAGTAACTCTTTGAAGATTTACTTAGCTGCTCTAATTGGCCAACTGCTTTTTATAGCTCTTATATCACACAAGACTAATATGATCTTCAAGACTACAGAAAATATAATTGTGAGTAAAGTCAGCTTTCAATTATTTAAGAAAATATTCAGATTCTTACTGAACATAGACCACATCACTTAAGTAATCCAGACTCTTAAATACTTTAATTTATATTTAATTAGGTCTCAGTGAAGGAATTAGATGCTAGGAATAATAGGTCAAAGGGAACATGGGAATGTTAATCCCTTAACTATAAATAGAAGACTAGTGATACACAGTAAACACAGATCAAAATTAAGTTCAAAAGGCATGCCTGAAATAGGCTTTTGCAAATGGGACTTCTAAGGAGGAATTATTTTAGCAAAAATAGCTTCTATTTTAAGAAATCATGCATATTATAATAATATATTTAGTGGCAAATAAATTAGTGGATGTCTAATAAAATTGCATGAAAAAGAATTCTTAATATGAAGAGATAAGCAGATTTATTTTCTAGGAAAATTGAGCCAACTCTTAGGAAATGAGAAATACAAAATTAATATTAATATTAAATTAATTTTCATTAATATTAGATACCAATAATAAAATCAGATTTCAATTACTCAAAACTATATTGACATTTCACCCACTTTATTTACTGAATCAGTCAGTCAATACACAGGAGATCTTTAAATAGTCTGTTAGGGACTGTAGACTAAGATTTTAAGTAAACGTAATTACCTCTGTGTCCTAGTATGACATGAACCAAAAAAAAAAAAAATCTGTTCCCAGAGATGATGTGCAAAGATATGGTTTTGACTTTACAGATTTGGATTTAAAACATTCACCTGCCACTTTCTTCAGCTGACTGATGCTAGACTATTTCCACACTGTATTACTAATGTTGACCACATAGGATTGTTCTGAAAGTGAAATGAGAGGATGGGTAGAGTGTCAAGCACTCAGTAGGCCTTCAAAAGTGTTCTTCTTTCCTTCTCTGTACCTTTCAGAGAATACTCAGTCTGCTTTCTGTTACTTGGTTTTCAGATACTAGATTATCAGAAAGGTGCTTTGAGGGAAAGTATGGGAGGCAAGAGACTGTGAAAGCCTAACAGAGTGACTCGATTATTTTAAAGTATTATAAGCCCCCAGGACATCTGAAATAAATACTAAAATAACATCTAAAAGCAAATGTAAATAATTGTTACAATTCTCTACTCTTTGATTTTTTGAAAGTCTCAACCTTTAGCAAATTTGGCCATAGTACAGATAATTAAGAGTTAATTAATTCCATTGACTAGATTTAGGCTCAAGGACAGCTGGTTTGGCTTCATACTTTGTTAAATAACATCTTTTTAAGAAGCCATGTCAATTAGTGTCTGAACTTAAGAAGTCTTAACGCCAGAGAGAATTTGGGTGATAAAGATCATTTCCAAAGAAAACGGGTATGCTACTACTGCAGAAATGAGGAGGAACTTCCTACTTGACATTTTGGAGCAAACCAGGCACATTCACCATTACAGCAATATCAAAGTGGCTGGTTTCTTTTTCTGTGACACAGTAATCATTGTTACCTATTATGTCTAAGATCATAAAAATGATTGATCATATTTTTGATGCAGGATTAAAGCAGGCAAGGGATAGAAGTAGGGCTAATTTATCCATTATATCCTATGAGCATATGATTAAGGCTTTGGGGCTTTTTAGGGATTTAAAAAAATATTTAAGACACAAAATAAAAATAAAATTTATAGGCTCAAGAATACAAAGTGAAAACTGTAAAATGAATAAATGTTTAATTAAATGTCCACAAAGCCTAACATTATGTCAACTTCAATAATTAATAAACTTAGTATCCATAAACATTTCAGTATATTTGAAAACCATCAGTAAGTTATATTTTCTCACTTTGTGAGAGTTGGTGTGTGTGCATGATGACTGCTAAGAAATTATAACCAGTTCATAAATCAGAAGTTACTTGTAGCCAAATAACATAAAACATAATTATAAAATTGTTAAATTTTTTGTAGCAGTTGAATTATGCTTCCCTTGAGATGTGGGTTTGTTTTAGTATGTTTTATATAACGTAGAATGGGGACTCCAAAAGTAAGAGAGCATACTTAGACCAGCCCTGGTAGTAAAGACTTATTCAGTCACTCAGTAGTGTCTGACTCTTTGTGACCCCATGGACTGCAGCATGCCAGGCTTCCCTGTCCTTCACCATCTCCTGGAGTTTGCTCAAACTCACATCCATTGAATCGATGATGCCATCCAGCTATCTCATCCTCTGTCCCCCTGTTCTCCTCCTGTGCTCAATCTTTCTAGGTATCAGGGTCTTTTCCAATGTGTCAGCTCTTCACCTCAGCTGGCAAAGTATTGGAGCTTCAGCTTCAACATCAGTTCTTCCAATGAATATTCAGGACTGATTTCCTTTAGGATGGACTGGTTGGATCTCCTTGCTGTCAAAGGACTCTCAAAAGTTTTCTCCAGCCCCACAGTTTGAAAGCATCAGTTCTTTGGTAGAGACTTGATTGTATAAAAAAGTATGAGTTGATGAGCACCCATCTTACAGAAATCCTATAATATAGAAAACTCAGTAATGTGATTAATATTTGATATACAATTATGGCTGTTATTGGCAGAAGAAATCTCCAAGTTTTATACTTTAATGAACAACTCATCTTTAAAATCTTCTCTCATCACCTTTCTTTTCCTCTGTCCTTACTGATTCCACATTTTAAGATTTCTCAAATATAAAATTCTAGACTTGGTTTTTATGGAGTGTCGTAACTTACTTCTAACTGACACAATTATCTATAGCTGTGAAATTAAGGCTTTGTCTTCCTGGTATCAACATTGCCCTTTCCCATTGCCCTTCGAAATAGTCCTTCACTCCTCCTTAATCTTCATTCGTTTACAAGTTCATTCAGCATTTATTAAGCCTACTATACCAAGACAGTGTGATAGATTTGGGGAATGTGAAGGTGCCTGCCTCAAAGAACCGGTAATCCAACTACCTAGAATTACTGTTATGCAAACATGAGCACTGTCCAAACAGACATACTCCAGTCCTGCTGAAGCACTGTTTATTGGGGGGAAACTGAAGAAAACAGAAGCAGTGGCCAGTGTGCAGGTCTCTAGGGCAACACACAGAAATCTGGCAGGACTGGACACTAGACCCTAGGAGAGGGGAGAAATAAAATAGAGAGGAAACTTAATCCAAAGGACAGCAGAAATAGAGAAAAAGGGAAAACAGAGAAGAAAAGTTGGAACAAAGGAAGAGCATATGATAAGATGGAAAAAGAAACCCAAATAGTTTATAATCATAATAATTGTAATTGTAATTAACTCTCTAGTTAAAAAGCACTGATCAGCAGCCAAAATAAAAAAAAATTTTTTTCTAAGTTGTATTGTTTACAAGAAAGGTCTACAGTGAAAAAGCACAGAAGTGTTGGAATTAAGATAATTAAAAATATTATATCAGATAAATATTAATCTAGAGTTGATATATCCATAAGTCCTCAAAATAGACTTTGAGGCAAAATATGTTACTAAGAGGGCCACTAAATATCAATAAAAGTTTTAATGAGTAAAAAATTTTGACAGTTTAAAACTTGTGTTGTTTAATAATAGAGCTTCAAATTCTATAAAAATAGATATTGATAAATTATAAGGAGAAATAACAAACTTACAATAATTGAAATAGTTTTTACTTTTCCCTCTCAGTAACTTATAGATGAATAAAACCATAATGATATAGAAGTTACAAGCAAACTTGAATATATATTTATATATATACATATATATAGAGAGAGAGAAAGAAAGGTTGATTATAGTAAACAACTGTGATATATATTCTTTTCAAGCACATGTGGAACCTTATAAAATTTGAATACACACTGGAGCATAAAATAATCTCAACAAATGTCAAAGAACATTATCATACATCTCCTCTTTTCTGATCACAACTACATTAGAAATCAAAAACAAAACAATAGAAAATAAAAACATACCCTACACTTTTGGAATTTAAGAAAAAAATATATAGTTTAAAGGAGAAATATTGCAAATTTGAAAATACTTACAATTTAAATATATTAAAATACTATTTATAAAATTTGGGGGATGCAACTAATGTGATATTTAATAGGAAATTTATAGACTCAGATGCTTTATTAGTTCAATTCAGTTGCTCAGTTGTGTCTGATTCTTTGTGACCCATGGACTGCGGCATGCCAGGCTTCCCTGTCCATCACTGACTCCCAGAGCTTGCTCAAACTCATGTCCATCAAAGTAGTGATGTCCAACCATCTCATCCTCTGTCATCCCCTTCTCCTCTTGCCTTTAATCTTTTGCAGCATCAGGGTCTTTTCCAGTGAATCAGTTCTTCGCATTAGGTGGCCAAAGTATTGGAGTTTCAGCTTCAGCATCAGTTCTTCCAATGAATATTCAGGACTGATTTCCTTTAGGATCGACTGGTTTGCTCTCCTTGCAGTCCAAGGGACTCTCAAGAGTCTTCTCCAAAACCACAGTTCAAAAGCATCATCAGTTCTTCAGTACTCAGCTTTCTTATATTAGAAGACTAAAAATAAGTGAAACCTCCAAGTTAGAAAGCTAGAAAAAACACAGAATAAGCTCAAAGAATGTAGAAAGATGAGAATAATAGATAAATTAAAAGAAAGATATAATAGTTCAAATAAAAGCCAAGTCATTTATTGTAAAAGATTAACAGTAGTGACAAACAACCGACAAAATTCATAAAATAGAGAAATCAAAAAGCCAAAAGCCCACAAAACAGTATTAAGAATATAAAAAGGACTGACTACAGATGCCATAGAGATCCAAAAGCTAATGAGAACGACTGGCTTAGACTGTGCACAGGTTTTATGCAAGAGAGAAGTTAGAAGAAAGAGTATATAGCATAGGTTGAGTACTGAGGTAGAAAGGAGGAAGTCTTCTGGTTTTCTCAGAGAACTAAGAAACAGGGATCTCAGTGAGAATGAGAAAAGCAGATAGGGAATTTATAGCTCCTTAAAAGTAGAAAAAAAAGTGTTGTGTTAGTCACTCAGTCGTGTCCAAATCTTTGTAACCCCATGGACTGTAGCCCAGCAGGCTCCTCTGTCCATGGAATTCTCCAGGCAAGAATTCCCTTTTCCAGGGGATCTTCCCGACCCAGGGATCTACTGCATTGGAGGCAGATTCTGCACCGTCTGAGCAACCAGGTATGGTTCCTTGACTATCCTGCAAATCACTGTCATTGATCTTTTTTACACCTTTTCACCAGAATTTACTCCTCTAAAAAAAAGTACAAGTATTTCCTTTGACAAAGACTTGGGGGGCATGTAACTTAGTAGTCATGATGCCTTTGGCCAGAGTATTTGGGCAACCCCTCTCATGCTTAGCACCATCATGGTGAGTGCTTTGAGAACATATTTAATTTTTCAACTCAGTTTAAAAAGCCACTTGGATCAACCCTGATAAGAAAGATGAGTCAAGGTGAAAAACATATTTTGAACCAAAATAATCCGTAACTTTACAGAAACAAGTGTTATTTGCTTCTTAAATGGCATTAGAAACCCTTTGTATAAAGGATTTCCACATATTCCAAACAATGATAATACACACCATCTCCATGGGTGGTTATGTTGGAGTACTCATTCAGTTGGCAGGTCTTTAAAAAGAAAATCTGAATTACCTTACTCAAGATAATTACTCATTTAATGTTTATTTTCATTGAGGAAACAGATTAATAAACCCACTTAGTATTTCATAGGTGCTCAAAAATGGAAATTATTTTGTCAATGTTTAATATCTTTACTATAATATATATGTTAAAGAGAACATACGGTCCCTACTCTGAGAAGTGTATTTCTCGATGATCCTTTAAACAAAACTAGCAATAGACTGGGGTATGCATTGATTTCTTTAGTTAACTATTTAAGATTTACTATATGAGTGATAATTAAAGAAACTGCACACATCTATAATAATCAAAATATTTCTCTAATTCCAATTAGATGATTAATTGACTATCCTTTATTAAAGTTTTTTCTGTGTTTGTCCTCCAAGAATTGGGTAATCTTGTCATGAGTTGAATTAAATAAGCTGGGAACTGGGAGTTAATTTTCCTTACACCGATGGTACCAATATCATCAGTGGTACTAGTTCAATTTATGTCACTACTGTTCTTTTCCTGATGCTTTATAATACAAAAATGTTTTTCTGTCATCAAAATGTGACTATAAATTCAGTGGGAAGTAGAAAGTTTATTAATTAATTTGTTTATGTCATCATAAGGCTTGTGTACAGAAAGAATGAACAAAAGATTACATGAATATATATTCAGTCTAAAAACTGATTTGCGTGAGTACCATATGCATGTTGGTAGAATAAACGTTTGCACCCCATCTTCCTTTTTATGCAGCCAAGAGCTCACAGAGCAGTGCTTTTCCATTTGGATTCCATCATTTATTTTGTTTATCACTTCCTGGCCCTTTCCCACGGGACAGCACCAAACTGATGACTCAGGTTTCAAAAAGCCACTCAATAGGTCAAAGATAAAGTTACTTCTCTTCTCCTGCTAGCCCCTCCTCCTTGCTTACTTTATCTTCATGTGAACGCTGTTGAACTGCATCACAAGACACATACACGTGCGTGCACACACACACTAAAAAGAGGAGCAAGCCTTTGCAAAACAGTGAGTACATGCTTAGCCCCCAGTCAGATATTTTTGCATTAATCTTTTTTGTTCCTGCAGAGACAGAATAATTGGCATCATAAGGCCATCAAGTTCAACCCAGGTTTCTAAGTTCAAGTCAGAGGCTTGAGTTCTAGGCCCAACTCTTAAAATATGTCTTGTGAGTAATTTCAACAGTTGATGTTCTATTTGTTTCAAGACTTTTTTCACTAGTCACTCACCTGCCCCCACAGCATGGTAAGTTACATATCCACATAAAATATGGTGTGAAACCAGTGCCAGATTCCCAGGAAGAAAGCTAACGAGAAGTATTATAAGTAATAGCTCTTGAAAAGACTGCGGTGTCAGTCTTCTTAAGTGTACTTCTGGAATAGTTCTTGTCTAACTATTCATGGTTAAACAAATGTATTGCTCTCTTTGAATACAAGTAATTTTAGAGTTTTTTAAAAGTTAATTTTCCACATTTTATAAGTATTTTCCTTCAGCCTAAATTGTGGAACATGCTAACTATAAATTGTGTCAAAATAGCAATAATATTTCATAAGTCCAGATGTCCTGTTTCACATAAAACAATGAAGATTTTCCTTGTTTATTTTGGCAGATGAATGAAACAGGTGACCCTTCCGTTTGGTCCCACAAAAACAGTTAACAATTTCTCTTCAGTCAAAACAGGAAGGGAATTTTGGGGGCAACCCTCCAGTATGGGGACCATCTTGCCCTCAGGCCTTTGAAATGTAGATCACAGACTTATCACATGACCTCCATCCAACCCCATTCTCCAGAGATGAAATAGGGACCAAGGGTGTTCAGTAATTGAGAAGGTCCAGGTTTATATTAACCATAGATTCACAAGATTGGGTTGATCCCCCAGACACATGGATGGCTAAGGGAGCTTCAATAGACCCAATGACAAGAGTTATGTGGACTCATGGATTGGCCATTTCTCTTCCTTAGCACTCTCCATCCCTGCCTAAACCCTACCCAGTGGCTGCAGGCTTCTGACAATAAGTGGCAGGCACCATTGTCTACCTGGGAGCTGGTATTCCCACTGTTTGTTTAACAGAGTTAATATCTGGAGGGAAGTGAGTTACTTGTAAGGTGAAGTCCGTTCTACTTGCTCTCTCACAGCCCTCTGTGGTATCATTATCTGTGACATTCTGATAAGGCTCAGAGTGGAGTGGGCTGTGGGGATCAGCCAGCAAGTCCAAGACAGAGCAGGAACTAGAATCTTTGTTTACCCCTGGCCTGTTCTACATCATTGCCTTCAGAAAGAAGCCAGCAATTCATCATCAGATTCCAGAACATGATATTGCTCCATGAAGACAGTCTGTTGCCCTATCCATCTATTGTTTTGTGAGACCAAACTTTGAATGTTCTTTTGCATTTTTTAAGCTTTTAGTTTCAGTATTTAGACCTTAGATCCACAAATGAGTTACTAATATTCCCCAGTGTATAATATATGATCCCCTTTATTATCATTTAAAGCATTTATTCTTCCCCTTTATTTTCCTCTCACATTACATTACCCTGACAGGTTGAATATATGTCTTTACATAGGCATGTAGTCTTGAAAAAATTTCTCTCATAGTCCACTGTTATCATCAGTCCAGGTGATATCTCTTTCCGATTTTATTTTGTCTGTTTTCTTCTTCATTCTGAACCCTGTCTTAGGCATACACCCTAACATGGTTAATACATTCTTTGAATAAGAATGTATTCTAGGAAAATATTCATTGCATTTTATATTTAAATTTTTAATTTACATAAATGATGTTGTATTCAAGATCTGATTCTGTTTCTTATGATTTTACTTAACTCTATCATTTTAAGATCTGTCTTTTTTGTGTACTTTCAGTTTACTGCTTCTAATCACTGCTTTGTCTTCTATGGGTGACTTTCATTTTGGTGTTTTTAATTTATTTTGAGGTCACTTGTACACAATGGTTTTAGATAGTGGTCCAAATTACTTTTCTTCATAAATAGAGCCAATTTTCAAAACATTATCCAAGAAACATTATTGTCATTGGTTTTGAATGAAATTAGTCAGGCTCCTCTCTCTCCCCTTATTTTAAAGAAATTTTAATTGAAATTAATTGAAATGCCTAAATATCTTGCTTTCTTTCTTCATTTGGCTAGGTAAGTCTATTTAATTCAATTAAATGAACATTTCTCAAGCACCTACTCAGAGCTAAATATCATGCTGAGTACTGGGAAAGTGAGATGAATTGAAGCCAGTGTTCCTTTTTGCTTTACAATCTAGTAGGGGAGACACTTCCACACTAACAACATAATGTAGAAAGTGCAGTAATGAAGGCACATACTGAAGGTTATAAGAACCATGAAGACACTTCACAGAAGCGAAGTTCAACTGGGCCTTGATTCTTGAAGCAGGTGTAAGTGTTAGACATTTTTAAGGAGGTTAGAGGTCACTTTCCAAAAAGAAGAAAAGGCCTCTTTAAGATACCAAGGTGTGACAAGAGGTGGGTTTTAATAGCAGCCAGGCAATGCCATTAGGAGGAAGGAATGGTGTGAGTATGAAATGCCAAGTTAGATTATGACTGGTTAAGATCACACATGCTTCTGAGAGCTGGTGGTGGTCATTGTGGTGCTCAACTGGGAGAGGATCCTAATAAAGTTTGAATTTTTGGAGTAAAACTTTGGGCCAGATGAATGCAACTGAAAGAGGAAAAAGCTGATATCAGGGAGACAAATTAGGAGGCAGTTGTCAGAATCAAGCGTGAGGCAATGAGGGCTTGCTTTACAGCAATGGTAGTGGGGAGGTGGAGGAGGGGATGGATTGGAGAGGTATCCAGGAGCAAAAAACATTTGTAAACCACCAGTGGCTCTGGAAATTGAGCAGAAGGCCTCTGAATTGATCAGTGCAGTGTGTCTGGTTCTTACTTGTTTAATATGGCCATGGCCTAATAAAACTATGGTGCTAAGTTTTAAGGCTGCAGTCCTGTATAGAACTTGAGAAACTTTCTCTGGCTTAGGAAAACACTTGATGGGCCTCTGGGCTCTGTAAAGGTCTGTTGCAGGACCTAGTCACAGATGAGGAGTTTGAGGAAGATAGGGGTGTCTGCTTTGTGCTCTAGAAAAAATAGATTTGAGCTCTCAGAACTGGTGGAGGTGAAGGGGGACTGAGATCTGTGGAAAGAGAATAAGAGGATTCTCTGTAACAGCTATGGCTGAGGAAACCAGGAGTGTTGATGCCCAGTTTCAAATGACTGTGTGGTAAATCTCCAGTTTTTTTCAATCTTTGATAACCTCTACTATAGAATTCAGCACTTTTTTGAGTTGTACTTTGACAAGGAAGAAGAGGAGACTGTGCATCCAGCCTGGGGCAGAGTGGTTTGAGGACAAAGGTAGAAGAAGCCTGGAGAGCTAACTGAGGATGGCAGGGCTCAGGAGTTCAGGGGAGGAGGGATAGGTGTCCAACACTGCAACACAGACACACCCCGAAATCCTTAAAAATACCAAAGGAGCACTCAGGGCTGGTGAAGTGGACAAGAGCCTAGATTTCAGTTACTTTAATTGGAAACTTAAGGGAAGGGCAACTCAGCAGGTCAGAGACTCGGGCACTCCAGTTACAAGATAACCAAAACATTCATACCAGTCCTAAGCACTTTGTATCTATACAAAGACTCTAAACCCAACTTGGTGTGCCTTGTGTGGCCTGTGTTTCCTCAATGACTGAGAGAAGATGGGTTATACTGGGTCCAAGATAACTTCTGATTCTAAAATTCTAAAAACTAACCTGATCGGCTGCTTTAAGTGCTGACTAACATGGTAAGTCTTGCAAGTGGTTTTCAGAGTGTTGTTTTGGTTCACCACATTGTACGCCAGGGTCAAATGTCTTCTCTTGGTGTTTTCCCTCAATCACTCTCTGCTGCCTTTATTTCACTTAACGGGGGAATGTGCCTTATTCACACCCCAAATCTTCAATAAGTTGAAATTTTTTGTGCAACTACAAAGAAGGAAATACTGCATTTTTAAAACCTCGAAATGACTTGACATGTTCAGTTCATAGCTAGAGGGGATTTAATCCTCTTTTTACCAGGGCCTTGTAAGTTCTAGAATAAAGAGCATACATCCCCCCTTGGTTCCATTTTAAATGAATTGTGCTCCTCTATGACAATTTTGGAATTCCTAAGCACCTTTTCTCTGCTGACCACTTATTTCACCTCCAGACTTTTGGGGCTGCTGCTCTTTTTCCCTAATTGTGGACTTGAGATTGCTCTCAAAATAACTTTTACTGTGAAGCTTATGTCTCTTCTCATTGTGGCAAAAGTGATATGGGCAAAACATATACTACTTTTATTTTCTAAAATTAAAAAAACATAGTTGTGCAACAGCCATAACTAACTATTAACTATAATATCAATAATAAAAACATCTTTGTGTCTCTACTCTGTAACAGACAAAAGAGTAGTTGTAGAGAAAAAGTATTTGCTTTTCAGTATGTACTTTTCTAGCCTGTGGTAGAAAGAAAATATACTTTAATGTCTGTAATTCCCTTTAGTAGATGTATTCCCTGGAATGCAATTGTTGCCATATACACTGATGACTGTTTATAAAAATAGTTGGGACACATTGTAGATTATTTACAAGAGAAATCTATTAATTTTTCCTTTAAATTAACCTGTAAATTAATTTAATTCCTTTAAATTAATCTATTAAAATTATTGTAGGGAAACAATTATTTTGTTCAGTTGCTTTGCTGAAATTTAGTACAATTCCATTCAAAGTACTTTCTTTTGGGGAGAGGAAATTTGCATTAAAATATGTGTGAAGAAATAAAATTCATCAAATATAAATCATTTACAGAATATTCAAATTGAAGGTGTAAGAATGCCAGTAACTAGATAAAAATGAGGTGGTGTAAGAAACAGAGTAATTTCAAAGAGTAGTATTAACTTGAAACTATCTTTTCCAAAGCATGAAGAATAATAAAGCAGCTATTTTACTGCCAAAACAATTTTGAATTAACAAGAGAAGTCTGGCTCCAAAAAAGACCACCAGACTTGAAGCTAAAGATAGTGCTAAGAACACACTCAGTTCACCCAGCTCACATTTTTGTGGTGACCCAGTAACAAAGGAAAAGCTTATGGCATCTTTTATGTTGTTGCAAATGGATGTAGGTCTTAGCATTGAGGGCAAAGCTCATTTTCCTATATATCCAAAGATCACTGGTGCACATCTTTTGTGGATAAATATATAAATATTTTGGTGTACTCTCAAGTTTTTCTTGTTTTTATCCATGTTGTGTTACTTATATTTTCCACAGAATGAATGTATTCAACGTCAAAACAGCACCATTCATTGGGAAAATTTCTGTAAAATCACAGATTGTTTCTTTGGAAGCCCCAGTGTGAAAAAAAATCAAGGCACTTCACAGAGGAGGAAAAATTTCAGTTCCTATAATGCATTGTGTGTACATGTTATGCAGGAAAAAAATGTTGGGTGGCCATTGTGAAATTAATCAACTTTCTAAAGACCAGTTTCATTTCAGAAAAAAAATTTGGGGAGTGGAAATTTCTATTAGAGAACTTTTCTAGGATTAAAAAATTGTAAAAACTAATAGAAACATTATAACGAGTTGCTCTTTATAAACATAAACACTTGGAAAGAAAGAAATCAAAGTATGAATTATGAGCAATCAAAATACTTCCTGTTTTCTATCAACTAATACACCTACCAAAATACAAAATAAAATGTTAAGTGTAATTGTACTTATTAATTTAAAAAACACTCATTGAGTGTTAACCATGTGTCAGGCACAGTCCTAAGCATTTTATAAGTATTAACTCATTGAATTCTCATAATAGCCCAGGAACAAAAATGGCTATTGTCCCATTTTTTCAGTGGAGGAAATGGAGACACAGAGCTGGGAAAGAGCAGAACCAGAAGTCAAATGCAGCCCTGATTCCAGCATCTGTGCTCTTCACCCCTTGCTCCATTGCCTCTCAGATATGTCTTTGCTATGTGCATGATTTGCTAGATGATGGCCCATGAAGAAAAAAACAAGGTAAACTCTCTAACACTGCAATATTCGACAGCCAGAGATGCTTGTAACAGGGGAGCTAAGAGAGCTTTCTTGTTTGTCAGTGCTCCCTGCTTCCCTCCACACCCCTCCTGAGAGGGTGCAAACAAACCCCTTTGCAACCTGTCAGTGTGCAATTTCTGACCCACCACCTTTTTTATTTCCATTCCTTCCTATGTTTCTATTCCTAAAAGCCCCATTGGGCAGAGAAGAAGCAATCTGGGCTGATGGAATTTCTCCCCCTGCCTCAGCTCTCAGTCTTGATTCTAAACTAAGTATTGTCTTTCCAGGAATGATGAAGGTATGAGTCTCATAGATAATCAGGGTAAAGAACCTGGTCCCAGGATGGATCCACTGATATACATAAACTTTATATATTACAAGAGCTAGTATCTTTTTTTTTATTGGTGGATAATTGCTTTACAATGTTGTGATCTCTGCTGCACATCGACATGAATCAGTCATAATTTTATATATATATATATATTTATCCCCTCCCTCTCAGGGGCTTCCCAGGTGGTGCTAGTGGTAAAGAATCTGCCTGCCAATGCAGGAGACATAAGAGACATGGGTTCGATCCCTGGGTCAGGAAGATCCCCTGAAGAAGGAAATGGCACCCCACTCCAGTATTCTTGCCTGGAGAATCCCATGGACAGAGGAGCCTGGCAGGCTACAATCCATGGGGTCGCACAGAGCTGGAGACAACTAAAGTGACTTAGCAGAGCACAGCACTCCTTCTTGTGCCTCCCCCTCCATTCCACCTCTCTAGGTCATCACACAGCACTGAGCTTGAGCTCCCTGTGTTATACAGCAGCTTATAGTGTATATATATCTATGCTACTTTTTCTTTTTTTTTTTCTTTCTTTCATTTATTATTTTTTTTTATTTTACTTTACAATTCTGTATTGGTTTTGCCATACATTGACATGAATCCACCACGGGTGTACATGTGTCCCCAAACATGAACCCCCCTCCCACCCCCCTCCCCACAACATCTCTCTGGGTCATCCCCATGTACCAGCCCCAAGCATGCCATATCCTGCATCGGACATAGACTGGCGATTCGATTCTTACATGATATTATACATGTTTCAATGCCATTCTCCCAAATCATCTCACCCTCTCCCTCTCCCTCTGAGTCCAAAAGTCCGCTATATACATCTGTGTCTTTTTTGTTGTCCTGCATACAGGGTCATCATTGCCATCTTTCTAAATTCCATATATATGTGTTAGTATACTGGAGCCGATTATACAGAGTGAAGTATGCTACTTTTTCAATTTCTAAGAGCTAGTATCTTAATTAATCTTGCTTAGTTCAGTCCCACTTTTTAAAAGAATTCCTCTATCATCTCTACAGTGCTGCAATACTCAAGAAATTCATTAAAAAACTGGTGTTTTTCCATGTGAGTTATTTGTATAACTGCTCAGCTCTCCTAGTTAATTCCCATTGTGGTTTCTGTGGAAATAATGAGGCAACTAGCTTAGAAATTGTGTTCTGCAAAATTTCCTTTAAAGCCTAACAAATAATGAAAGTTACATGTTTAAACTTTGCTTTATAAGACACGTTTATTTTCTTTTAAAAACTGATTTCACTACTCTGACATTGTCATTTGGTATTTATGTAGCACTAATTCACTGTGGATGAGTGAGTGAACAAAGATGCCTGACACATGAGTGGATTTTTATCAGCATCTGCATCATAAGACTAGCAAGTTAAAGGACTGTGATTGTTTAGAGATTTGGCCAGAGTAACATAGTTGGAGTTAGGAATAACCACTTGAATCTTGGAGTCTTGTTTAATTAGTCCATCTACTGCTGATCATTTGCATTGTTTTAGATATTTCTGACCTAGAAATAATGGTATTGGGGCTGACCTTCATAGCCCAATGTGATATAGGCTCTAGAAAATACTGATTTGCGCAGCTAAAGAATTCAGGTAACACTCAAGATCTCTATCGTGAATTCCCTCCCAAGTAGATACTCCCCTTGAATGTTTGTTTGTTTTTCCTACCCCAGGTAGAGTGTTTTCTTTCCCTGTTGAGTTATTGAGACAATTGTAACTCTGTTGACCTGGCCTCATAAAACTGGAGAGGATCCTGACTTCCATTTCAGCACCAGTTTCTGGATCTTGTCAGGTCTTGTGTTTGTTTAAAAGATGATATATTTTGAGGTCAAATTAGTCTAAGCACCAAATTTAGGATTTTGTGAAAGAGAAAAAGGCAAAAGGGCAAAGGTTTGCAAAACCTAATGTGAAGAGAAATGTTTGTGTAAGGTTTTTTAAGAATTAATGAAAACATGAAAGGTCATTGAAACACTGCCACTTGCAGGGCTATGAACCCAACTAACAGCAGTGTCTGAAAGCATGAGAACTAGAAAGTGCACATGCCCTTAAAGGCAAATGCAATGCGGGGAAGTCAGCCAATGGAATGTGTGCCAAAACTATATTTAGTTTTGGAAACTATAATTTCAGTGTAAGTGAAGTATATTACAAAGATTTTTTTTTTTGAAATCACAGAAGTACTGTCTTTTCAGAGATTATAGATCTGTGGGTTGAATAGGAACTCTTGGTCTCCTGAAGATAAATGCCATTGCCAATCAGGGAAATATTTTTAAAGCCTCTAACAGGTCTCTTAAGAGAAGCCAGACTTTGCTTTTTTCATAAGGACAGTGAAGTGAGCCTTGGGAAAAACTTCAGGTCTATTAAAGCTTACTCTTCACAATTGCCTTTGTTGCTCAGGGCTTTTAAGGTCACCACCATTTGCCTTTTTAAAATATATATATTTTTTATTGAAGTATGCTGCTAAGTCATTTCAGTCGTGTCCGACTCTGTGCAACCCCATAGACGGTAGCCCACCAGGCTCCCCCGTCCCTGGGATTCTCCAGCAAGAACACTGGAGTGGGTTGCCATTTCCTTCTCCAATGCATGAAAGTGAAAAGTGAAAGTGAAGCCGCTCAGTTGTGTCCGACTCTTAGCGACCCCATGGACTGCAGCCCACCAGGCTCCTCCATCCATGGGATTTTCCAGGCAAGAGTACTGGAGTGGGGTGCCATTGCCTTCTCCGTTATACATGTATACAAAGGCTTTTCTACTACACTTGATAAAGGCTTGAGAAAGAACATTAAAAAAAAGAGACGGAAAAATTGGAGAATATAAACTAAATGAAAAGGGAGCACTGAATATGAAATAGAAAAAATGAAACAAACTAGATCAAAGTAAAAGATCATCATATAATCCAGTTGTTTTTAAACATGACTGCTCATGAGAAACATATCTGGAGCTCTGGAGAAAAAAGCAGTACCTGAGCATTTGTATTTTTTAAAAACTTTCAAGATAATTCTGGTATGCATCTGGATTTCAAAAAGTGATTATAGGTTTTTCTATTCAGTTCAGTTCAGGTCAGTCACTCAGTTGTGTCGAACTCTTTGCGACCCCATGAATCACAGCACGCAGACCTCCCTGTCCATCACCAACTCCCGGAGTTCACACAGATTCATGTCCATTGAGTCAGTGATGCCATCCAGCCATCTCATCCTCTGTCGTTCCCTTCTCCTCCTGCCCCCAATCCCTCCCAGCATCAGAGTTTTTCCAATGAGTCAACTCTTCACATGAGGTGGCCAAAGTACTGGAGTTTCAGCTTTAGCATCATTCCTTCCAAAGAAATCCCAGGGTTGATCTCCTTCAGAATGGACTGGTTGGATCTCCTTGCAGTCCAAGGGACCCTCAAGCGTCTTCTCCAACACCACAGTTCAAAAGCATCAATTCTTCAGTGCTCAGCCTTCTTCACAGTCCAACTCTCACATCCATACATGAGCACTGGAAAAACCATAGCCTTGACTAGACGGACCTTAGTCGGCAAAGTAATGTCTCTGCTTTTCAATATGCTGTCTAGGTTGGTCATAACTTTTCTTCCAAGGAGTAAGCGTCTTTTAATTTCATGGCTGCAGTCACCATCTGCAGTGATTTTGGAGCCCCCCAATATAAAGTCTGACACTGTTTCCACTGTTTCCCCATCTATTTCCCATGAAGTGATGGGACCAGATGCCATGATCTTTGTTTTCTGAATGTTGAGCTTTAAGCCAACTTTTTCACTCTCATCTTTCACTTTCATCAAGAGGCTTTTTAGTTCCTCTTCACTTTGTGCCATAAGGGTGATGTCATCTGCATATCTGAGGTTATTGACATTTCTCCCGGCAATCTTGATTCCAGCTTGTGTTTCTTCCAGTCCAGCGTTTCTCATGATGTACTCTGCATATAAGTTAAATAAGCAGGGTGACAATATACAGCCTTGACATACTCCTTTTCCTATTTGGAACCAGTCTGTTGTTCCATGTCCAGTTGTAACTGTTGCTTCCTGACACGCATACAGATTTCTCAAGAGGCACTCTCGGCCGCTGCCCTGACCTTGGATGGGGGTAACTCCTCTTGGCCGCCGCCCTTTGGGCATGGGGTCTTCCCGGCTTCTGCCCCTGACCTCAGACGTGGGGTAGCTCTTCTCGGCCGTGCTTAGTGCGCTGGTCGCAGCTGCCTGCACTTAGTGTGCTAGTTTTGCTGATATAGAGTTCTATTATTTTTCTCTTGACCAATAATCACAATAGTAAAAGATGTTTATCAATTTTCACGATCAATAGCCAGACAAAAATAAAGAATAATTATAATTGCAAGCTATAATGGGAACATGATTAACTTTACAATATAAAGTAATTACATAAAATTTGGGAGGTTCAAGCAGAGTGATGTGGTAAGTAGAAGTGTATACAGGCACATGTTTTCATCCACCCAGTCAGTCTATGTCTTCTGGTTGGTGCATTTAATCCATTTACATTTAAGCCAATTATCAATATGTATGATCCTATTACTGTTTTCTTAATTGTTTGTGGTTTTACTTTTTTGTAGGTCTTTTACTTCTCTTGTGTTTCGTACCTAGAGAAGTTCCTTTAGCATTTGTTGTAAAGCTGGTTTGGTGGTGCTGAATTCTCTTAACTTTTGCTTGTCTGGAGAACTTTCAATTTCTTCATCAAATCTGAAGGAGAGTCTTGCTGAGTAGAGTATTCTTGGTTGTAGGTTCTTCCCTTTCATCACTTTAAATATATCATGCCATTCCCTTCTGGCTTATAGAGTTTCTGTTGAGAAAGCAGCTGATAGCCTTATGGGAATTCCTTTGTAAGTTACTTGTCATTTTCCCCTTGTTGCTTTTAATATTTTATCTCTATCTTTAATTTTTGTCAGTTTGATTACTATGTATCTTGGTGTGTTTCTCCTTGGGTTTATCCTTCCTGGGACTCTGTGCTTCCTGGACTTGGTTGACTATTTCATTTCCCATGTTCAGGAAGTTTTCAGCTATTATCTCTTCAAATATTTTATCAGGTCCTTTCTCTCTCTCTTCTCCTTCTGGGACCCCTATAAGGCAAATGTTGGTGCATTTAATGTTGTCCCAGAGGTCTCTTAGGCTGTATTCATTTCTTTTCTTTCTTTTTTCTATATTTTGTTCTGTGGCAGTGATTTCCACCATTCAGTCTTCCAGGTCATCTATCCATTCTTCTGCTTTAGTTATTCTGCTGTTTATTCCTTCTAGTATTATTCATCTCTGTTTGTTCTTTAATTCTTCCAGGTCTTTGGTAAACATTTCTTTCATCTTCTCAATCTTTGCCTCCATTCTTTTTCTGAGATCCTGGGTCATCTTCACTATCATTCTTCTGATTTCTTTTTCTGTAAAGTTGCCTATCTCCACTTCATTTAATTGTTTTTCTGGGATTTTATGTTATCCCTTCATTTGGGACATAACTTTCTGGTTTTTCATTGTGATTAACTTTTGTAATATGGTTTTTGTTTTAGCTGCTGTGAGACTGTGTTTCTTCTTGCTTTTTCTGTCTGCCCTCTGATGGATGAGGCTAATGGGCTTGTGTAAGGTTCTTGATGGGAGGGAATGGTGGTGGGGAAAACTGGGTCTTGCTCTGGTAGGCAGGGCCTTGCTCAGTAAAGCTTTAATCCAGTTATCTGCTGATGGGTGGGGTTGTACTCCTTCCCTAGTAGTTGTTTGGCCTGAGGCAACCCAGCCCTGGGGTCTACAGGCTCTATGGTAGGGTTAATGGCAAACTCCAAGAGGGTTTATGCCAAGGGGGACCTTCCAGTGCCCCTGTATCTGTGATGAGCCCCTGCTGACCCATGCCTCTACAGGAAGCCCTTTAACCCTAGCAGGTAGTTTTGGATCAGTCTCCTATGAGTTCATTGCTTCTCTTCTCTGGGTCTTGGTGCACACAAAATTTTGTTTGTGCCCTCCAAGACTGGAGTCTCTGTTTCCCTCAGTCCTCTGGAAGGCCTATAATCAAATCTCACTGGCCCCCAGTGCCAGATTCCCTGGGAATTCCCAGTCCTTTGGTCAGTTCCCCAGGCTAGGAAGCCTGATGTAGGGTTCAGAACCTTCGCAATAGCACAAGAACTTCTTTGATATTGTTCTACAGTTTATGGATCACCCACCCAGTGGGTATGGGATTTGATTTTATCATGATTGTGCCCCTCCTACTGTCTCACTGCAGGTTCTTCTTTGTTGTTGGACGTGGGGTATTTTTTCTTTTTTGGTGGGTTCCAGCATCCTCCTGTTGATGATTGTTCAACAACTAATAACAATTTTGGTGCTGTCACAGGGGGCGATGAGTGCACATCCTTCTACTCTGCCATCTTGAACTAGAAGCCCCCTTTGCCTTTTTGATTATTGTCTTAGTCTGAGTTTCCTATAGGCAAATAGAAATCAAATGGGCTACCACCTCCTCAGAAATGTCTTTTTTCATCACTGTAGCTAAGGCAGCCCACAGTCCCTCTGTTTTCCACTCTTTATAGTACATAGTAGTCCTTGAAGTTATATATTAATTTGTTTATGTACTTGCCATGTGCCTGCCTTTATAATTTGATAAGCTCTTTGAAGGCAGAGATGCTTTTTTTTTTTTTTCTGTTTACTGCTATATATCCAGCACAGAGGAGAATTCCTGGTGCATAAATTGTTGCTCATATTTGTTTACTGTTTGAATAGATGTATAAAGCCATGATCACCTGTTTTAAGGCAAAACATTTCAAGAGATGCTTTGACTAGAACTTGGAGGTTCAAACACACCTACTGACAACTATTTGTGTATGAAAACTATTTGACTAACTTGAGACAGGTCAGTCAAGAGATTTGTGCCAAAGTTTCTTTCCCTAGAAGGATCATGTGTGAAAATCAGCATTTTGAAGGTGTCTTGTGGTTGCCACACAAAGAGGGCTCCATGTTGGAAAAAGTTTCATTTCCATTAGCAATAGAGCCTAAAAGCTGACAAAGGAAAAAAGAGGAGAAAAGGTCTTTTTCACCAGCAGGTTACTTTCATTTGCCTTTTTCAGTCTTATCAAAGGAAAGTGTCATTGAATCCAATGTCTACCTTTAAAAAGTTGATGATGTTCTACATTAGACTGATAATTTGAACCCTAGAAGAGAAAGAAGCTAGTTGACTATGGGTTAAATCTTTTCAAATAAAGAGAGGCATCAACAAAATATGGCATGAAAAGGCTCTCAGTCATCTTTATCAATTACTCTATTCCTCCAGGGTAGTTTGGGATTATGTTTTATCTGGCCCTTTTATTTCCAGTGTTTTTAATTTGCCTTTTAAACAACAGTAAATGTCAAACCAGGACACTGAAGCAATCTGTGAAAACAAATACTTTATCTTGCTGGAAATTGGTAATAATAAATCCATCTGGCTTATCCTTAGAAGTCTTAGCCTCTGGATCTGGTCAATCATCTGAAAATCCCAGGACTCTCCTTTGGAAACTTTTTTTTTCTAGCAAGATTCTGACTCAAAAAAAGTATATTCTCATCTTTGCAATGATTTCTCCAGTAAGTTAAAAATGTACAGAAAGAAAAAAAACCCTCTTTTAGTTATAGCCAATATATATTTTGGATCAATAATACTCATTTCTTAGTTGGTGGTTGCAAGGGATGCATTAATGAATAAATCAAGAGATGGATTCCAAAACTAGTTTTAGCTGTATATATTCACTGCATCTCTCAACAAATCTTGAAACAGACTTTAAATACATACACACAAACATATATATATCTCAGAACTATTTGGCTCAGTTGGGTTAAAATGAACTGAGCTGGAAATGGTGAATTTTATGGTATGTGACTCATATTTCAGTAATGATGTTTTAAAAGATGAACTGAGCTAATTAATGTCACAGATGCAATTCAGAATAACAAATAACATTACAGAGGATGACTTTGGTGTGTGAGGTGGCAAGAATTCTAGCTCCAGTAATCTCTCATTCATTCACTCTTACTCATTTTTTTTCATTTAAATTAGTGTCTACCTTTTATCAGGCATTGTAGAATATTCTGAGGATACATGATGAATAGAATACAGTATCCCATATCATAGCCATATCATTTGTCATTTTTGTGCCACAGATTTCTCTCTTTCTTCAGTAAATGGACTGGATACTGTGCTTGTCTTCTTGTATGAGTCTCATTGCTGGTAGAGATAGTAACAACTAGGTCAAAGAAAGGAGGCATAGATTTGAGGACATACTGAATGCATAAAAGATTGCCTTGGCACTGCTGAGCTATAAGTGCTTACTGTCAGTAAAGTATACATTTTTTTAAAATTCAGGACTTCTTGAATAAAAGGTTTATGCAATCAAATCAAAGTGGATTATTTCCTCAAATCAGGCTCTTAAGGAGTTTAAGCATATTTTTTTCTATTTTGTTAATGATCCACATTTTGTCACATTGTCTGAGCCAAATAAATTCTTTCTTGGCCCTCTCTGCTTTATCAACTCAATCTCCATTTAGAAAGACACCGTTTGGTCCAACATCAATTTGGAAATGCCTCAGGGATCATCTGGCTCAAGTTCACTGACTTTCCATTGACAAGAACTCATCTGGGCAAGAGGAGCCCTTCTGAGTAAGAAAAGGGAATTTAGTAACAGTAACTTCTCATAACCTTAAAACCTAGTTTTTCAGGGCTGGCCTCCTTTCACTTTATAGATAACAAGAATTTGATGAGCTTACCACCACTCTAAGGACATCAAGCAAATCATAAAAGGCAAATAATGGCCTTCCACTCAATTTCTTATGAAGTTATGACAAACCTAGACAGCATATTCAAAAGCAGAGACATTACTTTGCCAACAAAGGTCTGTCTAGTCAAAGCTATGGTTTTTCCAGTGGTCATGTATGGATGTGAGAGTTGGACTATAAAGAAAGCTGAGCACCGAAGAATTGATGCCTTTGAACTGTGGTGTTGGAGAAGACTCTTGAGAGTCCCTTGGACTGCAAGGAGATCCAACCAGTCCATCCTAAAGGAAATCAGTCCTGAACACTCATTGGAAGAACTGATGCTGAAGCTGAAACTCCAATCCTTTGGCCATGTGATGTGAAGAACTGACTCATTTGAAAAGACCCTGATGCTGGGAAACATTGAAGGCAGGAGGAGAAGGGGACGACAGAGGATGAGATGGTTGGATGGCATCACCAACTCAATGGATATGAGTTTGAGTAATCTCCAGGAGTTGGTGATGGACAGCGAAGCCTGGCGTGCTACAGTCCATGGGGTCCCAAAGAGTTGGACATGACTGAGCAATTGAACTGAACTGAACTCAATTTCTTATTCAGTGCACATGAATCAAACTAAACACAGCTTGTTTATGTTTCTCATAAGAGTATTGTGTCCAGTTTGGGGTTTACAACTTAAGAGGAACATGTAGTAGGTAAAAAGTGCCCCAAAGAGCATGTTTAAAGCACTAGATAGTGATACTGGGAAAAACATTTAAAGGTTTATCCTGGAGGGAAAAAGGCTAGAACTCTTTCAATAAGTGAAAATATGCACAAGAAACACACCTCTGGCTGCCTGATTCCCATCTGCATTCAGAAATTATGAAGGGCAAGTTCAAATTAAATGTATGACGTTCCCATTCATGTTTCAGGATGACTGTGATCTTTTGGTCTTCTTAGCCAGATTTCCTTGTGGCTAAGACAGTAAAGAATCTGCCTGCAATGCAGGAGACCTGGGTTCGATCCCTGGGTTGGAAAGATCCCCTGGAGAAGGGAAAGACTACCCACTCTATTATTCTTGCCTGGAGGATTCCATGGACAGAGGTGCCTGGCAGGCACCATAACATTGCAAAGAGTTGGACATGATCGAGCGACTTTCACTAGCCAGATTCAACATTCATGAAGGGCAAATGGGAAATAGATGGGTTTTGACAATGGACAGGTATGGGTGTGAATCACTAATTTATGAAATGGTAATAAGAATATTCATATCACAGTAATATTGTGTAGCAATTATCTGTGTAAAGTTCTTGGCATGGAATAGGTGCTTTTAAAACATTAAGCCCCCTTTCCTCCTTTCTTCCACACCTGACTCCCATACCCAGACACTCCCAGTCTTGGCTATGTAGTCTAGATTGGGGTCCCTAACCTCTGGGATCTAATACCTGATTATCTGAGGTAGAGTTGATATAATAATAATAGAAATAAAGTGCACAATAAATGTCATGCACTTGAATCATCCCCAAACTACCTCTCTGTCCCCTAGTCTGTGGAAAAATTGTCTTCCACAAAACTGGTCCCTGGTGCCAAAAAAGTTGGGGATGACTGCTCTAGACCATGTGAATCAGGAGATCTGTGTGACATTATTTGTCCTGCGTCTTCCATAGAAAATATATTTTAAAGACCCAGTTCATATTGTGTGTTGGGATTAACTTACTGGCTCCATCATTGACCACTTAACTTGTGTAAATCCTGGCTCTGCCATTTACTAGGTAACTTAGGCAAGGTTTTAACCTGTTAGCAACTTGGTTTCCTCATTTGAACAATGAAGATAATAACTACCCCGGATTAAATAACATAACCCATGTAATACACTTGACAAAGTACTTGATGCATATTAGGGGTTGGATTTTATTACTATCACTGTTACATGATTAGGTATTTGATTTGTGATGTT
Organism: Oryx dammah; assembly: GCF_014754425.2. NCBI lineage: Eukaryota > Metazoa > Chordata > Mammalia > Artiodactyla > Bovidae > Oryx > Oryx dammah. The sequence continues at coordinate 122,408,108 of NW_024070207.1, forward strand.
ACATAGACACGCTGAGACAAGCCATACTATGTGCCTTATTTTGTAATCCATGCTAATAAATTTTATTAATAGGTAATAATTATGTGTTTGTTATATATCAGTGTGTTATTCACTCAGTCATGTCTGACTCTTTACAACCCCATGGACTGTAGCCTGCCAGGCTCCTCTATCCATGGGATTTTCCAGGCAAGAATACTGGAGTAGTTTACCATTCCCTTCTCCAGGGGACCTTCCCAACCCAAGGATCAGACCTGGGTTTCCTACATTGCAGGTAGATTCTTTATCCTCTGAGCCACCAAGGAAGCCCGTAGACATCTCATAGTTATTAAGTCCATGTATCAGAGAAAGTACTGAGTCTCTCTGAAGAACTAAATAATTTTACCCAAGATTGCTTGGTTTCCCTCCTCCCTCCCTCTGTCTGTCTGTCTCACACACGCCCCTAGGATTCAAACTTGATAATGTCCAACTCAAAGGCCATGCATTTAATGAAATAGCAATAGTTTTGATAAGCAGATGCCTGTGTCATAATTGCTTTTTTTAGTTCTTCCACAACAAGTCAAATCAACAAAAACACCTTCCTCTGGTTCAGTTCAGTTCAGTCACTCTGTCGTGTCCGACTCTTTGTGATGCCATGAACCGCAGCACGCCAGGCCTCCCTGTCCATCACCAACTCCCTGAATCTACCTAAACCCATGTCCATCGAGTCAGTCATGCCATCCAACCATCTCATCCTCTGTGGTCCCCTTCTCCTCCTGCCCTCAATCTTTCCCAGCATCAGGGTCTTTTTCAAGTGAGTCAGCTCTTCGCATCAGGTGGCCAAAGGATTGGAGTTTCAGCTTCAGCATCAGTCCTTCCAATGAACACCCAGGACTGATCTCCTTTAGGATGGACTGGTTGGATCTCCTTGCAGTCCAAGGGACTCTCAAGAGTCTTCTCCAACATCATAGTTCAAAAGCATCAATTCTTTGGTGCTCAGCTTTCTTTATAGTCCAACTCTCACATCCATACATGACTACTGGAAAAACCATAGCCTTGACTAGACAGACCTTTGTTGGCAAAGTAATGTCTCTGCTTTTGAATATGCTATCTAGGTTGGTCATAACTTTCCTTCCAAGGAGTAAGCATCTTTTAATTTCATAGCTGCAATCACCATCTACAGTGATTTCGGAGCCCAGAAAAATAAAATCAGCCACTGTTTCCACTGTTTCCCCATCTATTTGCCATGAAGTGATGGGACCAGATGCCATGATCTTCATTTTCTGAATGTTGAGCTTTAAGCCAGCTTTTCACTCTCCTCTTTCACTTTCATCAAGAGGCTCTTTAGTTCTCACTTTCTGCCATAAGGGTGGTGTCATCTGGATATCTGAGGTTATTGATAATTCTCCTGGCAATCTTGATTCAGCTTGTGCTTCCTCTGGTGCCTGAGGATAATTCCAATTTTCTGAGATGCACAGGGTGAGAGCCAGCAGGGACCTGAAAAGCCAAAGATAATTAGAATGGGGCTGGGAGGTTGATTTATAATTATCGATTGAGCCCTTAGTCTTATGTGATATGAAATGTTCCAGCACTGGGAATACAAGGGGAAACCAATAAGTCATGGCTCTTGCTGCATGAAACTTTTAATCTTGGCAATGTCAGAGCTTGAACATACATAATTACATTAATAAATACCATATAACTAGCATTTAGACAAGTGCTATGGTGAAGAAAAGGTCTGAGAGTAAGAGTACGTATAACATCTACCTAATTTAGCCTAGAAAGGAGAAGAAGTCAGGGAGAACTTCTCAGAAGGGTGACATTTGAACTGAGACCTGGAAGGTGAGAAGGGATTCATTTTGCTCAAGTTTAGTTGACTGGGCTAGTTAGTATCCAAACCTGAATTATACGTTAGACCTATGATTCTCATTTCTGGGTTTCTCTCACTGCTCTATAAATCAACAAGTTCTGACAGTTTGCTTTTGCCAACTCCATGACACTGCTTTATAAAACCATTTCTATTTAAAAAGGGAGGAAATCCGTTAGATTTGGCTCCCTGATTCACAACCTGCTTATTATCTTTGAGTGTCTTATTTCCATTCCTATATTTTTAAAGACATGGTGGGAATTCTTTGGTATGTCTCTAATGTGTGTCATCACAAAGCAGTGAACTGTGAAAAATACCCTAGGAATTCCCAATAAATCGTACAGGAGGCAAATGAAGGGCATCCAGCTATGAACCTGAGCAGTTCTCTTTTTTCAACTAGATCCCTGGAGGTTCTTTCTAGAGCAAACCTTACCAGGATTTGGTTCTACATAACTTTTGAGGAGTTTGATCAGCTCCCACCAAAAGCATTTCTCTTGGGGTTGTTCTGTGAAGTTATTTGTATCTCAGGTATGTGCTCAGCCACTTTAATGCAGAATGAATTAAACACCAAAAAAGGTACCCTAAAGCATCATAGCCCTCCAGATGTTAGTGTCTTTTTCTGGCTTGAGCCTGTGATACACTTCTGTGTTTTGCTCATCAGTTACATAACCAAGTCCCAAGGGCAGAAGTTTCCTGAGGGGCAGAGTGGACTCCATTCTGAAGGAGACCCATGTGGGGGACCCAGCTGCAGCTCAGCTGCTGCTATGACAATGATGTCACCAAGCTTAGCATCTAGGCAGGATGTGCCATGAATCCTTCTTCTCCTTTCTTTTAAAATGAAATACTGAAAAGCATTCTTTAGCTATTCTCTTGCCCTGTTTTTAAAATCTTTGAGATTGCTTTTTTGCTCAATGAATTCATGGCTCTGGGTTTTATCAAGTTGTTAGAAAGAATGAAAACCAATGGAAATAGTGAGAGACTTTATTCTGGGGGGCTCCAAAATCACTGCAGATGGTGACTGCAGCCATGAAATTAAAAGATGATTGCTCCTTGGAAGAAAAGCTATGACCAAGCTAGACAGTATATTAACAAGCAGAGATATTACTTTGCAACAAAGTCCCATCTAGTCAAAGCTATGGTTTTTCCAGTAGTCATGTATGTATTTAAGAATTGGACTATAAAAAAGCTGAGCACCGAAGAAATAATGCTTTTGAACTGTGGTGTTGGAGAAGACTCTTCAGAGTCCCTTGGACTGCAAGGAGATCCAACCAGTCAATCCTAAAGGAAATCAGTCTTGAATATTCATTGGAAGGACTGATGTTGAAGCTGAAACTCTAATCCTTTGGCCACCTGATGTGAAGAACTGACTCATTTGAAAAGACCCTGATGCTGGGAAAGATTAAAGGCGGGAAGAAAAGGGGACAACAAAGGATGAGGTGGTTGGATGGCATTTCTGACTCAATGGGCATGAGTTTGAGCAAGCTCCAGGAGTTGGTGATGAATGGGGAAGCCTGGCCTCCTGCAGTCCATGGGGTCACAGAGTCGGACACAACTGAGTGACTGAACTGAACTGATGCTTAAGTAATGTAACAGAGTTCTACAAACTGGGTGGTTTAAAACAACAGAAGTTTCTTCTCTCATGGTTGAGGAGGCCAGAAGTCCGAAAGCCAGGTGTCAAGAGGATGGCTTCCTTCTGGAGGCTCTAAGTAAGTAAGTAAGTGTTAGTTGCTCAGTCATGCCCAACTCTTTGCGACCCCATGGACTGCAGCCCACCAGGCTCCTGTGTCCATGAGATTTTCCAGGCAAGGATGCTGGAGTGGGTTTCCATTTCCTTCTCCAGGGGATCTTTCCAACCCAGGGATTGAACCCTGGTCTCCTGTACTGCAGGCAGATTCTTTACCGACTGAGCTACAAGGGAAGCCCTAAGGGAGGATATATTTCATGCCTTTTTCCTAGTTCTGGTGACTGCTGGTAATCCTTGGTGTTCTGTGATTTGTAGACGCACCATTCCAATCTCTGCCTCCATTTTCACATGGCCTTTTCTCCTGTGTGTTTATGTGTGTCCAGATTTTCCTCTCCTTTCTCTTATACAGACAGCAGTCATTGGATTTAGGACTCACCCTCATTTAGTCTAACCTCATCTTAACCTAATTACATCTTTGAGGACCCTATTTCTAAATAAGGTAACATTCACTGATTATAGCAGTTAGGACTTGGACGTATCTTTTGGGGGAGGATACAATTCAACTCAACACACAAGGTAAAAAACCCTGCTCTCTGTTTAATTTTCCTTCCCTTTCTATACTGACTGAAGGCACAATTGAACCATTATACAGTGTAAAATCTAGTGGTTAGTGTTTATGGAATTTTAATAAAAGCATATCCAGGAGGTAATGGGCATGTTCTATATTTTAATTATGGTGGTGGTTTGATAGGTACACATAGCTATCAAAGCTCATTGGTACAGTTTATTGTATGTAGATTATTCCTCAATAAAGTAGGTAAGAAAAAATATATCCCTGAGGCACAATGCCAATTGTTTTCCTTTTCTCCTTTCTTTTCTATGCTCCATCCGATCTTGTCAGTAGAAAAACATATAGGACAAATAGGTTCTCCCATTCCCATCCAAATCCTGGGGAAAAAAATAAAATTTTCAGAGGAAAAAAATCTATATTATTTAGTTACTTTCAGAATCAGAAATACTGACAAATGTTTGGACTGTGAACATTTTAATTAACAAAATATTAAAAATTTTTTATATTATTATATAATTTTCCATCTTCAAAAGTAGTTCTAAAACATATGCTATGGAAAGGTTTTAAAAACTACTTTACCAATACAGAATTGTAAAGTAAAATTAAAAATAAATTAATTAATTAAAAAAAAAACTACTTTAACCACAGCTGAACCATGTACCACATTCAGAAAAAATTAACTTACCTTAAGATTGCAAGTGCACCTTCACCCACAAAGACAGAAGAAAGTAAAACAAAGAAGGAAGGCCATTGGCACAAAAATGCATGTTCAAAAATGTTTATAAATACAAATTAAGTTTAGTTGTCAGTTAACTTTATAATATTAATGTTATTATTAAAAGTGTCTTGAATCATTTCAAAGCCAAAAACGAAACTGATGATGGTCACCCATTTCAGATTTGGTGTTGGAAAATTCTTTCAAATGCTAGTTGCAGGTAAACAACAATTGTTTGTTTTATGCTTTGGTCCCTAGAACTCTGCTAAGCACATCTAAACTGGAACTGAAGATTTTTATATAATCTTGCTTTTTACCTGCCTCCCTAGGGGGTATCCTGAAAACAGAAGAGTTGATATTTAGAAATACTCTATTCACACCAGTTGGAAAAATAAACAAGTAACAGGGTAGAACACTGTGTTTATGCAAACCTGCTTTTTAAAGTTGAGAGGATAAAGATGAAACACTAGAAAACATAGAAGTGAAACTGCTGGTTGCTCAGTCATGTCCAACTCTTTACAACCCCATGGACTGTAGCCCACCAAGCTCCTCTGTTCATGGGATTTTTCCGGCAAGAATACCTGAATGGATAGCCATTCCCTTCTTCAAGAGATCTTCCCCACCCAGGGATCGAACCTGGGTCTCCTGCATTGCAGGCAGATTCTCTATCATCTGAGCCACCAAGTGGAGAAGGCAATGGCACCCCACTCCAGTACTCTTGCCTGGAAAATCCCATGGACAGAGGAGCCTGGTGGGCTACAGTCCATGGGGTCATGAAGAGTTGGACACGACTGAGTGACTTCACTTTCACTTTCATGCATTGGAGAAGGAAATGGCAACCCACTCCAGTGTTCTTGCCTGGAGAATCCCAGGGACGGGGGAGCCTGGTGGGCTGCCGTCTATGGGGTCGCACAGAGTCGGACACGACTGAAGCGACACAGCAGCAGCAGCAGAGCCACCAAGGAAGCCCCAGAAAACATAGACCATATTGCTACTATTTGCACAGAAAATGACAGAATGAATGGTGTTAAAAGTGGCTTTTTGTGTGTTCATTGTAGATGGTAACACAGAAATAGGCATTTTTCCCTCTTCATTAATTTTGCTTTTTTTTAAGGTCATAATTGATAAGAGATGGTGGAATTAGACACACAAAGTTGGGGGAAAGTGAGAAATATGAATAAGAATAGTCATTTAGGTTTCTGTATATACTGTCTGAAGAAACTGTCATAGATTTTGATGTTAACTAGACGAGTATGAAAACTGGGTGCCTGTTTTAAAGGAAACTGGGTGCCTGTTTTAAAGGCAACTGGCTGCCTTTTAAAGAGTTTTAAAGATGTTTTAAAGGCAACTGGGTGCCTGTTTTAAAGAGAGAGTTCATGGTTCCAGTTCTGGGCAATGTGAAACTGATCCAAAACACTGAGTCAAAAAACTGACCTGTTGGTATATAAATGAGGGCAAAGAATTTTCTACACTCTGCTCTGAATATATAGAAACCCAAACTGTCTTTCACTTAACTTAAAAAGTGCCCTGCCTTGAAAGACCATATTGGTATTATTTAGTTGATATTGACAACACCTCTAAAACTTGGAGAGGGAGATGAAAATCCCAGCCAGACTCTTCACTGGGTTGACTATGAGTCTTTTTCTAAGAGTTTTAAACAAAGGTTTCATTAGCAAATTAGAAAGGTTTGAGTAGATCCTTTGAGTGTAAGACCAGGTGAACTCACATTAGGGATGGTCCTTCAGTATAGCTGGATTCATCAAGTAATTAAAAAATATTGATTTTGTATAGATAGTAGTACACTCTCATCACTCTGTTCTCTCCAGGATGCTCTATGCTAGGCACGCTGCATACATTAGGTTCTTTACTCATACTCAGCCTTTTTTAAAATTTTTTAAATTTAAATTTATTTATTTTAATTGGAGGCTATACTCAGCCTTTTGAAGTGAACATGATTTTGTAGACTGGCAAGTGAGGATGAAAATTGTAAAGTGATGTGCTCAAGGTCACCCAGCTAGATAAGAAATCAACAAATTGAAATGCATCCAGAAATGGTCCCAAAGCACTTCCAAATTGAACAGCTTCTTAATCTGCAATTCTAGTCCTGCAAGAGTTAGTAGTTGAGGTTAGATCACATGGATCTGAGTACTAGCTCTGCCACTGAACTAGGGAGTTAGATGCTTCTAGATCTTATTTCCTTCATCTGTAGAACTGGGGGTTAACTATTATAGCTGTGGGTGTGTGTATCTATTGATCTGGATAGTACATGCATAATTTCACCCCAGTGCCTGCCGCATAGCAAGTTCCAACAACTATTATTTGTTCTTATATTGTTATAATAACAATTGATTAAAGGGTTAGGAGCAAGCTGAGTAGATAATCTTGAATATAACACTAAATTTAAGTTACCAGATCATATGGACATGTTTGGTGCTTTGTGCTTTTTCCCTTTAGTGTTTGCATAATATTTTTTCTGGATATCTCTTTTGGTATTATAATATTAAATTGTCATTTAAGGTAGAGAGTCAAACTTATATCTTAGTCTTTTCACCTCACAGTACCAGTTAGGACTCAATCTCTCAAATACCGTTTTATCCTGTAAATCGTTATATTCACTATCTAGAGAATAACTATGATACCATTTCCATCTTTTGAAAATGATCATTGTTCCTCAGTGCTGGGTTGGTGTTTAACAAAGTGAGTTTTTGCTGATATTACCCATTAAGATTATCCTGCAAAACAAGATTTATTTCCACTGACATCCATCATTTGTAGTTTAAGTTCTTAAATATTATATTCATTCAGGGAGATCCTAGAATATGAATTTTAAAAAACCACTCTTGCTTCAGCTGCAAAAAAGAAAAAAATCCTAGCTTAAAATCAAGAAGAATTTTAGGCATGGGGTAGTATGACTATTTAATTAGAATTCTTAAGGTCTGTAAAAGTTCTTCACCTGTTTCTGATATATTCCATGTCATACAGATTAAAATCATGTCCTTCTTTTCATATTTCAGGAGCTTGGAGTTAGAACCTTTGACTTCTATGGGATAGTCAGATACTGTGAACTGTTTACCCTAGGTGCCACTAAGAATGTAGAAATGATATCAGAGGAATCACAGTCAGTTTGAGAGGCACAGGCAGGATGAAACAAAAATCACTGATGCTGCTTAAGACTTATTGGAAGCCAATCAGATAGAAGTCTGAAATATTATATGGCAGTAAATCAGGAAGTTCAATGTGATTTGGGACTATATAAGCAATGGGATTTTATAACAAACAAGGGTAAAATAGGATGCCCTAACCTGGAATATTGGACCTCAGCACGGAAAAGAAATAAGCAACTGGAGGGTGTCCAGAGGAGATCATCTACAATGATGGTTTTAAAGCAAAATATGAACTTTATAGTGTAGCCAAACCACAAAGTCAGACCCAAGGGGCATGATATAAATCTACAGATAGCTTGAGGGTCTAGACACCAAGGGGAAAGAGGAATCTTGGCTGGAGATAAGAAAAATTTCAAGGGATAAAGTTAAGAAAAGGGAAATTTAGGTTTAACAGAATATATTCCTTGGTAATAAGAAGTATGTTTGTAGAACAGTGTCTCAAGGGAATAGAAAGAACACTGATACATTTTCAAGGATCCTTGATAAGAGGATAGCTTGATGTTCAGACCAAGGTCTCTAGAACTTTCATTAGAATATTCTTGTGCCATGATCAGATGGAATAGATATATTTTTTATCATGATTTCTAGGATAATTATAATAGTGAACACACTGTTCTGCCCTTCAATAAAAGGTATCCTAAGGCTTTGATTAACTTCAACTCTGAGGAAAAAACAAAACCCCAAACAAATACAGACACTACTTCTCAACATTAAATGCCCTAATAAATGAGCAAAGTTTCAGAGACTTGATTTTTAAAGTTGTTGTTCAGTCGCTCAGTTGTGTCTCATTCTTTGTGACCCCATGGACTACAGCATGCAAGGCTTGTATTCAAAACTATTTCTTTCTAGGCTTTCAGTTATATTGCTTCTGAAGCAGGCTAATGAATTGTAAGAAAGATTCTGGGGATCAATATAACAAAACCAGTCATTTTTTAAATTGGTAAATGAAACCCAGATCTTCCTTAATCAAGCCTGGCATAAAATGGCAGTCAATCAGAAATGCCAATGTGAACTGGGTCTGTCTAAGCAAAAGGGATTATATAACAAACAACAGTAAAATAGGATGCCTTAACTGAGAATGAATGAAAAAGCCATGCACCACAATGACTGCAAAATAAGACTAATAGCAGTCAGATTGGAAATCACAATACTTAAAAAAAATCATTTAAAAAATCCAAACAATCTTATAAAACCTTTCTTTCCAGAAGTGCCATTACGTTTTCCCCATGTGTTTTAAAAACTCATATACTTACACCAGGTTTTTAAAAGGGAGCCAGGGCTTAATTTTATGGATATTTAAAACAATTTGTTCATTGTTTCCTTATGCTGAGGCAAGCTCTAGGTTGATGGAGTCAGGACCTGTTGAAAACAAGATGATGAATGAATTGGATGCTTCTGCTCTAAGCCTGAAGTGGCAATAGAAGAGTCTCTCTGCTCATTGGCTCCCCAGCATCCATGACCAAGCCTGTATGACTTTGTGCCTGGCCAGTATTCTTATTAGCCCTACATCATTGTGGCAAGGTTGCATTTTCAACCCCATGGTTATCTTTTGTGGTTAGAGAAATATTTAACATATATGAATTATAAACTACATTTGCCCAACCACTGGAATTGTAAGTAATCCTGTGAAGTGTGACTTTGCTAACCATGTACTCCAAATGCCAAAATCCAACAAAGCATAAACAGTTCCATGCATGGGTATCCAAATGGCAGACATTGTTTTCTTTGCTAGTGACAAGTTACATGATATTGTGAACTAAGGAAAGGTCAGGCAAGACCCTCCGTCTTTTCTGTCTTCTGGGATTTGTTTGAGGAGGGAAGAAAGCAAATGACAACAATCCCCTACATGTAATTTGATGTGTGTAGTCAGGCAGGAAAGTCAGCAATTTTAAAGGCTATGGCTCTCCACAGCACACCTAATCAAAGGCCACTGGAGAGAAGACCTGGGTGGGTTTCAGGGTGAGAAGACCTGGGTGGCAGGGAGGGTGATAGGAAATTAGTTTCTCACTTTGTCTTGTGGTGGCAGATGGATCATAATGCTACCGGAGGGAACTCCCTGAGCGCAGTGAGTCCCGCTGCATTTACAAAAGTGGGTACATCAGAGATCCTGGGGTCCGAATGAAGCCCTTTGTGGAAGCATTGAATTCTTCTGTTAATTAGATTTCATGACGTGACCCTTACTAGACAGTCAAACACCTAAGACTGTTTAACACACTTTTTAAGACAAGAAAGACATTAAATTTTCCCCTGAAAATTTTACTGGGCGTAAAACAAGCTTTCCAAAATCCATGTCGGACAATTCTGATATGATACACAACAGAAGGCGAATGTTTGTGTCAAACACTTGCATTTATAAGTTCATAGTAAACTTCTGTTCTTTAATAAAAAGTAACGGTAAAGGAAAGCCACCTTCTTATTTGCCTAAAATCCTCTTTATCCAGAAGGGGTAAAAGAAGGCACAACAAGAACACAGTTAAAGTACTCAGGCATTTCCAACGTTTTCTCTGTTCCCCTGCTGAGATGATTGTGAGATGCGTTACAAAACATGTTAGGTCAGAAACATAGAAGCCTCGTAGAAGCAGGCGAGACTTTGAACTTTATATTCTAAGGTGCTCCCAGACTTGTTTTCAACAGGGAACATGGACATCGCCAGCGTTTTCCAGCTTCCCAGGAATGTGGCCGCAGCGCTCTGCACCCAGAGGCGTCCCACAACCGAACTCTCTCGGAGATTGCTCGCTTTCTAAGCGCCAATCCCCGCAGCCTGTGGGCTGAAGCTGCGCGGGGCGTCTGCCGCCTGCTCGGCCCCACTAACCCCTCCTCCTCGAGTACAGTTACTGCGCGACCCTTACACGGCGAGGACCCCTCGCCATCCCCCAGTTTTCTTAGTAGGTCCCCATCTCCAGCCCATTCATTGGCAGCCACTGCATTTGAACTGAATCTCTATCCTTCCTTTTTAAAAACAAAAACAGCAGGGTGGGGCGGGGGGAGGAAGGCAGGAGATTTAACTCCAACTTCAGAGCAGCCGTCTTGGGCTGCCCATCTGACACCAGTGGGTGGGGTGCAATCTGACACTTCCTTTCCTTTCCAGAAACGTGAGTGGAGCTGGCGCCCCCTTCGATCTGGGGGAGGGGAGACCGGGGAGAAGGTCCGCACTTCCGTCCTCAGGGCTTTCTCCCCAGGAGACTCGGTATCAGTGGTGAGCAGCGCTCCTCGCTCTGCGCCGCTCCCAGGTTTGGCGCCTGGAAAACTCCACGTTCTGCTTTCTCCTACTTCTGGCTCCGCCCCAGCTCCAGACCTGGCTTCTCTCCCACCCTACCCGTCCGGGCCGCCCTCTTCGCGCTGCCTCTAGCGCGAGCGTGCGGGGACATCCCCGAGCCAGCCCTGGGCCCAAGGCTGGGTTGAGAATATTAAGATTCCCTCTCCGGCGGGTCATGGACAGCCGACACTGGGGTTCTTCCCTTAGCTCCCTGAGCGCAGCCAGGAATTCTCTCCCACCGTAGCCACTCAGCCCTTGGAAGGCCCTGGGCGCTGCGCGCTCCGTGTCCCCACTTTGTAGCGAGAAACTAGCACCTCAGGGGAGCCTGAAGCTTGGAGACACTCTTGCGCCTAGCCAGTCAGAGGAGTGGGCGCAGCAGCCAAGTGGTGGCGAGACGCGTAGCTTCAGGGGCCCGGATACGGCGACGGTGCCCTGGGGCGCAGATCGGGTGCCCAGCTCCAGCGCGGGAGGAAGTCCCTCTCACAGCGGAGAGTGAGGGACGCGCCCTGGGCGCACGCCCAGGAGGCCTCCTCCTCAGCCCTCGGGACCGTCCTTAGGGCGCGAGGAGGAGCTTGCTGGAGACTTCGAGGCTGTCCAGAGCCAGAGAGCCCGAGCGCGGCGTCTCCTGCCTCAGCTGGGAAGGGGGAGTGGCGCTGGCCGCCGGAGCTGGGAACCCAGCGAGCGCCTGACCTTCCTCTTCTTCCTTACCCTCTTCAGGACTTAGGCTCTGCGGGAAGGTTCTCGCCACCGAAGGAGTCCTCCCTCCCCACCCCTTTTCCTAGAAGGCTGGTGATGGATCTCCTGCTTCTGCCCCCACCGGGGCACTTGGAGCGCGCTGGTGGCGCGTGAGCCGGGAACTGCCCTCTACCGCCCTCGGCGAGCCTCGGGCCGACGCCGCCTGGCAGCCTCGCCTGAGCCCCCTTGCTTCCTGGTCCCCAAATCGCTAGCAGTTCCGAGAGCTGGAAGAGGGTGTACCTCAGGCACAGCCCGCCGAGATGTCCGCGCAGAGCCTGCTCCACAGTGTCTTCTCCTGCTCCTCGCCGGCCTCGGGCAGCGCGGCTTCTGCCAAGGGCTTCTCCAAGAGGAAGCTGCGCCAGACCCGCAGCCTGGACCCGGCTCTGATCGGCGGCTATGGGGGCGAGGCGGGCGCAGAGGGCGGCTCGCGGGGGACCAGCGGGGGCCGCCTCTGCTCCCCGCTGTCCCTGGCCGAGGGTCTTAGCCCTCGCTCGGCGTTCTCTTCCCGGGGCCCACCTCCTCGGGCCAACCGCCTCCCACCCCCTAGACCCCTCTGCTCGTCCTTCTCCACACCCAGCACCCCGCAGGAGAAGTCGCCGTCTGGCAGCTTCCACTTTGACTATGAGGTCCCCCTGGGTCGCAGCGGACTCAAGAAGAGCATGGTGTGGGACCTGCCTTCGGTCCTAGCCGGGCCAGGCAGCGGTCGCAGCGCCATCCTTTGCTCTTCCGGGGGAGGCCCCAACGGCATCTTCGCTTCTCCCAGAAGGTGGCTCCAGCAGAGAAAGTTCCAGTCCCCACCCGACAGCCACAGCCAACCCTATGTCGTGTGGAAGTCCGAGGTAGGGTCCGGTGCTGCGTGTCCTCGTGGCCCAAGGCTGGCCACCTGGGCAGTTCTTTAATTACTTCTCGTTTACACAGCCAGAGCACCTCTGAGGGGCTTTCCTGGTGTGGCTGTTCCTCTGTGGCTGGTGAAATGGTGTCTGGAAATGGGACGTCCCTAGTGGCCACCCGCATGTGTCTTGTTAGGACTCCTTGGCTCCTCTCGGAGCAGTGGTAGGAGCTGAGGAAGAGATGCTTTCTGTGCGGCAAGTGATTTCAAAGGGTCACTTATCCCTTCACCCAATATTGATATTTTTTGGAACTCCAAATGGTCTAGTTCTAAGCTGTTTGTCAGGATTGGAGGAAATCATATTTTGAAATACTTCTGCCATGTGATTATTTTACAGAGAATTGGGGAACATTATTCTTGAAGGTGGTGTCGGTATGTGTGTGTAGGTCTGTGTGTTTGGGGATGTAGCTACTACTAGAATTCTCTAGTTTTGATTTTTTCTTCTCCATAAAGGTTTAATATCAGAGATCTATGGTATTAAGCACTAGTTTAATCCTGGATAAAAAAAAATCTCTGCTTAAGGCTATCAAAGATCATGGAAATATGCCCCAGTTCCACTAAGGGCAACTTGTAGTTATTTCACTAGCTACATGACTCAAGAATCATTAGCAAATAAGGGACTCAGAGGGAGCTACTGGTACTTTTAAAAATGTTTGCTGGTTAAAAAGAATGGAGAACAGAAGTAATAGGAAACTGTGGTTGATGTGTACTTGGAACGCTGCATGCTTTTAGAGAGTAAATACTAGTTGTTTTAAAAATGAACAACTCTTGTTCAGTTCACAGACTCTATAGATTTGCCTTGGGTCTGTTTCCATAAGGGGAGATTCCATCCATTGTAATTAAATATTTTAAAGTACAGTTAGAATTACAGAAATGGAGTGCAACACCATGTAATTGGTGGAGATTTAGACTAAAGGAAGAAAACACAACCAAGAAAAACAGTTGGAAAGTAGTGTCCAACAGTATACCTTGCTATCTTAACATGAGACAACTATGAAATTTTGGCTTTTATCAGACCTCCTTAGAAAATTCAATATTTAGCAGAAATATTTGCATCATTTGTTAGTAAAATATTAGTTACTGTGTCAAAAATAACTGCTGGTGTTGGGCGGGGAGCATGGATTACAAATCCTAACAAACACTGTTGACTGTCCTGCCCATTTTCTTGAGGAAGGTAGATAGTAGAAAGAAAAGTCAAATAGGAGAGGGAGAGATTCTCTCCAAACCAAAGAACTCAGCATTAGAAATAGGGTCAAGAATCTAAATGCTGAATTTCTGTTGGTCTTTAGAGGAGCCTGGATTCCTACTCTACATCAGAAGCACACACTAGCAGATTAGCCTGTAGGAGTTGAAAGAGAAAGAAATGCAAAAAGCAAGCCAAGTTCTTGGATTGGGTAGTCACTGACATTCACGTTTAAACCAACTGCATCATTAAGAATGTGTCTGCTTTTCTTTGCAATTGTATGTACTTGGAATATAGTATGCAGATGCTGTTTGTCACTATTATGATCAAAAGGCAATCTACTGTGAATAATCACAACAGAAATTTTCTTCTTATCCATTAAAATCTCATCATCAATGGACAAATATCTGAACTTCAGCAATACTGGGTGGCTTGAAACTGTTCTATGCAGTGTACAGGCAGTCTTCAGGCTCACCTACCATGACTTTCATCTCTTTTGTAGTGGTTAAAACTAAGTACATAGCCATCTAACAAAAGAACAAATTTTTTTTTCATAAAATGTTCGTGTGTGTGTGTGTGTGTGTGTGTGTATGTAATCCCTTTAGTCTTGAGGCAAACGTGGAATGATTGGTTAGAATCCTGGCATGAAAGTCCAAGGCTGATTTTGTTTGAGTCCCAGATATCCTAACTTAACCCCAGGGTCTGGAACTTAATGGCCTGGATTACCTTTCAAAGGTTTAATGCCTTGGAACCCTCTCAGAAACCAAGGAAGTTCATCCTATTGAGCACTGCTTGTCCTTCTCACTTGTAAGCAAGCTGGGTCCTTTGTCCTAAAAGAGAATCTTTACTAATGATGTCAAAAGTCCAGCATGTGAGCACCTTGCAAGGTTACTCATGGGCCCTGGAAAGGAGATTTGGATCGTACAGACTTGGTTCTTATGCTTCTCCTGGTCGCTCTGTCTTGGGGTTTCTCTGCCTCTGCACTATTGACAGTTGTGGCTGAGTGACTCTTTGCTCTGGACACTGTCCTGTGCATTGTAGGATGTTCAGCAGCATCCTGGGCCTCTACCCACTAGGTGCCAATAGCACCCCTCCCCACCAGTATGACACTGAAAAATGTCTGCAGACACTGCTGAATGTCTTCTGGGGGTCAAAATTGCTCCAGTTGAGAAGTCCAACACCAGTGAGTTGAATGTAGCCCACAGGATGGCCATCTTGACTGCCCACAGAAGTGCTTTCAGCTGTTAGAAAGTTTCCTTTTGGGGTCTTCTTCCGATTCCAAAACCATGTAGATCCCTCCTGAGTCTTGCCTGCAGATTCCATGGATCTCTTATAGTTTATTCAACTTTCAGCTTCTCTTCCATTGAATCCATGGGCAAACATGAGAATTCACCTTCATTCAGATGTAGCCAGTAATGGATCACATCCATCTCTAGTTAGTTCTTCAAACAGATTTTCCGGTTTTAAACTAAATTGTTCAAACAATGGCTCCTGCTCCCAAAACTCTCTTAAATGCCTGTAGCTCTATGCCTTCTGCTCATTCAGAGCTCACAAATGGCACTTTTATGGCTTAAAACGAGGTGTTAGACAAAGTCAGCTACAACTCAGTATTTCCTTACTATGTGTTTTAGGATTACTCTAACAAAATTTGAATCATGGACATGCTGGGTAGAATATCTATTGAGTAGAAAATGGGAGAAGAGAAAGGGATAAATGGTACATGGTGATACAGTTGGTGCACATTTCTCAGCTTTGTTCTTAGCAGCCAGGTTCTGTCCTTTACTCTGATCACAAACAAGGGAGTAAGGTCTCATTCTAACCCTGGGGTTCTAATTATTTTGGATCAGAGCTGAGCTGACATAGAGTTTGCCAGCCTTTATCCATGAATTCTTTTTTCTTCATTCACACCACAAGAACTTCTTGAGCACAAGCATTTCTCTATGTACCAGGAATGAAGAGATGCTAAATTATGGCTTCACCCATTAAAGAGCTTACAATCTAAGGAGGAGCACGGATGACTCAACCAATAGCTGCAGTGCAGAAGGGTCAGCACAGTGAGGGACTGGGGAATGTGATTCACAGTGCTTTGGGGAGTCTTAGAAAACTTCACTGTGCAGACAACACTTGAACTTGTTCTTCAAGGGTGATTGTCATTTATCAGAAGAAGAAGGGAAGTGATTCCTTGATGAAACAGGAAGGAATGGACGTGCAAAGGCACAGGTGTGCTGGTGATGCCAGAGTTTCCATCAAAGAGGACTTAGAAGAGCTTAAGTGCAATAGTTTGTTTGGAGGAGGAGGTTAAGATATCTGAAGTTTAATATATGTAGCAACCACATGGTTTTTAGTATAACAACCTAATGAAACCAGAAGTGAGACACATGCTTGGAGGCATGCTGTGCTGTGCTTAGTCGCTCAGTCGTCTCTGTTCGTGATCCAGTGGACTGTAGCCCACCAGGCACCTCTGTCCATGGAGATTCTTCAGGTAAGAATACTGGAGTGGATTGCCATGCCCTCCTCCAGGGCATAATAACTATCTATGGGCTTGGATAAAAATGGCAGAAAGGCCAAAGCACATTGCCCATCTTCCAAGACAGCCTTTGGCATCAAATCTGCAGGGAAGTGAAAGGATGTTTTTGAAGTTAGAAGTTTGGTGTGCCTGGAGCATAGGCTATATCTCACTGTATGTTAGACACTAGCATTCAACAGGTGGGGTAGGAGTTTGGACTCTGCATTTCAAAGAACAGTAGTTCTCAACCTGGAGGCAACTTTGTTCCCAGGGGACATTTAGCAATGTCTGAAGATAGTTTTGGTTGTCATAACTGGGGGTGGTGATGTATTAACTTCATTTTGTGGTTATAACAAATTACCCCAAATGTATGGGTTAGAGCAATACGAATTTCTTATCTTATACTTGTAGAGGTCAGAAGTCTGAAATAGGTCCCCTTTGATTAAAGTCAAGGTGTTGGCAGGGCCACGTTCCTTCTGAAGGCTCTAGGGTCTGTTTCCTTTACTTTTCCAGTGTCCCCATTCCCCCATCTTTAATGCCAGCTGTGTTCTAGTTTTTTCTTCCTCAGACAATCTTAAGGATACTTGCGATTACATAGGTCTCACCTGGATCATCCAAGGTAATCTCATTGCTTTAAAGTTGGTTGATTAGCAACCGTTAATTCTATCTGCAGCCTTAATTCCAACTTGCCATGTACACTAACATATTCACCCATTCCAGAGAGTAGGACGTAGATATCTTTGGTGGGACATTCTTCTGCCTACTAGGAGGGAAGGTGCTAGTTGCATCTAGCTGGGAAGAATCCAGGGCTGCTGCTAAACACTCTACAGTGCACAGGACACCACCCATAACAGAGAATTATCTCAGTTACCTCAATGTCAAGAGTGCCCAGGCTGAGAAACCCTGTGGTGGAGAATGGGGTAATTGGTGATTTTTAAGTATGGGTGTGTAAGATGATTCAATATGTGTTTTAGAGAGATCACTCTAGTGTTTGTGGGGGGCATGCATCAATAGAATGAAACAAGCAGGAGGACAGATACTCAAAGGAGATAAGCATGGGGTAACCATGCCAAGCATCCTACAAATAAATGGGAGTTGGCATAGAAACATAGCACTTCTATATTTCTTACTTTTCCACTTTACCAAATTGTTTTCTTGCACTATTGAGCTACGTTGAATAGTTTGGTCTCAATAAACCAGTGGTTTTCAACCAAAGGGTAGGTTTGCAGCCTGGATGTATCTGGCAGTTGTTCAGTCATATCTGACTCTTTGCGATCCCATGGACTGCAGCACACTAGGCTTCCCTGGCCTTCAGTATCTCTCAGAGTTTGCTCAAACTCATGTCCATTGAGTCGATGATGCCATCCAACCATCTCATCCTTTGTTGTCCCCTTCTCCTCCTCCCTCAGTCTTTCCCAGCATCAGGGTCTTTTCCAGTGAGTTGGCTCTTCATGTCAGATGACCAAGTAATTGGAGCTTCAGCTTCAGCATCAGTCCTTCCAATGAATATTCAGGGTTGATTTCCTTTAGGATTGACTGGTTGGATCTCCTCACAGTCCAAGGGACTCTCAAGACTCTTCTCCAACCCCACAGTTCAAAAGCATCAATTCTTTGGCACCCAGCCTTCTTGATGATACATGACTACATGGCAATGCCTGTTGACATTTTTGATTGCCAGTGCTGAGGCTGGGAACATGTGTTACCAGCATGATGGGTAGAGACCTGGGATGCTGCTAATCATTCTACACTACACAGGAGAGACTGCCGCAACAAATCATTCTCCTGCTCCAGTTTTCAATAGCCCCGAGACTGAGAAACCCTATATAATGTACTACTTTATAAAAAAAACCTGAATTCTCAGTTTTGCTTTCTGGTACCATTTTCTCTCATATTTCTGGCTTTACTCTGTCATTTCTTCTTCTTCCCTGGTATATGTCAACCAAGGCTTTGAACTGGGAAAAATACCGTTTTAAAAGGTAATGAAGATAGGGAAAAAATATGGGGTATCTAAGCATATATGTAAGAAAGAATTGAATTGTAAAGATGTAATGACGAAAACTGGTATTAAAAGTTAAAACATGGCAGAGAGGAATACTGTGATTAAAAATGGAGGTTCACCCATGTCGAAAGAGGAAGTAATTAGAGTAAGGCAGCTTCAAACAGGATATTGACAAAGGGCATTTTACAAGGAATTATGTCTGAAATCTGTTGGTCTCTGGATGGGGGGTGTGTGCGAGAAGCCCAACGGCCCCCCTTCACACACCCCAGCCCACCACGATTGCTCCCACACCCACGTGCAACCCCCACAAGTGGGGAGGGGCCATGAGGCATGTGCCCCGCCAAAAAGTCAGTTCCCCATGGCAGGTGGTGAGGACAACCACGGACGAGGCAGCACCTGGCCCCCAACAAGAGGGGGGAAACAGGCACGCCTCTCTTACCATCTGGACCGCGCCCCCCCCCCGCCCGCCACTTCTAAGAGAGCCACACACGGAACACACATCCCTTGGATTGCAAGGAGATCCAACCAGTCAATCCTAAAGGAAATCAGTCCTGAATATTCATTGGAAGGACTGATGCTGAAGCTGAAGCTCTGATACTTTGGCCACCTGATGGGAAGAACTGACTCACTGGAAAAGACCCTGATGCTGGGTAAGATTGAAGGCAGGAGGAGAAGGGGACGGCAGAGGATGAGATGGTTGAATGGCATCACCGACTCAATGGCATGAGTTTGTGATATCTGGGAAGCTCTGGGAGTTTGTGATGGACAGAGAAGCCTGGTGTGCTACAATCCATGGGGTTGCAAAGAGTCAGACATGACTGAGAGACTGAATTAAACTGAACTGATGTCTGAAAGCAGCATAATGCCCTAAGAATTTATAACTTGGGAAAATATTCACTTTTCATGTGCTTTCTCTTGGATTATTTCTCTGCTAGAATTCATTTCATTTCTAAGGTAATTTTTAACTTGAATAGAGGATAATATTAAGACAAGTTCTTCTGAGATTGAACTGAACTTTCACTGGGATTTTGGAATTTGACGATTGGCAAGAGCATATTTTAGACTCTGAAAGGACCTTAGGTAGCATCTAGTTGCAGCCTCCTTACTTTCTAGTTAAAGACAGGGATTGAAAGAGTTAAGTTCAAACTCAGACAAGTTGAGGGCAGAACCACCCTGAAATCCTCCTTGACTCTCAATACGAACTGCAAAACTTCTGGAAAAAGTAAGCAACCATGAAAATCTAGAACTCTGGCAATCCTTTTTTTCTAGCCCCATTACTTAATGAAACAATTTACTCAACGTTGCCCAAATCCCATGACTTTCTTAGACCTCATTTGGCTGAACTTCTGGGCAGAAGTGACAGCACTGTTCTGCCCACCCCCACTACCCCCTCTCCCCTCCCCACTATGCCCAGAGGAGTCCCGGGTCCCTCCCCACTGCCTGATTCTCAGTCTGTAGTGTCTCCTCCTGCTCTTCTGTTTCTGTGCTTGTCACTCACACATCCCCACAGTCCTGTGTGTTTCCTTCAGGTCATTCTGCCTTGATGATCTCATTCACTTTTGTGACTTCAATCATTATCCCTCTTGGGGACACTCATAGTTCTGTGTGCTTGAGCATCTAACATCTATACCAATTTCTTGCAAGACATCTGCTCACGATGCCCACTGGACTCCTCCTGGTCTGAAGTGGAACAAATCAATCCCCTTTTCTTTGAGCACACTTCACTTTCCATATTTCTTATTCTTGGTTGGTGTCACCATTCTTAGGCCAGTTTAGTTTTACCAGGCCAGAAATGTCTTCAGTTTTCCCCCTCTTTTTTTTCCCTCCTGTCGTCTCCAATAAGTTATCAAATCCTGTTGTGTTTATTTCTCATTTGCTCCATGCTTGAAAGGATTTGAAGAGGAATGTATCCAAGTTCTTACATCTCTCTCCAGCTGTTCCTTCTCATTGCCGCTGCCTAGTTTGGGTCCTCATTTTCTGTGACCTCCTGCTTGGTCACCCTGCCTTCAGTTTTCCCCTCTTCCCATCTGGCTTATGGGCCTTCTATACCAAAGAAACAATTGTAATCACATTAACTGCCTGAGTAAAAACCTTTGCTGGGACTTAGTGTGTACAGAATGAAATCCAAACTGCTTAGCCAGTCATTTCAAAGCCTTTTACACTATAATCTTAGCTGACCTCCTCCCCTTTCCCTAGGAATTTTCATCCAACAAAAGCAAACTAGCCACTCAGCCAGGTCGTCATTAAATTGCTTGTCAAGTGCCGGCTGTGCCCTAAACACTGGAAGTTTGTGGAATAAACAGGCATGGCCCTACAAGATGCTTACCCCTTTGTGAAAGCAATCGTTCCCAATAAATAAATTGCTGCGCTTCCTCAGAATGCGATGGCATTATGACAGGAGGACTGTGGTGGACACAATAATGTCCGCCCCCAGGATGTCCATGTCCTAATTCCTAGAACCCATGGATATGTTTCCTTATATGGCAAAAGAGACTTTGCAGATGTGATTAAGTTAAGTATCTTGAGATGGGGGAATGATACTGGATTATCTGGGTGAGTCTAATGTAATCACAAGGATCCTTATAAGAAGGAGACAGGAAGGTCAGAGTTAGAGAAGAAGATATGAGGATAGAATCAGCCAGAGAGAGACAGACAGACAGATGTAGAAAGATACAGAGACAGACAGACAGACACATACACTGATTTCAAAGATGCTACACTGCTGGCTTTGAAAATGGAGAGGGTAGCCATGACCCAAAGAATGCAGCAGCCTCTAGAAGCTGGAAAAGGCAAGGGAACAGATTGTCCTTAGAGTCTACAGAATGACAGTGGCTTTGCCAACATCCTTCTCCTAGCCCAGTGAGACTTCTGATCTCCCGAACTGTAAGAGAATAAGTGTTGTTTTAAGCCATGACATTTGTAATAATTTGTTACAGCAGCCATAGGAAGCTGATACAAGTACTAAGGAGGTCTGGGATGTCTCACCTGAAACCAGTAGATAAATAAGGAGGCTTTTGCCAAACAAAAAAGAAGGGAAAAGATAGAATGGTATGTAATTAAGAGGGTCATAATATGCTTCAAGAACTTAGAAAAATCCAACTGAGAGCACCTAGAGGAGTAGGAAGATGGAGAAGCATGAGTCTGGCTGGGCCTTGAGCTTCATGATACAGTTCAGGATTTTATGATTTAATGTAAAGGTCTCTGCAGGGATTTTTTTCTCTCCTCATTCTGCTTTTGATTGCCTCGTCCCATATCTGAGAAAACTTCATCATACTTTATAACTTAACCAGATGTCACCTCCAAAGAAATACGTTTTGACTATCATACATGTCGTGACAAATTCATGATTTACACAAATGTGAGCTCAGCTTTCCATAGCTAGATTGTAATTTTTTTAAGCCTGCATAGGGGACAGTGTTTCATATCAGAATCTATTCAATGACTGAGGGAAGCTGTGTTTTGACAGTGATTCTTCAAATCCTGAGACACACCTTTGAGGCATGATATCTTAGACTAAATTTTACTGCATTCTCTTTGGGCCATTGCTTATGATAAAGAAACTGAGATTATAACTGCAACTATGTTCCAATGTGGCAAAAATGGAAAGGAATATGTGGAAATGGAATTAGGTACTGTGTTAGCTAGTAAAGAATGATGTTTTCATTGGCTATTAGGGAAATACACATCAAAACCACAATGATATACTAATTCATATGGCAATATAGTCATATGGCTATAATAGAAAAGTTAATATCAAGTGTTGATAAGGGTGTGGATAAATTGAAACTCTCATACACTGCTGGTGAGAATGTAAAATGGTACAGCAGCTTTGAAAATACTTTGGCAGTTTCTCAAAAAGTTAAACATTGACCATATTACTCAGCAATTCTACCTTTAGGTATCTACTAAAGAGAACTGAAAATACGTGTACACAAAGATTGTAAGTGAATGTTCATAGCAGCATTGTTCATCATGGCAAAAATGGTGGAAACAATCAAATGTCTATCAACAGATGAATGGCAAACAAAACATGATATATTTATGCAATGCAAGATTATTCAGCAATAAGAAGGCCTGGAGTGCTAATATTTGCTACAACATAGATAAACCTTGAAAACATTATACTAAGTAAAAAAAGCTAGTTAAAGGACCATATATTGTGTGATTCTATTCATATGAAATGTCTAGATTAGGCAAATCTCTAGAGACAGAGAATAGGTTAATGGTTGCCAGAAGCTGGGAGTAGGTGTGATGAGAAGTGACTGCTAATGGATACCTGGTTCCTTTTTGGAGGGATGAAAACATTCTGGACCTTGATAGAGGTGGTGTTTGCACAGCCTGAGGAATATACCACAAACCTCTGAACTGTACACTTTAAAAGGGTAAATTTTATGGTATGCAAACTTTAATATCAGTTTAAAAAAGAATACTGTTGATGACTTTTAGAGAAAATATATCAATATTGTTACTACATCATCTTTTCAGTAAAACATAAACGTGAATGAAGAGA
The DNA here is from genome assembly GCF_014754425.2 of Oryx dammah. Lineage (NCBI taxonomy): Eukaryota > Metazoa > Chordata > Mammalia > Artiodactyla > Bovidae > Oryx > Oryx dammah. The sequence goes on from NW_024070207.1 coordinate 122,431,163, forward strand.
GTTATGTAGTAGGCCCAAGCCTAATGTGTATTAAATGCTGTCCTTGAGGATGCAACAAGGAGGTAGTAACAGCTCTATCAGATTCAATGGAGGAGTCAACAGCCAGCCTGGGATTTTCTGAGACTGGTTACTGTGGAAATTCCATGTCCTGATTAGTATGCTTTGGGAGCAAGTGCAGAGAAGCTATTAAAAAGATTGTTTTTCAGAATAGGCAGAGACTTTAAAATGTACTTACAATCTTGAAAAATTGCCTGGCCATATCACACTAGAGCTATTAAATAGCCACAGATTTTTAGGAGCCATTAGAACTAAAAGCAAATTGACAAAATACAACACATCTTATGCTGATGGACAAGAGGAGAAGGCTGAATTGGAAATGAATTGAGTTGGGTGACCCCATGGATCAAGATAAATAACACGGTTTTCCTTCAGTATACCTGGACACTTGTGGAAACAGGCGAATTAATACTATCCCTAGGAGCTGAAGGGCTTCCTAGGTGGCTCAGTGGTAAAAGAATATACCTGCCAGTGCAGAAGATGCAGGAGATGCCAGTTTGACCCCTGGGTCAGGAAAATCCTCTAGAGGAGGAAATGGCAACCCACTACAGTATTCTTGCCTGGAGAATCCCATGGACAGAAGAGCCTGGTGGGCTACAGTCCACGGGGTCACAGAGAGTCGGACAGGACTGAAGCGACTGAGCATGCATGCACAGAAGCTGAAGTGTGAATAAACATCAGATCAATTCTCAGCTTGCATTGTCAATAATTTCTTTTCTCGGGAGTTGATAAATAGTCAGGCAAGCTGAGACCCAAAGGTGGATGGGGAATGGGAAAGATAAACCTTAGGTGACAGTAGCCACATTGCCTCTGGGTTTATTCTAACAAGGTTTCTGCTATAGTTAATAATTTGGTTTATGGAAATCCTGAACCAAGTCACCAGGTTTTCTGGCTTTTGAGCAAAGTAGCATTGTGCTCATAATGGAACTTCCAATTGATTCCTTGCCCACTTATTTCAGTTGTTTGCTTCAGATTGTTGGTGTTGTTTAGTTGCTGAGTCATGTCCTACTCTTTTTGTGACCCCATGGATTGTAGCCCTCCAGGCTCTTCTGTTCATGGGATTTCCTGGATAAGAATACTGAGGTGGAAGGGAGGGGGGTTCAGGATGGGGAACACATGTACACCTGTGGCGGATTCATATTGATGTATGGCAAAACCAATACAATATTGTAAAGTAATTAACCTCCAATTAAAATAAATAAATTTATATTAAAAAAAAATACTGAGGTGGGTTGCCATTTTCTTCTTCAGGGAATCTTCCCAACCCAGGGATTAAACCCACATCTCCTGCATTCGCAGGCAGATTCTTTATCACTGAGCCACCAGCATAGGTGATGATAATAATAAGTGAAATAACAGTTATTAATAGTGTTTGTAGAATGCTCAGGTTTTTTTTTTTATTATTATTACAACAATTCTGTGGGGTGATAGAGTCAACCTTCATTTTGCAGATAAGGACAGTGAGACTCCAATTGAGAGGCAGCCAAGCCAGACTTAGTTGGAGAAGAAATGAAGTGAATGGGTTAGAGCTGGACTCTGATCCAGACCACCTGGATTCAAATCTCAGCTGTGCTCTGTGACCTTGAACAAATTACAAAGCATCTTTCTGCCTCAGTTTCATCATCTGTCAAATGGGGTTAATTAAAGTGCCTACCTCAAAGAGTTTTTGTGAGGAACTCATGATCTGATTACTTGGAAAGTGCCCACCACATAGGAAGTAATAAAAGATGGTTAGTAGAGCAAGGTTACATAAAATGGAAGATGTGTCCAGGTCACACAGCTAGGAAGCAACAAAAGTAGGACTTGAATTAGAGTATTAGTTGAAAATATTTATTCTGCACCTACAGTGTGTTCCAGGAACCTTACTCTTTCCACCAAGGCACTCAAAGAGGGCTTAGGTGATCAAATGAATGAGTAGACCTGACTGAGTTGGACAACAGCAAAAGGTAATTGAAAATTTATCTTCAAGTTGTTAAGTAAGGTATACTTTTCATGATAGGCACTGGAGGCTGTCACCCCAGGGATTTGGACTAGTGACTTGGAACACAGGAATTTGCTGGACTTGCATTGTGGATTTGGTGTAACACAAGATATGCCAACAAGCCAGGGGGTAACCTTCATCCCCACACACTAGTCCCAGTAACTTCATTGCATCAGATACTTTTTGTTTGGAGAATACTTAGCACGTTGGAAACTGGATAGCTCCCAGTTCAGTCCTGGTTCTCTAGCTGGCAAATGCCATGTACTTTCTCACTTGAAGCCTGGTGTTCTCACTTCCTCACGCTACCACTATCATGTGAGCTCAAGCTGACTGTTGTTCATGGCTAATCTCATCAACATCTTCCCAGGGTAACAAGGCAGCATCACTAAGTTGAAACAATACCATCTACACTCAGATGCTTTTTTTCCTCAAAATCTAACCATAACTCTCATTAACATTTCTAGGCTGACTTTGGCATTCTATGAACAAAATAGAATGTTGGGATGGAAGAGCCCTTAAAGGTTTTCTATCCAGTCGAGACATCCCTGTGATGCTTAAATCCTATCTACGACATCTCCAGTTTATGCCCAGCACTGGCCCTTCCCCAACAGAGACCTCTGCCTTTAGATTATCATAGACATGGTTAATTCTTCCTGGAATTGTGTTCAAAACAAACCTCCCTAGGACTTTTATCATGCTACAAATGAATTCTGCCTCTCCCCTCATACACATTATCACAAATATTGCATTATTATTGTCAGTAAGGAAGTATAGGTTCACTTATGAAAGCATCTGTTATGAAAGGTTATGAAAGCTTATGAGCATCAACACAAAGTTTGGTCATATTTTCTCTTTGACAGAGAAAAATCATGGATATATAAAACCAGAATTGAAGAACTGTTTACATGAAAATTAAACTATTGACCTGAAGGTATCTGGCAAATTACTTAGAGAAATCCAGGATTAGAACTTTTTGTCTCTAGGTTCTTGCTGCTAACCCAGTGAGTCAGGTTTCTTCCTTTGATGATTTATAAAACAACTCAAAGACAGGTGCAAGTTTCATATTGTATCACAGAGGGTGGCTCTGGGTCTTTCAGCATGCTCCCAAAGAGGCATGTTGAATCTGGCTTCTAATGGAAATATATTGTCAAAAAATCATGTGCTTAGAACGTGTTTGTCAAAACGGCAATAAAATAAAAGTGAAAGGCGATATGGAAATAGTAAGCCTTGAATGTCATGAAGTGTGATGTGAGTCCCAGGCTAACTTCAGAAGCTCAGAATCATGAACTCAGCAGATATATTGTCGCTCTGCTGCAATGACAACATTTTAATCTTTTAATTTATGATTAAATTGGAAATAAATTACTTTTTCACTGAGGGTGCCCTTTTGAAGATCAGTAAAAAGTGCTATGCAAATGATCAGATATTTAGGTTCTTGTTCAGGGTTCTTATAACTGAAAAAGTTTATTCAGAGTGACAAGATATTTTTTAGAAAGTGAAATAGTTTATTTCTCTTTACAATATTATTCAGAGTTTCATTTTTCCCCAGGGGAGAGGGATGGAAGCTAGATGCAGAAGAATCAATATGTCATGATTGTCTAGTCTTTCCTCATCTAGAAATATCCCTTTTGTAGGAAATGTTTAAATAATGCTATGTATTTTACTGATCCCATAAGGTATCATTTCTAATTTATATAAAGATATGGAAGATATAACTTATGTAAATATTCACCGGAATCTAAAACCATTTTAAAAAGTAAAGTTATTTTTTAAAAGTTCAAAGTAAGAGCTTTTACTTTCAGAGTTCAGAGTAAGAAAGTTGAATGGTCAAGAAGAAAATTAGCTTACCATACTTACAAAGATTCCTTTTGAGTTATTAATTAAATGTTTCTATGCAATATTTTGGGCTTCATTCATAGCTCAGTCAGTAAAGAATCTGCCTGCAGTGCAGGAGACCCAGGTTCAATTCCTGGGTGGGGAAGATCCCCTGGAGAAGGAAATGGCAACCCACTCCAGTATTCTTGGCTGGAGAATCCCATGGACAGAGGAGCTTGGCAGGCTACAGTCCATGGGGTTGCAGAGTCAGACATGACTGAGCAAATAAACCACCACCACCATGCAATATTTTTAGGCTTCCCTGGTAACTCAGCTGGTAAAAATCTGCTGGCAATGCAGGAGACCCCAGCTTGATCCCTGGGTTGGGAAGATTCCCTGGAGGAGGGTATGGCAGTATTCTTGCCTGGAGAATCCCCATGGACAGAGGAGCCTGGCTGGCTGCAGTCCATGGGGTCGCAAGGAGTCGGACATGAGTGAGCAACTAATCACAGCACAGCACTTGCAAACTTTTTACAAGGCAGAAAAATTAATTTTTTTCTCTTATTTGGAATGACTTCTGCAGAGTTTTAGACCACAATCTATTAGTGAAATTTTTCTGACTGTATGTCTATTCATACAGCTTTTAAGTTCATGATAACACCTTGCTTTAGAAATAAAAATGATTGGTTGGATGTTGCCATATATAATCGGAACATGGATAAATCATTTTCATAAAAATCAAAACTTTTAAAACTTCATGAAAAAATTGTGGGAAGGGCACAAGTTCTGTGTCTTAGTTTGAGTTCCACCAAAGAAAGGACCTGGGTGAATGTAGTTTCTTTGGGAGGTGATCCCGGGAAGCAGGAATGACGAAGAAAAAATGAAATGCCATTATAAATTTGTGTCATAAAATTCACATCTGCGGACAAAGGAATGACCACGATTCCAGCAGGACCACTGGAAAGCATGCAGAATGCCTCTCAGAATCATCTGCCTGTGTTTCTGTTATCTATTTTGGTATAACAAACAATCCCCCAACTTATATGACTCTATGGGTCAGGAATTAAGTGATCACAGCTCAGCTGGGCAGTTCTGCTCCACAGGGCATCAGCTGAACTCACTCCTTTGGCTGCTTTTAGTTGGTGTCTGGGATGCCTGGAAAGTTCAGGATGTCTACAGTTATATGTCTGGTGCATTGGTGATCCTCCATGTGGCTCCTCTCCCCGAGAAGATAGCTGGAGCTTCCTCACTGCATGGTAATCTCATGGTATTTGGTCAGCATGAGTCACAGGGCCCGCCCAGATTCAAGGGCTAGGGAAATAGACTCCACCTGTTGATGGGAGAAGCAAAAATCACTTGTGGCCTTCTTGGATCTGTTTCAAGCTAAAATATGGGGAGATGGAGAATGTCTCCATTGGTTTCTTTTCTTTCTTTACAAAGTCTTTACTGAATTTGTTACAATATTGCTTCTGTTTTACCTTTTGATTTTTTTGGCTGCAAGGTATGAGGGGACTTAGGTTTCTGACCAGGGATCAAACTCATATCCCTCTGCACTGGAATGCGAAGTCTTAACCACTGGACTGCCAGGGAAGTCATTCTATTGGTTTCTATCCTGAATTGGTTGGACCTTGTAACCTCTTGCACACGACCTAGTGTTCACTAGAGATGAATCACTAGGAGCACAAAGGTCAGTGTGAGCTTAAACAGAACTAACTTTCCAGCACAATCCTAGCCAAATTCAAAAATTTTAGCACAGGCTCATGGGGAGCAGCAAGTAGAATGTCAACCACAATCTTATTTAACTGAAGGATGGTATAATCATAGACTTCAGAGGTGTGTAAACCTGGGGTCAAATCCCAGAGCCACTATTTACAAGCTACAAATTTTAGTTTCTTCACCTTTAAAGGGAATACAACTATTCTCTTTGTAGGAGGTTGTGAAATCAATTGGTGAATGCACTTAGGCCCCATGGGCCATGAGGTGTCATACAGCTATGTCTGTTGTTTATTGCTCTATCTGCTTCATTCCTAAATGCTGTTATAGGCAGTGAACATGGATCTTATAATGCCTTCAAAGGAAAAAAAAAGGCAACAATACTATTTTTGGCTTTTTAAACTCTTACGAAAATATGCAGTACCTGAGGCAACTATGTTACAGTGCAGTTTTTCCTCTACATATTAGGTTTTAAGATTTGTATACAGTAATTAAAATTGTATCAGAAAGACTGCTCTTTGTTTCCTGTCAACTTTCATATACATACACCCATGAGTAAATGGCAAAATAAGCCCTTTCTTATGCAGAGTTGGGACAAAGAAGTTAAGACTATACATCCAATCCTGTAGTAGTTGTTCTTTAGGTAAGAGTTATTATATTGATTTCAGAGAAGGCAATGGCACCCCACTCGAGCACTCTTGCCTGGAAAATCCCATGGATGGAGGAGCCTGGTGGGCTGCAGTCCATGGGGTCGCTGAGGGTCGGACACAACTGAGCGACTTCACTTTCAGTTTTCACTTTCATGCATTGGAGAAGGAAATGGCAACCCACTCCATTGTTCTTGCCTGGAGAATCCCAGGGACGGGGAAGCCTGGTGGGCTGCCGTCTATGGGGTCACACAGAGTTGGACACGACTGAAGTGACTTAGCAATAGCAATTATATTGATTTATCTGCTGCCCTTAGGGAATTTCCACATATTCTTTAGTTGGCAGTAACTGCAGCTGTGATACCCCTTACCCCCAACTGGCTATTAAAGTATCATTGTATTGAGATCTTTCCAACTGACTAAATGTTAATAAAACTATAAGCAAGGTGAAAAGACAGCTTTCAGAATGAGAGAAAATAATAGCAAGCGAAGCAACTGACAAAGAATTAATCTCAAAAATATACAAGCAACTCCTGCAGCTCAATTTCAGAAAAATAAACGACCCAATCAAAAAATGGGCCAAAGAACTAAACAGACATTTCTCCAAAGAAGACATACAGATGGCTAACAAACACATGAAAAGATGCTCGATATCACTCATCATTAAAGAAATGCAAATCAAAACCACAATGAGGTACCATTTTACACCAGTCAGAATGGCTGTTATCCAAAAGTCTACAAGCAATAAATGCTGGAGAGGGTGTGGAGAAAAGGGAACCCTCTTACACTGTTGGTGGGAATGCAAACTAGTACAGCAACTATGGAGAACAGTGTGGAGATTCCTTAAAAAACTGGAAATAGAACTGCCATACAACCCAGCAATCCTGCAGCTGGGCATACACACCAAGGAAACCAGAATTGAAAGAGACACGTGTACCCCAATGTTCATCACAGCACTGTTTATAATAGCCAGGACATGGAAGCAACCTAGATGTCCATCAGCAGACAAATGGATAAGAAAGCTGTGGTACATATCCACAATGGAATATTACTCACTCATTAAAAAGAATACATTTGAATCAGTTCTAATGAGGTGGATGAAACTGGAGCCTATTATAAAGAGTAAAGTAAGCCAGAAAGAAAAACACCAATACAGTATAGTAACACATATATATGGAATTTAGAAAGATGGTAACAATAACCCTGTATGCGAGACAGCAAAAGAGACACAGATGTATAGAACAGTCTTTTGAACTCTGTGGGAAAGGGTGAAGGTGGGATGATTTGGGAGAATGGCATTGAAACATGTATATTATCATATGTGAAACAAATCACCAGTCCAGGTTCAATGCATGATACAGGATGCTCGGGGCTGGTACACTGGGATGACCCAGAGGGATGGGATAGGGAGGGAAGTGGGAGGGGGATTCAGGATGGGGAACACATGTACAGCCATGGCGGATTCATGTCAGTGTATGGCAAAAGCAATACAATACTGTAATTAGCCTCCAATTTAAATAAATAAATTTATATTTAAAAAACCACAGAAGAACACAAACAAGTATCTTGGGTTAGAACAGGCTTTCTAAAGCTTAGAGGCATGAGGTGGCAAATGAAGAAATTTAATTTTTGTTATCATTAGTTGATAATCGATATCAGCTACTGGAGTATTATCAATCATTCTTACCAATTAACTCATTCACCAAACAATTCAGCACATCTTAAGTGTTGAACTCTGGCTTTATCAAAATGATAATTGTTACAACTAGTATTTTTGAATGCTTGCCTTGAGCTCGTTATCCTACTACACGCTTTAAAAAGGAATGGATCGGGCATATAGCCAATAAGCTAAGTGAATGACTTGACTCCGTTTCCCAGAATGCATCAGACCTACACAGCTCACCGATGAAGTCGCTGTGATTAAATTTCTGAGGCACACCTTGGGACACATGGTTGTCACAGTGCAGTAGCAGTGGGAAGGTGACCACAGTGGTAATCACTCTAGGCCAAGGCCCAGAGTGCTCCCAGGAAGCGGCTTACAGAGACATCAAAGTGATTGGCAGTGGCTCATTTGGGGTCATGTACCAGGCATGGCTGGCAGACACCAGGGAACTGGTGGCCATCAGGAAGTTTCTCCAGGACAAGAGGTTCAAGAACTGAGAGCTGCAGATTATGTGTAAGCTAGATCACTGCAATATTGCAAGGCTGAGATGCTTTTTCTATTTCAAAAGGGAGAAGAAATGTTATTCAGTTGCTAAGTCATGTCCAACTCTTTGTGACCCCATGGACTGCATGGAAGCATGCCAGGCTTCCCTGGCCTTCACTATCTCCTGGAGTTTGTTCAAACTCATGTCCATTGATTCAGTGATGCCATCCACCCATCTCATTCTCTGTCACCCCCTTCTCCTCCTGCCCTCAGTCTTTCTCAGCTTCAAGATCTTTTCCAGTGAGTTGGCTCTTTACCACAGGTGACCAAAGTGTTGGAGCTTCAGCATCAGTCCTTCCAATGAATATTCAGAATTGATTTCCTTTAGGATTGACTAGTTTGATCTCCTTGCTGCTCAAGGGACTCTCAAGACTCTTCTCCACTAGCAGTTTGAAAGCATCAATTCTTGGTCACTCAGCCTTCTTTATGGTCCAACTCTCACATCTGTACATGACTACTGGGAAAACCATTGTTGTTCAGTCACTCAGTCATGTCTGATTCTTTGTGACCCCATGGACTACAGCACACCAGGCTTCCCTGTCCTTCACCGTCTTCCAGAGTTTGCTCAAACTCATGTCCATTGAATCGGTGATGCCATCCATAGCTTTGACTGTACAGACCTTTGTTGGCAAAGTGATCTCTGCTTTTTAATATGCTATCTAGCTTTGTCATAGCTTTTCTTCCAAGGACCAAGCATCTTTTAATCTCTTGGCTACAGTCACCATCTTCAGTGATTTTGGAGCCCAAGAAAATTAAGTCTGTCACTGCTTCCCTGGTGGCTCAGATGGTTAAGCATCTGCCTGCAATGCGGGAGACCTGGGTTCAATCCCTGTGCTGGGAAGATCTGCTGGAGGAGGAAATGGCAACCCACTCCAGGACGCTTGCCTGGAAAATTCCATGGACGGAGGAGCCTGGTGGGCTACAGTCCACGGGGTTGCAAAGAGTCGGACATGACTGAGCGACTTCTCTGTTTCCCCATGTTTTCCATGAAGAAAGATGAGGTTTACCTAAATCTGGTGCTGGAATATGTGCCTGAGACAGTGTACCAGGTGGTCTGCCACTTTACCAAGGCCAAGTTGACCATTGCTATCATCTATGTCAAGGTATACATGTACCAGCTCTTTCAGAACTTGGGCTACCTCCATGCTCAGGGTGTGTGTCACCCATACATCAAGCCCCAGAACATGCTGATGGACCCTGTCACCCCTGTCCTCCAGCCCTGTGATTTTGGCACTGCAAAGTGGTTGATCTGAGGGGAGCCCAATGTCTTGTACATCTGTTCTCAACACTAGTGGGCCCCAGAGCTGATCTTCAGAGCCACTGAAAGTAAAAGTTGCTCAGTTGTATCTGACTCTTTGCGACCCCATGGACTATACAGTCCATGGAATTCTCCAGGCCAGAATACTGGACTGGGTAGCCTTTCCCTTCTCCAGGGGATCTTCTGAACCCAGAGATCGAATCCAGGTCTCCTGCCTTGCAGGCAGATTCTTTACCAGATGAGCCACAAGGGAAGCTCATTCATTAATGTGTGTGTGGTCAGCTGGTTGCCTACTGCCTGAGCTCCTTCTAGGCTAGCCCATCTTCCCTGGGGACAGTGGGGTAGACCAGCTGGTAGAGATCATCAAGGTGCTGGGAACACCAACCTGGGAAGAAATTTGAGAGATGAATCCCAACTACGCAGAGTTCCAGTTCCCTCAGATTAAAGCTCACCCCTCGACAAAGGTATTCAAATCGAATGGCCCCTGAGGCCATTGCACTCCACTCTAGCCTGCTCACACTGGAAGCCTGTGCCCAAACCTTCTTTGATGATCTTCAATGTCCTGGAACACAGCTCCCCAGCAACCGCCCACTTCTCCTTTCTTCAATTTCAGTCCTGTCCAACTCACTGTCCAACCATCTCTCAACACTGTTCTCATCTCTTCTCACTTGAGGACCGCAACAAGTGCTCCCTTCCTCACCCCATCCTCATAAACTTTAAGTGACGCTCAGACCAGCCTGGACTTGGCAGTTGACCGATGCCACAGCTCTTCTCACCAGCTCTTCCTGAGGGTGCCACCAACTACCCCTGCCATCTGGGAACCCCCAGGGGGCTGGGAATGGGGGCCATAGTCCACCAAGCTCCTGCCCTGACTGGGCCCCTGGACTAGAGGGCAGAGGTAATGAGTCCCTCTCCCCACCGACGGGAGGGAATAGAAAGAAGGACAGAGGATGAGGGGTGGGCATGAGGACTTTCTACCCCTCAGCCCACTCCCCTCCCCCAGGTCTCCACCTCCTTCAGCCTCCCTGCCCTCCTGTGTCCCTTGTGAATGGAACCAGAGCAGTGCCTTGCCTCTTCCCTTCCCTGGCCCCTGGGTGTGAATAGATTGTTTTTTTTTTTTTTCTTAAAATGTCGATTCACACCATCCAACCTGGACCCTTCCCTTCCTACAGCTGTGTTCCCCCTCTTGTCCTCTGCACCTAAGGCCTCCTCCCTCCTCTCCCCACCCTGGAGGGCAGAGGCAGTTGGGGAGCTACTCATGTCTTAGTTTTCACAGTAAGATTTGCCTGTGTACAGACCTCCATTCGATAAATTTTGGCATTAAAAAAAAGCAATGGACCACTAAATCCTCAAAATAATCCTAGAAGTTTGAAGCCAATAAATGGCAAAGGGAGGATTTAAATCCGGCTCTGAGAATTCCACCCAGAAAAGAAAATAACATGTGGTCCTTGTTCCGAATGTTCTCAATCTAGAGGGACATGTTATAACAATAATAATGGCTAACAATTATTGAGTGCTTACTTGAGTCAAACTCTTTTAGAATTACTTTTTTTGCATGACTTCATTGAGTTCTCATATCAACTGCGTGAGATGTTTTTATTAGCCCAATTATCTAGACAAGGAAGTTTAGACACAGAATTAAGTAATTTGCTCTAAGTTACACAGCTGGTAGGAGATTGGGTCAGGATTTAAATCCAGATAGCCTGTTTTTTGGAGAAGGCAATGGCACCCCACTCCAGTACTCTTGCCTGGAAAATCCCATGGATGGAGGAGCCTGATAGGCTGCAGTCCATGGGGTCGCTAGGAGTTGGACACGACTGAGCGACTTCACTTTCACTTTTCACTTTCATGCATTGGAGAAGGCAATGGCAACCCACTCCAGTGTTCTTGCCTGGAGAATCCCAGGGGCGGCGGAGCCTGGTGGGCTGCTGTCTATGGGGTCGCACAGAGTCAGGCACGACTGAAGCGACTTAGCAGCAGCAGCAGCAGCATATAGGCTATATTCAGAACCTTATCACATGAGATAAAAGAGAGGTTTCTAGATGATGCTCTAAGAATGGATAAGAGAGGAAGTCAAACTCTGCCTGAGGAAGCCAGAGGAGATGATATTTCAAGTCATTCTTCAAATAAGGAATAAGATGATATTTGAGGTCAGTCTTCAAATAAGGAATGTGTCTGGCAACAGGGATGGGGAGGAAAGCAAGTAGAAGAAACAGAATGAGCAAAGGTATGAAAGAATTAGTAAGCAGGACAGTGTCCAGAAACTAAAAATCATATAATATGGTTGGAAGGTAGGTCATGAATTCTTAAATTGTTTTGCATATGAGTTAATTTTTTACGCAAGCAGCCTTTAAGATTGAAAAAAAAGCAAGACAAACAATAAATACACGCTATCTTTTTAACTTTTAATTTTGAAAAATTTTTTTGGCCTGACCCCTGCCTCGTGTCTTGTGGGATCTTAGTTCCCCTACTAGGGATCAAACTTGGACCCTGGCAGTGAAAGCATTGAGTCCTAACCACTGGACCACCAAGGAATTCCTGAAATAATTTTAGATTTACAGGCGAGTAGCACAGATAGTCAGAGAAGGTGATGGCACCCCACTCCAGTACTCTTGCCTGGAGAATCCCAGGGATGGGGGAGCCTGGTGGGCTGCCGTCTGTGGGGTTGCACAGAGTCGGACACGACTGAAGCGACTTAGCAGCAGCAGCAGCAGCAGCACAGATAGTACAGAGGGCTCCCATATACCTTTATCCAGCTTCCCCTAACATTAATTTCTTATATAACTGTGGTGCATTTATGAAAACTAAGAAATACACCTTGGTGACAGGCTTGTTACCAAAGTAGTCTTGGAAATGCCTGCTGAGGTACTTTTAAGAGAAATACAGAACTTACTTGGATTTCACCGTTTTCTTTTGTTAACTAAAATTATTTTACATTTGTTTGGTTAAAGAAATGGAGTTAAAATATTAATGAGGTCATTTTTATTTTAATAATTTTTAATTGGAGTATAGTTGATTTACAGTGTTGTGTTAGTTTCTGCTATACAGCAAAGTGAATCAGTTATACATATATATCCACTCATTTTTAGATTCTTTTCCCATATAGATCATTACAGAGCACTGAATAGAGTTCCCCATGCTATACAGTAGATTCTTACTAGTCATCTTTTATACTCATATATAGTAGTATGTATGTGTCAATCTAATGGGTTCTTATTTTTCACCAGTAAAAGTGGCAAAGGTAAAAATGATCAGTTCTCAAAGTTAGCAAGTTGGCAAAAAAAAAAAAAAACTTATAAAGTGGTATCAGACTTCATAGTTATTTGGCAATACCTGCTAAAATATTATCAGTGCGTGTACTTATTAAAAATTTTTTTTTACTTAATTTTTTTTTACTTTTTAGTGTGTTAGTCACTGAATTGTGTCCGACTCTTTTCAACCCCATGGAGTAAAACCCGCCAGGCTTCTCTGTCTGTGAAATTCTCCAGGCAAGAATACTGGAGTGGGTAGCCATTCCCTTCTCCAGGGGATCTCTTTCCAACCCAGGGATTGAACCTGGCTCTCCTGCATTGTAGGCAGATTCTTTACCATCTGAACCACCATTAGAGTATAGTTAATTTACAATGTTGTGTTGTTTTCAGGTGTACAACATAGTGATTCAGTTATACATATATATATATGTATATATATATTCTTTCTTTTTCAGATTCATTCTTTCAGATTCTGCAATAGGTTAATACAGAATATTGAGTAGAGTTCCTTGTGATATACAGCAGGCCCTTGTTGGTTATCTCTTTTGCATATATTAATAGTAGTGTGGATTTCACTGTTTTTCACGTTAATGTTCTTTTTCAGTTCCAATTCCAAGATCCCATTTAGTTAGCACGACTTAGTTTCTTCCAAGCAGTCTTTCATGATCTTTCCACATTAAAAAAGTGCCAACCAGGTATTTTGTAGAATGTTCCTCAATTTTGGTTTGTCTGATGTTTTCTGATGATTCAAGTGTGGTAGTGGCAAGAATACATGCAACATCATTTGAACACCAAGGGTCACTGTTCATCTACATTAGTAAAATATAATGTATCTGTTAACAGTGATACTTTTTAACTAATCAGCCACATACTCCTGTCCTGCCTGTATGGTAGCGTGGTCATATGGTTCCAATACTGAGGGTATAGACTGTGGCTAAGGGGCTAAAGAAAGCCACATCCTGACAGTGACAGCACTAGCAGCCAACGTATATGATTGGCCCTTCAGCCATATGCTTTCTCTCTAATCTGGATTTTCCCACCCTTCTTCTCCATCACATCAGAGACTCTCTCATAGGGTACTGCTTTGTCTGCCTTTATTGCCTCCCTGGGCCATCAACAAGCATTTCTTTGGGTGCTGTATTTGTTGGCGTGTGAGACTGGGAGAAATCCAAGATCAAAATGCTCTTTGTCATTCCCCTATCAGAGGGGGTTGGAAGAGCTGAGCTTTGAATAAATATTCATTTACATCAGCAGCATTCCTCTGTACTTGTCCAGTGCTTACTTCTCTCTTGTTAACAGTGCTAGAATAAACACATAATTCTACCAAAATATTAGCAGTGTGTGCTGTTTTCTTTCACTTGCCAAGATTGTTTTATAATAAATGCCATTAAAAAAATCATACCATTGGCCAACATCCTCAGCAATTACATTAATATCTCCAAAGAGCAAAGTATGGATTTGCGAGGTGCTTTGCAGAGAAAAATGGAATACACCTTTATATTGCATTCCTTGAGTATACTGATCTTGTTACCCTTCAGCTTGATTTTAACTTAAAATATTTCTCTTGGTTAACAAAAGTTGATGTCATTATTTTCTATGATACTAAGTATCTCTTACAAGGTAAATCTAACATAAGGTTTCTTTAAAACTGAGCAATACTAAAACAGATGTTTGTAATGTGCTTTCCTGGTAGAAATTTGTAGATTAAATTGGATATTCATGTTTGTCAAATAAAATTTCACTCAAATGGAAGAAGTGGGTTTTCTCATGATTTTGTCCACTTGTTAATATTATGTTTTAGTTTCAGCTCTCACTTCTGTCCTTTAGAGATGCAAATTATTGTTTCCCTCCTTGGTTGAATACTAGTCCCATATTTCCTTTTGCCTATAGGATAGTTCTCCTTATAGGTTCCATCTCACTTCAAACTCTAAATGTTCAAATAATTAGTGATCTTTTCTCCCTGAAAAGGAACAGTAACTAAATGAATAAACATATCACAACCAGCTTTTTCTCTAAACTTTCCTGTTTTCTTCCATGGTAACCATTTTTGTAGCCTTAGAACCTTGAAAATATTTTTGACTGTTCCTTCTTGTTTATATTCTGTATTCATATGGCCCCATATAAGGGAAGACATCCCTCTTTCTACACAGTGGCCATATTTATCTTTTTCTCTCTGTCCATCCTGGCACTGACCCTCATCTGTCATGCTAGTCCTTCTAACTAGCTTCCTGAATGAGATTTTTCTCATTTCAATTCATACTTTCTTCTTCTTTAAGCACTAATATCATCATTTGATTTCCATGGCACCCCACTCCAGTACTCTGCCTGGAAAATCCCACAGATGGAGGAGCCTGGTAGGCCACAGTCCATGGGGTCTCAAAGAGTCGGACACGACTGAGCGACTTCCCTTTCACTTTTCACTTTCATGCATTGGACAAGGAAATGGCAACTCACTCCAGTGTTCTTGCCTGGAGAATCTCAGGGACAGGGGAACCTGATGGGCTATTGCCTATGGGGTCGCACAGAGTTGGACACGACTGAAGTGACTTAGCAGTCCTTGTTACAAGTAAGACAAAATATCAAAAAAGGTTTTTAAAAAAACAAAATATGTCATATAGACTCTTCCTATAGTTGTCACCCATTATCAATAGTTTGTACCTTTTGGTTACCAAGGAGTAAATTTCATGGTATAGATATACCATAGTTTATCTATTAACCTGGGAAATAGTATTTGGCTGGCTTCCAGTTTGGGGTGATTATGACTAGAGCTACTATGAACATCTGTGTAAAGATTTCTGTGTGAACAGGAGTTTTCATTTCTCCAGGATAAATTCCAGGATGGGGATTGCTGAATCATATGGTGAATATGTGTTTAACTTTATGAGAAACTGTCAATCTACCAGGATTGTTGTACCATTTTGTATTCCTACCAGCAGTGTGTGAGAGTTCTAGATTTTCTGCGTCCTTGTCAGCATTTGGTGGTGTTGGTGGATTCCATTTTTATCCATTCTAATATGGGTACATGTGGTATCTCACCATGGTTTTGATTTGCATTTCTCTAAGCATGAACAATGTTTAACATCTTTTCATGTGCTTATTGGCCCTTCTTATATCCACTTCAGTGAAGTATCTGTTCAAGTCCTTTGTCTATTTTTAATATTTTTATAAGGCAAAATGCTCCCTAGGTTTCTCTAGGTAAGAGCATAATGAGAGCATCCATTTTCTCACACCAGTGGAAGCAGAAACTTCTAGCTTTGGAAGGCTGCAGTGTCAGAAAGGTTGAGTTTCTGGTGAGAGTGGCATCTGTCTGGTGATAGTGTGGCTGCTGCAAGGTTGAGATTTTGGAGGTAACATAAACTATAGCATCTGGAGTTGGAGGAGGATCAAATGCAGTTTAATTATTAGGTCAGCTCTATGCTGTTCTGAAAACCTTTTGGAAATTGTTCTGGAAAACTTGGTTCTGAGCCTCTCCATGATCCTCAGGTGCCCAATATCTTTTCAACTCCATTTCTGATGAGCTGGAGTCAGCTTCTCAGAACTTAGACAAGAATTATATACTGCACCAGTTAGCTATGGTTAGAATAAACTGTTTAACAAACAACCACAAAACTTAGCTTTCTGTACCATGGAACAATTATTTTTGAACCTTCTGTAGGTTAATGAAGTAGTTCTGTTAATGTGGGCAGAACTTGGTTGATCTCTGCTCTGCTGCTTATGCATATGTGGTTTTGTAGCATATTGGCAAAAGACACTTCATCTCAGGCCCACATTGTCTCTCATTCTCCAGCAGACTCTCACAGCAGAGACAGGGTTGTAAGACAGGGAGAAGATGCTCCAAAGTCTCTTGAGGCATAGCCTGCAAACTGTATACCATCACTTCTGCTGTCTACTATTGTTTGAGCCAGAAGGCCAACCCAAAGTCAAAGAATAGGGGCATAGACTCTGACTGTTAATGGAAATTTCTGCCACATTGCAAGGCCCAAATCAGAAATCAATGCACTCTATATATAAGTGACTTGGAATTTTGAAGTGAGTGTGTATAAAAAGACAATTCAGAAGGAAATACATCAAAATATTAAATTATAATCTCTCTAGATGAATTGAAACCTCCTTTTTGCATTTTTGTATTTTCACTCATCTCAAGCATGTATTACTTGTATAAAGTTAAGCAATTATAAAAATTTTTATAGAAGTATAGTTGATATATAATGTGTTAGTTTCAGGTATACAGCAAAGTGATTCAGTTATACATATACGTGTATATATAGATATCTTCTTTTTCAGTTCCTTTTCTATTATAGGTTATTATAAGATATTGAATATAGTTCCCTGTGTTATACAGTATGTTCTTGTTTTTTTAAAATCTATTTAAAGTGAAGTGAAAGTGAAAGTCACTCAGTCATGTCCAACTCTTTGCGATCCCATGGACTATACAGTCCATTGAATTCTCCAGGCCAGAATACTATAGTAGTAAAGGTCCGTATAGTCAAAGCTATGGTTTTTCCAGTAGTTATATATGGGTGTGAGAGTTGGACCATAAAGAAGGCTGAGTGCTGAAGAATTGATGCTTTCAAAATGTGGTGCTGGAGAAGACTCTTGGAGTCCCTTGGACTGCAAGGAGGTCAAACCAGTCCATCCTAAAGGAAATCAACCCCGAATATTCATTAAAAGGACTGATGCTGAAACTGAAGCATCAGTACTTTCTTTGGCCACCTGATGTGAAGAGCTGACTCATTGGAAAAGACCCTAATGCTGGGAAAGATTGAGGGCAGAAGGAGAAGAGAGTGACAGAGGATAGGATGATTGGATAGCATCATCGACTCAATGGACATGAGTTTGAGCAAACTCCAGGAGATAGTGAAGGCCAGGGAAGCCTGGTGTGCTGCAATCCATGGGGTTGCAAAGAATTGGACATGACTTAGCGACTAAAGAGCAACAGCAACCTGTTGTAAAAGTGTGTTGGGCTTCCCAGATGGCCCTAGTGGTAAAGAACCCACCTGCCAATGTTGGAGAAATAAGAGATAAATTCCTGGGTCGAAAGATACCCTGGAGGAGGGTGTGGCAACACACTCCAGTATTCTTGCCTGGCGAATCCTCATGGACAGATGAGCCTGGCAGGCTATACAGTTCGTAGGGTTGCAGAGAGTCAAGCATGACTGAAGCAACTTGGCACGCACAGGAGCATAAAAGACGGAGTGGTTACTTCTCTCTCTGATGAAGGTGCTAACATTTCCTCCCAAATATCAAGAACTGTAAATTTTAGCCCTCTGGGGGGTAAACTTGTTTAGATTTTTTTTTTTTTGGTATAAAATTTTAAATGCACCGTTTTTACATGAGAACCTCTACTTTTAAACCAAACCTTAAGTGTTTTTGTATTTACTTTTCACAATAGCTGTCAAGAAGTAAGAATGTAGAAGGAGAGACATTTCCTCTTATCTCTTAAGCTGGGGAGACTGGAGTCATGTGAGAAGGAACTCTGTGCTGTGGACTGTTCTGTTTGACTGTTGTTGGATGGATGGCTGGATGATGGATCTGTGATTGAGGTAATGGGTAAGAAAACTGATTTTCTTTCTCAGTGCTTTCTGGAAAGTCTCAAATTGTTCTTCACAAAAATTGTAGGGAGGTTCTACAGGAGTACCCCTTTATTAAGGAGATTTCAGTTATAGCCTTTAGTTTTTTTTTCAAAAAGCTTTATTGAGATTTAATTCATACATGACACAACTCACTGATTTAAAATGTAGAATCCATTTGTTTCTCAAATAGGCCAAGAATTGTGAAAACATCAATTTTAGAGTATTTCATCACTCCAAGAAGAAATTCTGTATTCATTAAGCAATCACTCCCCATTCCTCCTTGTCTCCAGCCCCTGGAAACCACTAATCTGCTTTCTCTTTCTGTCTCTTTGGATTTGCCTGTTCTGGGCATCTCATGTAAATACAATCATACAATATGTAGCATTTCATCTCTGTCTTCTTTTACTTAGCATAATTTTTTCAAGGTTCGTGTATCAGGACTTCATTTCGTTTTGTTACTGAATAGTATTCCAACATGCAAATATTCCAATGTGAGAGCACATCTGGTTTATCTGTTCATCAGTTGATGGACATTTGGGTTGTTTCTGCTTTTCGGCTCTTATGGATAATGCTGCGATGGATTCTCTTTTACAAGTCTTTGTGTGTGGACATATATTATCAATTCTTTTGGGTGTATACCTAGGAGTGGCATTTTGGAAAACACTAAGGTTTAAAAAAAATTCACTGCTTAGGCTCATTTGGAAAATATGACAATGGATAGTGCTGGAAGGGTAGTGGGTTTTTTTTTTTTTTTCCTAACCAAGGTGTGATTCAAAGGCATGTTATATGTAAATATCTGAGGAGAGTTTCCAAAAAGCAGCTCTACAGATGCTTCTGAGCAACAAGACCAAAGTTGGAATAAGTGCTCGGCATCTTTAGGTGAGTATTTGAAGCAAATTCTGCTGCTTGTTTCCAAGATATACCACATATATAAGAAATTAAATCTTATATTTAATATTGAATGTAAGGTATATTGCACATTGTTGTTATTACCATACATACATGATGAATTGGAAAAGATGAAATGGCTCCATGCCCATGGACTGAAAATGAGTAAAAGAAAGGGTAACATTATAAACTATCCATTCTGTCAAGAACTATAGAAAGATATGGATGTTTGTTATTTTTTAAAATGGTATTTTTCTATTGGGAGAAAAGCATAATGAGAAAAAAAGATGAGAAAGCAAGTGATGTTTTCAAGCTTTTGCCAGAATGATATGATTGATAATTACCTGCAGCTGAGCAGAAACCACGTGGGCATGCTTAGAATTTGCTCAAGCAGTTTCTAGGCTTTCTCCCTGTGGGCTGTTGAAATTCTTCAGCCTAAGAGCATTTATTTGAACAAGGAGAATATTGCCTTGTTCTGACTATAGAGTCTATTCAAGCACGCAGAATGCATGTTTTGCTGAAATGCTCCAAAGACAGGTTGTGGAAATATTTATAACGTACACATCAGTTTATTCATATAATTTAAATGCATGCTTTTGTAATTTTAATTTTTCTCTAAAGTTCTTCAGTGTCTATAAGACCAAATTTATTGCATCATCCATCACATGTGGTATGACCTTCTTCAGGCTGAAAGTGTCCATTCAGCATATCACAACTAAAAGGTTCTCCTCCTTCTTAAATGCCGAGGCTTTGAGCTACTTACCATAATTGTTGGTGTGCCAAATCCCAGGCTTTGCGCCACTGTTGCTGAAGAATAAGATAAATGACTTTGGAAGAAGTTTTCTCCCAACTGGGCGATCTTCTCAGAACTACAGATGTCCCCTTCTTCCAACAAGGGAATAGATTGTACTCTCCCTTCTCTCTGTGAGTATAGTTTCAGCAAGTCCTTGTCATTGCTGTTAATTCAGAGGTGCTGCCAACTTGAAGGATATGGTGAATGTGAAACCAGGGGGCTCCCCCCAATTCTTCTTTAGGGATAATATGATTGCTATGCCTTGATCCTTTATGAAACCAGATAGTTAGGTGACTGTTTATCCCAGGAACAAGTCTTTTCCCTATACCCTCTTCCATTTACCAGCCAAGAAAAGAATTGATCCCTCAGTCCATCCACCAGCAAGTATTTGTCAAATACCTATGCCTCTGTCATTGTTCAAAACCTTGTAATTAAAAAAAAAAACTGCCTCAGCCTTCATACAGATTACCATTCTGGTTGGATAGGACACAGGAAAAGTTAGAGAACAGCATAGAAATATTAAACTGGAGTAAAACTGTATTGGAATACCTGCTGATTCCATCTAAATTGAGAGGATGGAGAATTTGGAATGAGTAGAAGTGATTAACAAAGACCTCATAGAAGGTGGGGGACCTTGAACTGGCTCTGGAAGAAGATAGACTGTCAATATATGAAGTGGAGGCTCTTCCAGGCTTCTGAGGTTGGGGAAGAAATATGAGCAATGGCTCAGAGAGAGAAACAGCCTGAACAACAGCTCCAAGGAAGAAGCAGTCCCTTCATGCATGAGATTATGATTGGAATTTCAGTTATAGGATAAAGCAGCAAAGAAAGCTGGTTTGTAAGCACCTGAGCAAACCATTTACTTTCTTGATGTTTCCTTGTTGGTCTCATCACATGTTTTCAATAGAATAGTCTTCAAAGGACAAGGACAGTTGTGGTCCTTTGAAAAACTGAAAAACTATTTTTTCAGGGACAGCTGAAAAACTGTTTTTCACTGTTTGCATGTATATATTCAATTTGAAAAATGCCATGGAGCAAACAAAAGCAGAGTTAGGATGAAGACCCAATTCCATATACAAGTTTCCGTCTTCAATTCAATGAAAAGATTAGTCCTTTTAGGTTTTTGTTTGTTCAGATGGGAAGTAAAATATAGACATGGACCTAGAAGATAATGCAGATAACAGGTTTGTTTTCTTGAGTGATGGATGTGGAATCAACAGCTCTCCTGATGAGAGAGCAGTGAGGATGAATTAGAATGCCTGCTCAGTTTTCCAGGGCATTGCTTTGGTCTCTTTTACATTTTATTGGATTTTAAAATTATGGGATCAGAAGCTTATCAAAAACACTGCTGTAAGAGAACACATTGAATACGATTAACAACAGGATTCAGTCCTCTGTTAACATCGGCAGTCATCCAAACGTGTAATGTTTTTCTAGCATAAAGTCATAGCTGTAGGGCTGACGTTTTGCTTATTAAAAATCACTTAAAATCTTAATATCAGATCAGATCAGTCGCTCAGTTGTGTCCGACTCTTTGTGACCCCATGAATCGCAGCACGCCAGGCCTCCCTGTCCATCACCAACTCCTGGAGTTCACTCAGACTCACGTCCATTAAGTCAGTGATGCCATCCAGCCATCTCATCCTCGGTCATCCCCTTTTCCTCCTGCCCCCCAATCCCTCCCAGCATCAGAGTCTTTTCCAGTGAGTCAACTCTTCGCATGAGGTGGCCAAAGTACTGGAGTTTCAGCTTTAGCATCAATC